>NC_089742.1:49126242-49168742 GCF_040412425.1 Macrobrachium rosenbergii
GAAGGGTTAAGTCTCATCTGTAAAGCAGTGTTCCATTTAAAAAGGACTTTTCAAACTAATACCATTTAAATTTCCATATCAACTTAAATTCCCCAAGAGGACGTCACTTGTCACACGGCTAAAAATATAAGCTTATAAAAATACCATCGGAAATTGAGTGTCAGCGCAGTAGCTAATTATCGCTTATTATTCAAAACAACAAATAAATCAAACGCAACTTATCACAGGAAGTGTCATGAAGTACACGCACAGGAAGTGTTAAATCTTTCGCTTTAACTACCAAGGTGATTAACGACATTCAAGAACACTCTCGCTGAGATAAGTGCATATCCGGTATTACTCACCGAAATGAAAAAAAAAAAATTATAATGCCTGACAATCTTTCACATTTTTAGTTTTCTGTAAAAGAAAATATTGTGCCGGCTTTGTCTGTCCGTCCGCACTTTTTTTCTGTCCACACTTTTTCTGTACGCCCTCAGATCTTGAAAACTATTGAGGCTAGAGGGCTGCAAATTGGTATGTTGATCATCCACCTTCCGATCATCAAACATACCAAATTGCAACCCTCTAGTCTCAGTAGTTTTTATTCAATTTAAGGTTAAAGTTAGCCATAATCGTGCTTCTGGCAACGGTACAGGATAAGCCACCACCGGGCCTTGGTTAAAGTTTCATGGGCTGCGGCTCATACAGCATTATACCGAGACCACCGAAAGATAGATCTATTTTCGGCTATACAGAAAACTCGATTGCGCCGATGAAACTTCGGCGCATTATTTACTTGTTTTTGAGGAGATCACCTGGTATTACAAAATTCTGAGAGGTCCAAAGCAGCAACTACTCAAGATAGACCAGTGAAATATTAACAAATTCTTTGACAGTTCATGTTCGGGAAGCTAAAATATTTTGAGAGAGAGAGAGAGAGAGAGAGAGAGAGAGAGAGAGAGAGAGAGAGAGAGAGAGAGAGAGAGAGAGAGAGCTGACCGACTCATCTGATTAGGTACTGCAAACTGGCGTCGCAAATTCCGCTGTGATAATACCGGTGAAAGAAACACAAAGTGAATCGGATAATGTTATGCAAATATATATATATATATATATATATATATATATATAATATATATATATATATATATATATATATATATATATATATATATATATATTTTTTTAAAATTGTCTTCTTAAAATTTTATACCGAGAAACAAATGCTACGGAAAAAAAACTATAACTCCTTTCCTTTGATACCTCTCTCACTCGCTTCCCAAGACACCGGTTTCCGTATACCAATAACTTCCTACGAACTTGAACTGAGTCTTGAGTCAAACCATTTAGTAACTTGCAGGGGTTCCTGTCTTCTCAAAGAAAATATTTTCAACTCTCGTGAACTTCCCGCTGTAAAAAACATCTACCTGTAAGCCCCTCCAACTTCTCTAGGACCTTCAAGTTAACACAACAGCATTCTCGAGACTTTTTTCAGTTCATAATCCTCGCTTAATTGGCAAGCAATTCAGTCTAAGAGACCATGGGGCCCGAAAGCATTTTCCCGAGTTGTAACCGAGTATCGGGACCTTTCCATGAAAAAAAGCGGAACGCCAGATCTTAAAAACTAACCGTAGAATTTTCTTGACAATAACCTCATCATGTTTCCCACATGGGGTGCAAGAACTGACTGCTGATTTGAAAGGGGTACGTACATTGAAAAAGGTCAAGAACCACTGCTCTGTATTAAATATTTCCTCTACATTAAACATTTGCACATCAATCTGACATGATCACGAAGCATCTGCAGGATGCTCTGACCGAGATGAGCTACTGGCGGAGTTTAATCAGTGCCCCGAGGCATCTCAATGCCCTTCTAATTAAAGGGGAACCCTGGAGACGGTTTCTTGAAATTTAGCTAAAATAAGTTGCTCTTTGTTTAATTAGTAAGTAATTATCACCGGATGTATCAGTGTCTTAACAATACGGCAAAAATTATTCATTTCTGGCTTTTATGAAATTAATAATATGACAATGTTAGTTTCTTGAAACTTAGTTTAATATATGACTTGCAATATCAGAAAAATCACCTGGTTAAAGAAAGTTTGGTCAATAAACGAGCGATTAAAGGCAAACAATAAAGACACAAACACACACACATATACGAAAACTGCTTGAGCGAATGTTCACCGTAACATCAGACAATCAAAACCACTGCTATTATGGAAAGAATCAAGGCGTGAGAAGCCATAAACAACTGACAAAAACTAGTTACCAAGTAAGAAAAATATATATATATATATATATATATATATATATATATATATATATATATATATATATATATATATATATATATATATATATGTGTATGTGTGTACAGTATGTCTGTATAATCTGTTAGAAGAGTGACGAATCACGTCACAACTCATAACAACAGCAAGATGGAAGGAAGTTTGTCGGGGCATTTCCACCCCTCCTGAAACAAACCAATTAAGAGAAAGGTGGAAACTACAGAACGCGGACGTCAGTCAGTCAGCTCTCCATCACTGGGGGGAGAGAGAGAGAGAGAGAGAGAGAGAGAGAGAGAGAGAGAGAGAGAGAGAGAGAGAGAGAGAGAGAGAGAGAGGGGGGTGGGGGGCGTTGCGCCACCGTTGACGCAGAAAGGATAAGGAGAAGGAGAACTCCGTGACGATGCAGGCAAGAAGATTGGAAGGCAACGCTGGTGATTGACTTCGGAAAGACACGCAAAAGCACTGCTGCTTGCTGCTGCTGCTGACACAGACAAGCAAGGCACTCGAGAAGGAAGGTGGG
This sequence comes from Macrobrachium rosenbergii, assembly GCF_040412425.1. Taxonomy (NCBI): domain Eukaryota; kingdom Metazoa; phylum Arthropoda; class Malacostraca; order Decapoda; family Palaemonidae; genus Macrobrachium; species Macrobrachium rosenbergii. The sequence continues at coordinate 49,129,036 of NC_089742.1, forward strand.
GGGGCGGGGGGGGGGGCTTCTAAACAAGACGAGTAATGATGGGCCCTAAGAGCAAGTTGGAGAGAGAGAGAGAGAGAAAGATTCTATTGTTTCACAAGCAAACAAGGGCAAATTAGGACATAAGCATAAACAAAAACTGGAATTAGATAGTCAAGTCACCAGTTATTTACATAGGAGACAAAATGCATTTACCATATGACTGGAAAAACTCACTCTTTTTCGTTGTTAATATAATATACATAAATATACATATATTTATATAAACATTGTTATATATATATATATATATATATATATATAATTTTTATATATATATAATTTATATATATATGTATATATATATATAAATATATATATATATATATATGTATATATATATATATATATATATATATATATATATATATATATATATATAAAATCACAGAACCACCACATGAGTAACATTATCACATGATATTCACATTTAGCCTCGAAAAGCTCAACAAAACACCCTTTCTTCCCGTTTCCCGTTCTCCCTCCGGTCAGCTTTGCTCCTCATGAAAGAACGCACAGAAAACACAGCTATATTTGCTCACAAGTTCAAAACCGAATTCGCAACAAACTCGGTTATAATCGGCGATTATTTTGCAAAGAGGAACACAAAAGAATCAGTCAAATGTAGCTGAAAAATAGTGATGGATGTCTCCCTGCGTGCTATGACGGGTCCGTCAAAATACTTGCGCTCAGAGGAAGTATACGGCAATACGCCGTGTAAGAAGTGAAATTTATATTCAAGGAAGGGAGAGAGAGAGAGAGAGAGAGAGAGAGAGAGAGAGAGAGAGAGAGAGAGGTGTCCCAGCAATGGTTCTAACTTCTTAAAATGTTTAAAATGGTCCTTGTTCACGAAAGTCTTTCCAAGTCTTTTCAGTTCACAATCTGAAATTGTTCTCAAGTTCAGAAGAAAGTTCAACACTTGGCTGAATATCTCACGACCGCATAAGAATAAGTATTCCATTTGTATCACAACACGAAACCGCAAACGACCTGGAATTTGTCAGTGCTGTACAGCTCTCTAGGAAAAACCTGTCCCACAAAAAAAAATTATACCTACATCCATTAAAAAGGCTAAAAAAAAAGTAAAATAAGTCAGACAGAACACGGCGACACAGAAAGGGCATACCCAGCCATCGCCCACAATAATATATTCCCTTTCCTCGTCTTCCTCCTCCTCCTCATTCTTCGTTTCTCTTCCAAGAAGATGGACTGCTGCAGCAGCAGCATCCTCTCTCTATCTCTCTCTCTCTCTCTCCTTTCTCTTTATTCCTCTTATCTTTATTGCCTCCTCGTCCTCCTTTCTCCCTCTCTCCTCCTCCTCCTCTCATCCTCTCATTCTCATGCTCTTTTCTTTTATCCTCTTCCTCCTTTCTCTTCCAAGAAGATGGACTGCTGCAGCCGCATCCTCTCTCTCTCTCTCTCTTTCTCTCTCTCTCTCTCCCCTTTCTTTTATCTTTATTCCTCCTCCTCCTCATTTCTCGTTTCTCTTCCAAGATGGACTGCTACAGCAGCATCCTCTCTCTCTCTCTCTCATATTTATTCCTCCTCTTCCTCTTCGTCCTCATCCTCTTCCAACAAGATGGACTGCTGTAGCAGCATCCTCCCTCTCTCATTCTCTCTCTCTCCTTTTTCTCATCTTTATTCCTCCTCCTCCTCCTCCTCATCCTTCTCATCCTCCTACTACGACTTTTACCTCGACAAGTACGACTACTGCTACTGTACCCGTTCTCATCCTCCAAGGAGCGGAATCGGTAAATGAGTTCCCAGGGGACATACATGGAGCTCTGGCTGCGTGGGACACGATTGGAGCTCGAGTCGAGAGACAGACTCTCTCTCTCTCTCTCTCTCTCTCTCTCTGCAGAGCCTGAGAAAGAGTCGTGCTGTATAATAACGCTGTATTTCACAGCGGAGATATTACAGTCATCCGCTGTGCCTCGTTTTCTTTCTTTGTTAACCTTAATAATAGATTCCTGGTTATATTTATATACGCGGTTCTGTGGTCAGAGAGAGAGATATGACGTAATTATGTTCACAGAAAGGCGTTTACAAGGCATGGTATACAAATCCAACAAAAGCCACTTCCATATGAGAGAGAGAGAGAGAGAGAGAGAGAGAGAGAGAGAGAGAGAGAGAGAGAGCATTATGCCTTAATATGAGAATAAAAAAGTGAACCAGCGGCGAAGAGAGCGAAAGTATAATCCAAATGAGAGAGAGAGAGAGAGAGAGAGAGAGAGAGAGAGAGAGAGAGAGAGAGAGAGAGAGAGAGCATTGTGCCTTAATATGAGAGAAATACAAAAGTGAACTACGGGCGAAGAGAGAGAGAAAATAAACCAAATGAGAGAGAGAGAGAGAGAGAGAGAGAGTTGAGTCAAAGTTTCAGAGAACACCATCATAAAACCAACACACAAATATTAAAAAAAAAAAAACATAACACAAGAAAACGAATTCGTGAAATCTCAGAGACGAAGGAGGACGTTCGGACAAATAGGAACCACACTGCCGAAACCTAGCCGGGTCTGACCGAAACCGACCTCACGGAAATTACGAAGAAACCAGGAAATTGAAAAGGATTCACGATAACTCCGGCCAAAAGGGGGGAGGAGGAGGAGGAGGAGGAGGAGGAGGAGGAGGTGAAGAGATGTTGGTCCTCGTAAACACACGAAGGAGATAAACAAATAAACAAGCAAATCACGAAAGCGGAGATGGTGCTCTTGCGGGTGAATCAATACTCTTGGCAGCCTAATGATTTGTGTATCTTGACAGAAAACTATGGCTGGAGTACTCCGGGAGTTGTTAATGTATGTATACAGCATTTCCTTACATGTATACATATGTATACGCGATTTCCAGCTCAGCTGGGAGCTCGTTACAACTGCATTTTGTTTGTAATTCATTAAAATTAAGTCAACACTTCGTGTAACAGGAATAATTGTATTTTGCCACATAAAAAACAAGTAAAAAATGCGCCGAAATGTCTTCGGCGCAATCGACTTTTTGTATAACGTATAATCAAGGCCACCGAAAATAGATCTATCTTTCGGTGGTCTCGGTATAATGCCGTATGAGCCGCGGCCCATGAAACTTTAGCTATGGACCGGTGGTGGCCTGTCCTATATCGTTGCCAGACGCACGACTATGGCTAACTTTAAACTTAAATAAAATAAAAACTACTGAGGCTAGAGGGCTGCAATTTGGTATGTTTGATGGCTGGAGGGTGGATAATCAACATACCAATTTGCAGCCCTCTAGCCTCAGTGGTTTTTAAGATCTGAGGCCGGACAGACAAAGCCGGCACAATAGTTTTCTTTTACAGAAAACTAAAAATGACAGAGGCTGTAATACCCGTGTTGACACACTTGTTAATTTTTTCGGTACCATTACCTTCGAAAGTAATTGTGCTATTCTCTAACTTTAAAACGTGATGGTATGTAGCAATTGTTATCTTCAAGTTTCCTGAAGGGCATATGGTTTGTAGTAAGCCATATTTATCTAATAATATTGAAGCAAGCAGGAACTATCATTCGAAATAAAATTACCGTACTGCATAAAATGCCATTATTTGACAATTTTTGACTACGAGCGGTAAAAAAAAAACTTTTAAAGTAAACTTGTATGAAACTAAATAATGTCGATTTGTCATAAAATAGGCCCTACAGCGAAAAGCAGAATACTTTAAACAAGAGCATCCCATTCACCACAAGCAGGGAGCAGTCATTTTATTCTGAATGACAGTTCCTGCTTGCTTCAATATCAGTACACAAACCTTGCTTATCATCAACCATATGCCCTTCAGGAAGCTTAAAGATAACACCTGCTATATACCACCACGTTTTAAAGTTAGAAAATAGAACTATTGAACTGAACTGAACTGAACTGAATATAGAATTTAGGCCAAGGGCCAATCACCGGGACCTATGAGGTCATTCAGCGCTGAAACGGAAATTGACGGTAAAAGGTCTGAAAGGTGTAACAGGAGGAAAACCTCGCAGTTGCACTATGATTCAGTTGTTAAGAGAGGTGGAAAGTCAGATGGAAGAAACAGAATATGAACGGAGGTACAGTAAGAGGAACGAAACGGGTTGCAGGTACACGCTGCAAAGAACCTGAAGTAATGCCTACAGTGCACCGCGTGAGGTGGAAAATAGAACAAAGTTTTGTTGTTGATGGCACCGATAAATTTGCCAGCGAAGAATATACAACACACAGACAAGGAAAACTCCAACGCCATGACGAAATAGGACCCGCATCTCAGAAAACATTTTGAGAAGAGTTACTGCAATTGCACCCTCAGGCAACACTTAGGTGTGTCACTGCGGGAAAAAACAACTTTTGAGTGTATCACTGAATAAAAAAACAAGCAGACAAATAGGGGGACTTGGTATTCATACAAAACCAGTGGGTTTACTTTCCAGAAATACATATTAATTACAGGTACCTTGATGTCATTTATGAATGATGCAATTTAGGCTAATTTAGGCTACAAAGCCAACCTCTGGAGGACTTTCAGCCATTCAGCGCTCAAGACAGTAAAAAGAGGATGTTGGAGTGGCTGTACAGCAAGATAATGAGATCTAAAAAAATGAGATGAAATACAAAGACCTTTAGGTGAAATGGGGAGAAAACCCAGCAATTATTCTAAAGAAGTAATAGTTAGAGAGGTTGGAGAGCAAAATGGATGAAAGGAAGCAGGAATATATGCAAAATAAAAGGCTAAAATGTAGGTGCAGCTAACGGCTGAAGGGACGCCGCAAACACCCTTTAATAAGTTTGTAATGCCTACAGTGCACCATCTGTAGTGCTCTGACGGAAATAACCCTCCTACGGCGTATTCCAAAGACAGTCATGATTTAGAACAAACAACAACAAACAACTTTTGGATTGGAATATAGAGTTTAGGCCAAAGGCCAAGCACTAGGACCTATGAGGTCACTCACCGCTGAAACGGAAACTGACAGTAAAAAGGTTATAAAGGCGTATCAGGAGGAAAACCTCGCAGTCGCACTATGAAGCAATTCTTAAGAGAGGGTGGAAAGTCAGATGGAAGAAAGAGAATGCGAAAGAAGGTACAGTAAAAGGAACGAAAGGGTGTTGCAGCTAGGGGCCGAAGGGACGCTGCAAAGAACGTTTAGTAATGCCTACAGTGCACCCGTGAGGTGCACTGGCGGCACTACCCCCCTACGGAGTCAAAGAACTTTTTTGTCCTTTGTAACAACATAAGTCAGAATAATCCCGAAAGCAACAAAGGCTTCGATGAACGTATCTCTTAATTTTTCAGATGCATTATCGGCAAAGCAATATTAAGCAAAAATGGTCCTCTATCACACAAAGACAAAGTCTTCTGAAATTTCCGAGTACAATTTCGCGAACGTATAGACAGCACCGCATGACGAAAGCCTCGAGAAAGAGGAGGAGGAGAAATTCGATAACAACTCGAGAATAGGAAAATAATAATCTCCGTCAAGGTCAAATATTGATAAGATTGGAATATCGCATGCGATATGTTTCCCTGGGTTTTCGAATCATTGTCCAAAGATGTACCATAAAAAAACTGCATTATCAGTTTTCTTGAAATACTTCATGAAATATTATTATTATTGAAGTGATTATAGAAGTCAGGCCAAAGGCCAAGCACTGGGAGCAGGAGGTCATTCAGGGCTGGAAAGGAAATAGAGAGGTAGGTAGGTCTGAAAGGTGTATCAGGGGAAAACCCTTGCAGCTGCACTATGAAATATTTTTTAAGAGGGTGATAGCGAGATGGAAGAAAAAAAGATAATATTGAATGAGGATGGTACAGCACCACTGAAATTCAAAGGATATTATTATTATTATTATTATTATTATTATTATTATTATTATCCAAGAATACTGAAAAGTTATTATTATTATTATTATTATTATTATTATTATTATTATTATTATTATTAATTATCGTTTAAAAGGCCTCATTTTGCTGAGACAGAGCTATATATGAAAGAAGGAAGAAAACAGAAAATAGAAAGAGTAATATACTAAAGAAAGATATATCACAAAAGAACTTCAATATACTGTATAACTGCAGAACTTTAACAGCATTCATTCCATGCAAAATCTGAAACAGCAGCAAAATTGTGATAAAAATAATCAGCCAATTTTCTAGGGAAACTGAAACCCTAATTGAAACCCATTTTTTCTAGGGAAACTGAAACCCAAATTTCTAGGGAAATTGAAACCCAATTTTCTAGGGAAACAAACCCAATTTTCTAGGGAAACTGAAACCGAATTTTTCAGGAAAACTGAAACAATTTTCTAGGGAAACTGAAACACAATTTTCTAGGGAAACTGAAACATAATTTTCTAGGGAAACTGGAAACAAACAATTTTCTAGGGAAACTGAAACCCAATTTTCTAAGGAAATTAAAACCCAATTTTCTAGGGAAACTGAAACCCAATTTTCTAGGGAAATTGAAACCCAATTTTCTAGGGAAATTGAAACACAATTTTATGAAGGGAAACTGAAACCCATTTTCAAGGAATTGAAACCAATTTTCAGAAATTGAAATCCAATTTTCACTTTCTAGAAATTGAAACCCAATTTTTCTAAGGAAACTGAAACCCAATTTTCTAGGAAACTGAACCCATATCTAGAAACTAGGGAAACTGAAACTAGGAAACCAATTTTCTTGGGAACTGAATTTTCTAAGGAACAATTTCAATTTTAAGGAAACTGAACCCCAATTTTCTATGAAAATGGAAAACTATTCTCCAGGGAAACTGAAACCAATTTTAGGAAACCCAATTTTCTAGGGAAACTGAAACCCATTTTTTCTAGGGAAACTGAAACCCAATTTTCTAGGGAAACTGAAACCCAATTTTTAGGGAAAATGAACCACACACCCACACACACACAGGCACTTACACACAAACATAAACACATACACACACACACACACACGGGCACTTAAACAAACTCACATAAACACACACAAAAATATTTCATATATAAAATACTTCTGAGCATCCATATTTTATGGAACGAATTTTAAAAAAAATAACAAAGACCAGGCAAGTTAATTACACGCATAACAACACCTTGATAACTTACAACAGGAGGGGATACAACTACTACTCTAAGAAGAAGAAGAAGAAGAAGAAGAAGAAGAAGAAGAAGAAGAAGGAGAAGAAGAAGGAACGAACTGGCGAGGGGTTGAAATTAACGTAATTAATGAAGTACAAGAATAACACGGTAAAAAAAAAATAATAATAAAATTGGCCGTTCTGGAGTTAATTAAAAGGGGTACGAAGAATGCTAATAATATTTCCAAGATCAAAAGAAACGGGAAGGAAATCGAATTAATATTCTGAACAGCAAAGCAAAAGATAACGAACGGTGTAATGCATCATTAAACTTTGTTTTGGAGAGGTATACGGATCATCTATAATCCACATTTCTATATAAAATAATTTTGTTTGAGAGGACGGTATAAAATAATTTTGTTTTTTTATACGGATCATCTATAATCTACATTTCTATATAAAATAATTTTGTTTTTTGAGAGGATCATTCTAACATTTCTATATAAGATGAGGAGATAGATCTCCATATCCACATTTCTATATAAAATAATTTTGTTTTGGAGAGGTATATAGATCATCTATATCCACATTTCTATATAAAATAATTTTGTTTTGGAGAGGTATATACATCATCTATATCTACATTTCTATATAAATATAAAATGTCTTGTTTTCAGGCATTTCTACTACGTGATTTATATAGAAGTATAGCTAAATTAAAAAAGTGATCGAGATAGAATTGTGACTAAGGCAGCAAGGAATATTTAATCATGAGATGAAGCTTACACGACATATTATTATTATTATTATTATTATTATTATTATTTAGAAAATGAACCCTATTCATATGGAACAAACCCACCAAAGGGGCCAGTGATTTGAAATTCAAGCTTCCAAAGAATATGGTTTTCATCAGGATGAAGGAAGTCTGTAGGCATAATGGCAATCAAGAAAAAGGAACAAAATCTCTTCCTGAAATCGTAAAAAAAAAAAGAGAGCTAGCTTTAGACAAGAGATACAACATCACCCAAGGCCTCGTTAAGCAGACATCTAACATCACCTAAAGGGCCAAAAGAAATGTAATTAGAATAACGAAAATAACATCATCCGCTGAAACAATAACCAGCATTGGGTTTCATCCTCTTCTCAAATCCTGGAAAATAGTCGTAACTGAGAGCAACAAATTTACTTTTACCGTCTAATACGTTCTCTAGGACAAAAGCATTTATAGACAGTTATTCAAGTTCCCCAGTGAACTGAGCCTGGGCTTTGATCGTGCATCCTTTTGACAACAAAAGACAAGAGACGCTTTTTTTTTTTTTTTTTTTTTTTTTTGCTATTCTAATACAATTCTCTTTGTATTTTAATAATTACTTACATTTTCAGCTTTTCATTTATTAACGATAATTTTTTTCTTTTTAAACAAGTGGTCTCTTTCTGTATTGCCATTACCTTCAGTTGCTTCTTCCTAATGAACACCAATGTCTTTGGAAGCTTGAATTTCAAGTCAATGGCTCCTGTGATGGGCTTGTCCCATATGAATAGGGTTCACTTTCGAATAATGAAAATAATAGCATGCCCTAAAACCTGCAGTACAGCCTTTCAATGATATTTATTACCTTCTTTTAAGGAGTTTTAAATCCGACAGGGCCAATTAACGTTAGCTTACCAACAACCCAAATGGCATGAGGTCATGTTGCCAGCATTTGAAAGTCCGTGTTTTATCGCTGGTCACGCGCGCACCGCGCCCCCTCCCCCCTCCTCCTCCCGAACCCCCCGTGGCGTGAGGCGGCAAAGACGCCTTAATGGATGCACGGTCATGAACAAATCAAGATCGGGTCAATTCAGAAGCGATGTTATGAAACTCGCAGCCCTGCTGCTTGTGCTGCAGCAGAAGCAGAAGAAGCAGAAGCATGTGCAGCGGCGTTAATGGTTGGGGGGGGGAGAGGACCCCCACGTTTCTGCATGTCTCTCATGATGACGCGGCTCAGCAGTTATTTCGGGGTTTTTTTTTTTTTTATAGGTGACGTGGTCTGAGTTTCATTTTGAAGCATGTAGATGCCCTGGTCTGACTTTCATTGTAGAGTCTGCAGATACCGTGGTCTGAGTTTAGTTTCATTTTAAAGTATGCAGATGCCGTGGTCTGAGTTTAGTTTCATTTTAAAGTATGCAGATGCCGTCGTCTGAGTTTAGTTTCATTTTAAAGCATGCAGGTGCCGTGGTCTGAGTTTCATTTTAAAGTATGCAGACGACATGTTCTTCTTATCCCTCTAAAAGATTTTGATATGATGTGCTAAAAAGAAGCTTTCCTCACGTGAAATTTATTGATTCAATAACTCTCCTTTTTCCCAAATAACCAGCAAGGCCACACATTTGTAACTGATCAAAATCAAAATTAAAAGGTATACAATTCCAGAATTAGACATATGAAATCCACGTTGCATTCGTTCACAAAAGCACGTTCATCAAACGCCAAAATTATCTGTAGAAACGCTACATGACATATCAAATGTTGTACAAAAGTAGGAAACTCGAGGGTCAACGAGTTGCATCAACCTGCCAAAGCCTTCACTTTCAGTCTGTGGAAATCTGTGCCTTCTTTTTTGTTTCATTACTCATTAACTCAGGAAAATGTCTTACTAATATGAAATGCAATGCGTGTTCATGTATTTTCCTGTGTCATATCTATGGGCCACTGGCCCCTATAAAACATGTAGTGACTGTGCCGCCTTCGCTGCTTCAGGACGGTACTTAACGACGTCTTTAGTCAAGATTTTCCATCTTGGCCCTGTCTTAATAAGAACGACTGTCACTTGTCAAGAGCTTGACATTCTGCCAAACTTGCATCAAGGGACGAATACACAATTAGGACAGAAAAAAAAACTGAAATATCAATTAATATTTTATCATTACTGAAACGAGAAAACGAAAAATTCGCTTCAAAAATTAAATGATGCAATGCCCAGGAATTGCTTGATCTCGAGGCTATCTCATTTAAAAGCAATTTCATGATCTTTTGAGTGAAAGCAAACCAGCCAAATCGTCATTTTCATGTGATTCACCAACGCTAATGACATCACGCCTGCGGAGAGAGAGAGAGAGAGAGAGAGAGAGAGAGAGAGAGAGAGAGAGAGAGAGAGAGAGAGAGAGAGAGAGAGAGAGAGAGAGAGAGAGAGAGAGAGAGTCCTTTTGCGATTTTCAAGCAAGGTTCCCTATAGGATTATTCACTTATCAGCCAATAATACTGTTTTCAGTCCATGGTTCACTGTCATCTCCTTTACCCCCCTTGCAGTTGAGAAGCGAATTCAACTGTTTATACTGGCAAACTGTAACGGTAATCAGTTCATGACTCCACCTCCAATATCGGCGCGAAAAAGGAACTGGCTTGGTTCGGTTCGTGAGTAAGAATTAGTTTAAGGATCGAAAGCGGCAGTTTTGCCACATTAGTCATCGACTTACATTACTCGTTTTGTTGTACATCTATGTGCTAGCTAGCTCCTTACCACACTGTGCATACCGAAAATGCACATGCAGCTTAACTTCAACGCAAAAAAGGCGTTTGCCTTTTTCAAATATTTCATATCCCAATTCTTTTCCAATAAGTGATTTCGTCTTTCTGTATTTTCTAATACCTTCTTTTACTTCCTCCAAATGAACACCATATCCTTTGGAAGCTTGAATTTCAAGTCTATGGCGCCTATGGGCTTGTTCCATATGGATAGTCTTCATATTCCGAATATAAATGAACAAATAATTCTCTAATTCAAAAATACCAATCCAAGTATAAAGTAGAATTGGAAAGGCAAACATGTACTCTCCTCAGATTATATTGCAGGTCCTTCCTAAATCCCATTACGCGAAAGCAATTCCGCGAAACCGCAGAACGACAGTACAATCGTGAATATAAATCATTCAGCAGGACGCGTGACTGATTTGTCACGCCGTCTGCCAACAGCCTCTGTAAAAAAAAAAAAAAGAATTGCGAGGGATTTGAAGTGACCGCAAGAGGAAAAAAAAAACGCACCATTAAGCTGATATATCGAACTAACACGGTAACGAGAAAACTTACTACAGGAGCTTGCATGTGCACGCATATGTGGCAAAACGCATTAACCCCTGTTATTACCGGCTTTGCAACTTCACTGCAAAAGCGGCTATGTTGAATGTCGTGCAAACATAGAAACAAATGTATCCGACATACTAGCAAAGAGAATCATGGCACATAAAACACTATGAAACTGAGAATTTAGGAGTAAGGTGGTGATGGTTAATTGAAAAACGAAGTGAATCTACACAGGTGCGGCCCACAGAAGTGTGCGTATGAAGAAAGTGTTCAAGGTGGGCCAAAGATGGAATGTATGAAATGTATGCTAAGCCAACTCTTCTTCTTGGGACTGAGATGCGGTTACTGAATATTAAGTAAAGAGAAGGTACAAGCAACTCAGACAATTTTTTATGCTTTGTAAAAAGGAAGTAGGATTTAAATGGCAAGAAATAAAATTAATGCACTGTTGCTTAAATTTTTTTTGGGGTTTTGTAATGATCTGGTTGCCTACAGAGTGGAACAGGTTTTTTTAAAGAGTTCTGCAATGATTTCGTTGTCTACCAAATGGAAGTTTTTAAGGGTTTTGCAATGAGTTGGTTGTCTACAGAATGGAAGTTTTTTTTTAAGAGTTTTGCAATGATTTGGTTGTCTACAGAATGAAAGTTTTTTTTAAGGGTTTTGGAATGATTTGGCTGTCTACAGAATGGAAGTTTTTTTAGGGGCTTTGCAATGATTTGGTTGTCTACTGAATGGAACAATTTTTTTTATGGTTTTGCAATGATTTGGTTGTCTACAGAATGGAACAGGTTAGGGCAAGTCCAGAGAGGAAGAAGTTGCAGAAGATGTAAAGTAATGGTTAACTGCAGTTAGTGTTAAAATTAGGGATCGTCCTGTACAAGAGTGCATAAACATGAAGGGGGGAATACGGGTCGACGTGTTGCTGAAGAAGCTTGGTGAGATTGATGCTGTGGATATTTTAAGCAAAGGATGTTCTTAGGTTCAATAGCTAAAGACATTATTATATATATATATATATATATATATATATATATATATATATATATATATATATATATATATATGTATGTATGTATACACACACAAACACATATATACACATACATACACACACACACATACAAGTTCATCTGAATGGCACCGGTAGCCTCCGATGGATACCTCCACTTCCTCAGTTTTGTCAAACTGTCAGGAGATGTCTGGAATTGAGACAGGCTTTGTTTTCTTCCAAAACCGTTTCTTAAGATTTTCTCACATGCACTTCCAGGAGAGAGAGAGAGAGAGAGAGAGAGAGAGAGAGAGAGAGAGAGAGAGAGAGAGAGAGAGAGAGAGAGAGAGACCTGTTAAAAGTTTATGATTCGTTACAATGACATATAAAGTTTGCCTTGAAATAACTTATGTTTCATAGCGGTATTACTTTCGTACTGTGACAGAAGGTTACTATTTTTCTTAAGGAGAAACAATATTTATGAAATAATCTTTTCCATTAAGCGTTGCGAGGCACTCGAAGTGACAAGTGTTAAATTTTCCACACCAAACTTTTTGTTGTTAATTACTAATGCCCTCACTACAATAACATTATTCCTAAAAGAAATGAGATCGTAAAGCAATAATTCAAAATCATTATAGCTGATGGAGATGAGAATAAATACTCCCTTGAAGAAGGAAGAAATGTCTAATGATGAACCAGTCTGCAATCCGCCCAGGGACCTACAGCCGGCACAGAGTCCGAACTTGGTACCCAAAAGACAAAGGGGCCCTTTGTTTAAGAAGACAAATTAATAAAATAACAGATAGGGACAAATCTCTCTCTCTCTCTCTCTCTCTCTCTCTCTCTGAAGACTATCGCAATGAATGCAAATGAGTCTAGATGGCTCATCTGTTGAGCAAGGAAGTTGGCAACCCGAACACGGGCAAACGAAAAGCTGCCAAACTTATTATGATTTAATGCCAAAACTTACTTCCTCGTGCGAATATTTCGCGCTGCTCAACGAGGACACATGAAATTTATGTCTCACCTCGAGAGCTGTGACGAGAGAGAACCTCCTGGGGGCATTCATCTTCTATGAAAACTAAAAAAATATAAAAAAAAGATGTCAGAAGTCAGTGCAATCCAACCGCCATATCAGACTGTAATTAGACTCAGATAAAAGAACAAAAAAACACACTGGTTACCCAGCGCAGCCGTACATGAACAGAGAGAGAGAGAGAGAGAGAGAGAGAGAGAGAGAGAGAGAGAGAGAGAGAGAGAGAGAGAGAGGCTGAATCTCCAAATAGCTGAGAAAGATAACTTCATTTTAGACTCTGGAGTCGTTTCTGAATTTCCCTGGGACAATCAGCTGAGTAGTATGTAGCGCGGACTTCCCCCTCCTCCTTCCTCCGGAAATTTCAAAGCAACAGCGAACAGGCAAACAATCCCGCAACATCACGTACAAAAGAACCAGAAGGGAAGAGGGGGGAGGAGGGGGGAGGGGGGACAAACACACACACAGAAGAGGGAAAGAACCAAAAAAAGAGCAACAGCATTGTGAAGCATCTACAGGCCCTGTTGACATTTCGGGGAAAGGAGGCAGGCACTCTGCTCCTCCGTGTTGACATTCCTATAGTGAATCTTGTCGGTGCCGGGTTCCTTAAAGACTCCGCTTTGATCAGAGGCGAGGACAAACACTTCCTTCTATCTCGAGGCGTTTGCGCGTGATTGCGCGTTCGGAAGGTGACGAGGGGCTCTGACCTGCTGAAACTGGGAGTTAATGGGATGCAAATCATATGCTGAATTGCCAAATCGCAAAATAAGCCAGAGAAAACTGCGCAAAAGACAAATTATTATTAGCAGAGGGGATTATGTTAAAATAGTACGTTTACTCAAGATAGGAATTGTGAAAATGGGTTCCGCAGCAGGAATAAAAATAACACAGAAAACTGCATCAAAATATTATTAGGATATGGTTTAATAATGGATGTAAAAAAAATTCTTTATGAAAAAAAATTATGCAGGTTGCTAATATCACTGAAATGCATTCAATATTTAATAAAGAAGAAGACTAGACATTAGAAAAAGGAAACCCATTCAAATACGAGGAATCAAAAAGCGACAAATCAACGAAATTGCTGAACAAGTGAAACACACAAATTCCAAAAGGGTCAAAACCATTAGTTCCCCCAACACAAATTACCATAAGCAAACAAACTGCAAAACATGGAGTTCTGCACATCAAATGCACAATTTCTGCAGAAAAAAATCAATCAAAGATAAAAGAGAACTAATAACGACCGCCAGTATCAGGGATAGCATTATTTTATAGATGCCACGCTGTGCAAAAATCAAGCCCTCTGGGGGACTGAGTGCAGATGCACGGAGTTTATCACCCGGGGTAATTACGTCCAAAAATAAAGTTCGTAGTAGCTGTCGAATGCCTTCTGCTCACAGTGGCTACTTTGACAAATGACGTTAAGTCCTCATTAAGGGATGCCAGTTAGCTACAGAGGAATACAGGAAAAAGATTCACAACTATATTATTATTATTATTATTATTATTATTCAGAAGATGAACCCTATTCATATGGAACAAGCCCACGGGAACCACTGACTTGAAATTCAAGCTTCCAAAGAATATGGTGTTCACTAAGTAAGAGTAAGAGGAGGTAAAGGAAATACAGAAAGAAGAGATCTCACTTATTGAAAAAAGGAAAAAATGAATGTCAATAAATAGATAAAAATGTATTAAAATGCAAGGAGAATAAGCATTAGGGTAGTAATGCATTGTATCCTAGCTTGAACTTCTGAATTTCCAACTGCACGACATCCTCATATTTGTAGAACTAAGAGTTACAGATGAAAAAATACTACACCTATGGGGTCTATATACAGTATACTCTCATGCCGGCCCTATCCCAAGTCTTGATGTAATAGGAGCTTTGATCAAAGGCATAAGGTAACTGCCCTGTAAAAATAAAAAAAATTCAAGCCTTCACGAAACCTGCAACAAACCTTTGTGGAGAACTGCAAGCAGTTTTAAGTTGCAATGATGACCGGAAGCTAATTGGGTCTTAAGAACTGCAACACGTAGGGCATGAATTCCAGAGAGAGAGAGAGAGAGAGAGAGAGAGAGAGAGAGAGAGAGAGAGAGAGAGAGAGAGAGAGAGAGAGAGAGAGAGAGAATTTTCTCATTTTGGCTGCAAGATCTGCATCAGTAACCTTTTTATTTAACAAGAGTGTCACTTTACACCACGAACTGGTTTATGAAAAAGTACACATCTCATTTTATTCCTCGCATCCTCAAAGCCAATCTCTAATAAAAGCCTCAAGTCAGCATCTGATCCCCGTGTTTAGATTCGAGACTTCTTCAAAAACATCAGTCACGGTAGCTTCAGATTAAGCCACAGTCTTAGCCTTTGGGCGACAGTAAGTGTGGTAAAGTGTGAAAGGAAGTGGGGCTCCTGCTGTGGACCCTATGACTCGGTTAAGCCAACACACACCTGGCAGTCCTTAATTTCTTTGGATGCTTGTCGACGAGAAGAACATGTCCAACCTTTGACAACTGGAGTTCGTTACTCTGTAACAGTTATTAAGTAAAGTTTTTTTTTTATTTGCATTACATGATCTTCCTATGGCTTCCGCTTGCCTTTCGTATCAGCACCTCTCTCTCTCTCTCTCTCTCTCTCTCTCTCTCTCTCTCTCCTCTCCTCCAACACTGCTGTCACAACTTTAACAATGTTCCTGTTATCTTTCTCCTCACGTAAGGCCACATAGTTCAACTTTCATTTCCCTGTACAAAGCTATGTCAGTCAAGGATGTGGGGAGAGAGAGAGAGAGAGAGAGAGAGAGAGAGAGAGAGAGAGAGAGAGAGAGAGAGAGAGAGAGAGAGAGAGAGAGAGAGAACATTCAATTTGACTGCAGTAATAAATTTAAAAATTAAATCTCAAGCATTTATGACATGGTGTGAGGTCTGGTGTGAGTGAGAGTGGGTCAATGGAATGAGTAGGAGTATTTGCACCAGCCGCAAACTAATGCCTATCTATTACTGTATCATCATGATTTGTCTAAAAACTAGCAACTTCCACATAGGCACCTTTAAACCCTGGAAATTTCTACTGCAAGAGTTGCTCGTCAACGCAATTACATTATACAGTATGTATATATATATATATATATATATATATATATATATATATATATATATATATATATATATATATATATATTTATATATATATATATATAGTGATATTTTAATTAGTTCTGTCCTCACACCTTTGTCAACATCCACGTGGTCACTTTTTCTGACTGTAGTTTTTCTTTGTTTTCCTTTCCTGTCATTAAAACTTTGTTTTGTTTTGCTTGATTGTCAAGCCTCCAAATTCTTATAGATCTTGCCTAGCTGTGTACTGAAGTTGTTGATGTGATTGTTAATGGTTTGGAAGAGGGACAATGACAATCATATATCCCTGAGTAACAATGTGGAGTATTTTATATATAAATAAATATATATATATATATATATATATATATATATATATATATATATATATATATATATATATATATATATATATATATATATATATATATTATATTACATATATATATATATACTATATAAAATCCTCCACATATAAATACTCAGGCATGTATGATTGTTATTGTCCCTCTTCCAAACCATTAACAATCACATCAACAACTTCAGTGCACACAACTAGGCAAGATCTATGGAATTTGGAGGCTTGACAATCAGTGCAAGCAAAACAAAGTTTTGATGACTGGAAAGGAAATAAAGGGAAAACTACAGTCAGGAAAGTGACCACGTGGATGTTGGGGGAAAGGTGTGAGGTGAGCACATCACTGTGGATCAAATGTAACAGATGATGTCACAAGAGCAACTGGGGATTGTAAAATATTCCAAATTGCACATGGAACAAGAGATTCTTTTATTTATGAGATGATTAAGAGGAGCCAATGGGGGAGAAATGTGAGCATTACGCTACAGCAGAATATTTCTGTTCCCTCATGGACACATTGGACTGCAAAGCAGGTTCTGAGAGGGCAGTAAGAAAAACAGTAACAACACAGCAAACACTTATGATGGATGCATAAGGCCTGTGATATTCTATTCAAGACAGTGGAGGCAATTCTGTGAAGGTGTGATCATAAAATGCTAAGATTCCTACCTAGGAAAAAAAGTACCTTTAGCTTTACCAGACCACTGAGCTGATTAACAGCTCTCCTAGGGCTGGCCCGAAGGATTAGACTTATTATTTTATGGCTAAGAACCAATTGGTTACTTAGCAACGGGACCTACAGCTTATTGTGGAATCGAAACCACATTATCGAAAATGAATTTCTATCACCAGAAATAAACTAACAACTGAATTGAACTCCGCCCATCGAGGACAGTATCAACCGAGTCGGCCAACAAAGGGCTGATTCCTAAGAGCAGGATCATCATACAGGTGTCCAGCACTGTGCAGGAAATCAGACAGATCTCATACAGTAAAGACTACCTAGAGATCATGTCATCAGTAAACTGTGTTATTGGCAAAGAGGTGTGGTGTCAAGCAGCAGGAAATCAGACAGATCTCAAAGACTGAGATGTCATCATATCAAGCAATGAGGATTAATGACCTCAACGGAAAGCTGAAGCAGAGTCCTCACAGGGAATATATACAATGGCCTAGCAAAGTACAGTATTACTTATCAATAGGTAAAGGATTATATCTAAAATGTTTAAGTTTGTTTCATGAAATTAAAACTTATAGAACTTAACCCCTTAACCCACTAAACTATTCCACATTCAACCATTTTAAAAATAAAATTATGTAAGACAAGAACAACTATCGGCTGTGTTGAAGGCTTATGCTGTACTGCTAATGAACAAGTCCAAAACGTAATATACATGGAAGATATTAAATCAAATAGATCACCTTCAACATATTCACTACAAGGAACTTATGAAAAACATCTTGTATAGCCTTTTCTAGACAAGCTACCAAAATAACATTGGACTTTTGAGATATGAACAGCACATTACTGTAACTGCGGTACTACTTTTCTATGTTATTCTTCTCTTGCCATGGTGTAAAATTCAGCAAATTCAACAAGAGACACCAAATGTTAACCAAAAAGAGGAAATAGTAAATGTGGTGATATCTACAAGATGTAAAATAATGTTCAACAGGGGTTATTTTATCTTTGAAACAGAATATTAAACTGTAATTCTGATCTCATATACAGTGCTCATCTCTAAATCTTAGAGTATAGTTATAACCTCACTATGTGTACCCAATAAAAACACAACACTAAGAGACTAAATTGTTTCATTCAAGCTCATCAACATATACATTCAAGCACACAGAAAACCTGGAGTACTTAGATTTGCCAAATCATCTAAGTGCTGACAGCAACACAACCTTTAAAGAAAAGTTACGGAATCTCTAGAAACTGAGGCCAAGGTTACTACTGTATTACAAATTTTGATTAAAAAAATTCTAAGACCAAGATGAAGACTTCAAATATTTAGAAGGAAAAAATTATACCAAAGCTGCTTTATGTATCTAACAGTAAATATCATCAAGAGTAGAAATATAGCTAAAAATTCAGTTTGTAGTTAAGGGGAGGCAAGCGTCATAGTTCAGTTGAAAAGTAAAAGAATTTTTACTCAGATGTAGTAATCTGTCATAAAAACCAAGATAACTGCTTAAAATGAAATCAGTCTTTCTTGTTTATTCAAGCAGATAAAAAGTGAACAGACATTTAATGTAAATCCTACAAAAAAATATTACCCCTGGCTAAAATTTTTGTAATTTTGCTGCAAAACAAGTAGCTACTTCATATGGATACTGGCCAAAATACTACTATGGTTGAATTAAGCATAACCATCTTCATAGAGCCTCATTCACAAGAATACTGTGATCTGATTTTTGATCTGTAGATTTAATTGAACCCTGACTGATGTAAAAATAAAAAACCATTACAACTGCCCAAGGAAATACTGTACCCCTGGAAGGTTTGACAGAGACTCTTTGTACCTAACTTGAAAAAAAATTCCATGATTTCCCTGGAAGGTTTGACAGAGACTCTTTGTACCTAACTTAAACAAAAATTCCATGATTTCAGATAAGTTAAACATGGCTATTAAATGGGACCAACATCAAGAACATCACTAAAACTATATCTCACAGGTAGGTCCATTTAAACTGATGTATTACATTCAGAAATGTGTACTCTTTTTCTGTCAAAAGAAATAATCAGCACAATTGCTATAGCCCTTGGAATGTTACATAGTAAGAGCCTATAAGGCCATTTTATTCATCCTCATAGTAAGTAGAGAGTCCTCATGCATTCTTTGTATCTTTATTCTCCTTCCCGCTTTCTGTTTAACAGAATACTATGGAATCTTGGGTATGCAGTAAGTACAAGTATTTCTAAGATCAGACATAGGCCAGACAAGATATTTCCACAGTTTGTACATTCAAGAAACTTTCTTAAAATGACTGTCCCTGCTTTTTGTGATCAAGATACTTGGACTGACATGAATCAAATTGTTGTATAATCTAAGAGAAATCAACAAGCAGTGAGACTTTTCAATATACAGGTCCTGAAAAAGTCCCTTACAATGTGACATAATAGGGCATTTTTTATCACAACATTAAAGTGTCAATTTCATGTACTGTTAGGACTGGGACTTTAAAATTCGAAATTATCACAACTGGAATTGTCCTTAAGTAGATTTTACAAAACCACCTTAGCAGTACATAGAAGGAATTTCCAACATTGATAGGTTCCGTTTGTTTTATTAAATACACCAAATAACTGAATTAGTGTTTTATGAACACATTAATGCAGTTTTAGCATCCATGACATTTTCTAGCATACTAGTCACAATGCTTGAATGCAGCAAAATTTACACATTCCACTCAAATATTACATATCAGTTGCTTACGTTTAATGAAAGGATGATGTTACCTTTAAACCAACAGAAACAACTTGACCTAATAAATTAAAATCAGGATCTTATCTGTCTTATATAGCCACAGAGAGAGAGAGAGAGAGAGAGAGAGAGAGAGAGAGAGAGAGAGAGAGAGAGAGAGAGAGAGAGAGAGAGAGAGAGAGAATTTAATGCAGTACCACAATATGTATTACTTTTTGTAAAAAAAATTACTGAGATCCACTCAAATGGTGCAAAAATGCATTCCCTACTTTTAATGAACAAAAAGTTAAACAGCCTTGTGATACAGGAAACTTGCCCAGAGACCTTCCACAGAGAAACAAGACTAAACTGTTTTATGTTATACAACATTACAGAATAAAAGAGCCAGAAATCTGAGAAGGAACTCAGCATACATATACAGTATTGAAGAACTGCTGAGCACTTACTGTGGTGAAGGTGAATTCAACTTGACCCCTTACATTTCATTCATACTACTGCTATAACAGTTAGTCTACATATAAAGTTACCTAGTAATATTGAATGCTAGAGTTAAGAGTTTTTAACTGTATTAATTAATACTAGTGTTGCTATATTTTTCCCTTTGCTTAGCTAGTTACCTACTGCCCTTATGCTCTAGTTTTGCTTTGCTATTTCTCACATCCCTGGTCAAAAAGGTTAAGAGATCTGTTTCAACTTTATATTTGTCTTTTGATTACCACATATAAAATGAATTCCTGTGCAGTGTATTATGACAAGCATTAGATGAACAGGTGAATTCTTGCACTGTTGAATGGGATAGAAATTGAATCAAGAGTCCTGCATGAACACCATGGAATTAAAGGTATGTAATTTAAATTTTAATGACAGTACAGTACCAGTAAGCTACAGCAATTGCTCATTGGTTAACTGATGGAATACCTTAGTAAAATTAACCATCCCCACTCAAGCTCCATTTCAAACCAACTCTTGTCACAGGTTGTCAAACTTTTGAGTCTACTGACTATAAAATACAGTAATATTTTCATGAATTAATTTCAAACACATTTCACTTTCAACGACCATGAAGTCTTGACAATAACAAAATAGAAAAAGAGAATATGCTAGGTTTAATTTCACGACGGTTTCTTGCATCTTCATATACGCAAAAAAACAAGGTGGCATTTTCCACTACTTAGCACAACAATAATCTGGCTGAAATCCAAAATTACTTAAACATTTTGAAACTGGATTAGAACACTCATGAAAGGTCTGGTCACTAATGCCAAGTTACTTAAACTGTATAGTTTTCTTCAAATATCTAATACCATTAGCTCTCATGGCTATAAAGAATTTATGGAAAACAAACTTCCTGAATTACAGTAGATATGTAAAAAAAACCATGAAAATTCATTGTTGGAAAGTTGAAGGCACTTTATTCCCAATAAGGGAAGAGAAGTTCAAAACTTCTACTGTCATAATTTGTGACAAAAGCTGCAGTTTCATACTCTGACATATAGTCCATCAAGAAACTTTGCTCTAAGTAGTACACTAAGGTTTGTGATTTAGAAGAAGCTTAACATTATAACATTCATACAAAAATAAAACACTTACCTTTTCCTTTTTTGCCAACCATTAGGGATGTGGCTCGTCGTAGTTCTTTATTTTCTTTCTTCATATCAGCAGGTGTAAGATTGGGCGGTAGAGTTGAGTGCTTCTTTCTCTTCCCTGAGAGTGTGACTTCTTGTTGTGATGGCTCTGATACAGCTTCTGCCAAATCTTCAATACTTCTGAACCGACCTGATCCATCTCGTGTAAGGGGTATAATAGAGGGGCTTAGTGATGGAAGGCGATTGAACTCTTGTGGAGAGGGCAATGCTGACTCTCTTAGGGAAGACCTCCAAGGCTCTCGAATAATATCTCCATGAATTCGGGTGGAAGCTCTAGATGTGGACGTAAGTTTGGTGGTGGTTGCACGTGTATTGGAACCTGTAGATGAATTTGGAGTTGGCGTTCGACTCCCACTTCTAACTGTATCAGCAATTCTAGATAATAAACGACCTGAACGGCTTCCCTTGGAGCCAATGCTTCCTTGATCTTCTGTTATAACAGCTAAGGTATCAGGCCTTGGTCTTGGCTCTAAATTCTTCAGGTTTTCTAAGAATTCCCTGTCAGTTAAAGGATTATCACTATCTTGAATACTATAATGACTAGCAAGTGATCCGTTGATGGCACTGCTAACCTCACTTCCACTACCAATCTGTTCATTTTGCCCATAAAGATCATCTACATGTGTAATTTTATCGCCTGTACTGTAATGAGAGTAATTTGAAGCAACCTCCAGAATTTCATCCTTCCCTGGGGTACCAGTGTGCAGCCAACTGTTATTTTTGGAAGTGGAGGGAGTTGAAGGTGCTGATCTGAGAGAAGATCTTGATATGTCTCTGTGTGATAAGGGTGTGGGAGTGGTAGGCGTTGCTCTTAAAGATATCCTAGAATGATCTCTGGGTGGATTTGTTCTAGGTGTCCAGTGCATCGACTCATCTCTGGGAGGAGGAGGTGGAGGTACTTCCATTGTTTCTTGCATGGCCACCTCTACTTCATCTCCTTCATCTCTGTTTCTTTCCATATCCTCAGAAGCAACGGATGCATGACTTCGAACTGATTCTTTACCTTTCTTGCTTTCTAGTCTGTTATCTTTTGAACTTTCTGCATCTCTTGGGGAAGTTAACGAAGGTGGGGTTCCTGAAAAGTCTGACCGATTGTCGCTTCCCCCACTTTCATCCGTTCTTGCTGTGCTGACAATTGAACTTATGCCACTGTCTGCCCTTTCCTCATTTGGAGTTTTCTTTGAGGGTGGAGGTGGTTTAAATTTAGGTGGGCTCTCATCCAGACCTTCAATTAATCCTTCTTTCAACAGAGATCTTATTGTTTCAAACTTTTCAGTAGGCTTTGAACCACCAGATCCAGTACTGTTTGAACTTTCTCTAGAATTTTCTCTACTGAAATTATTTGACTCTCCTTTGCTCTCATCTTCTTTCCCATTTCCTTTCGGAATACATTCATTCTCAGGAGACTTAGAAAGGGACTTTTTGACTTTTCCATTAACATCTTTTCTGTCCCTTGCATTACAACCCTTAGATCCTATGCCATTTCCTGGTCCTGATGTTACTGGAGATAATTTTGTCTGTCCATATGAGGAGTTTCTAGCTTGTCCCTCATTCATGTAATCAAACGATGCAGTGGAACTCTCCATGGAGACAAGCGATTCCACTGAATTTTGCCTGAGGGGTCTTTGACTAACAGAGGATGGCCCTGAAGGGCTGGCAGTAGAATCCTCTAGGGAATCGTCTGAAAAACCATTCTCATTGTCAGGTGGAGGTAAACCTTGGTGAAATTCTTTGATCATTGTCTGCAGAGGTGTAGAAGGCGTCTGTGAAGGAGTGGATGACTTTGTAGATTTGGACGTTATAACTGGAGTACTCTGAAGGCTGTCATCACTCAGGGAATCTCTGTTACCGAGCTTCTTTTTCAAAGGATAACCTGGTGAGCCAGAGACATAAAATTGTGAGCCATGGAGAATATCTGATTCATTACCATCTGAATCACCATCAACATCATCATCATCATAATCTGGTGTTGGTGAAGGGGGAGCAGGAATGAACATTCTTGAAGAATCGTTAAATACCCCTGAGACAATAAAAGCACCTCCAGTTGGACGACCTCCACGAGTAACGGTATTGTTGCCCTCTTCTGTAATCACAGGAGCCTCATCAAAGCCACTGTCCTTGCCTGCAAAAGACAAGGTGATATAGCACAAGACTGAAATAATTAATAAAAGTTTGCCAAATCATGCAAAACAATAAACAATACAAAACAAGGCAGGTTGATTCCTATTTAAATCTAAGGCTTTCTTTGTCCTGCATAACTCAAGAGAAACTTTAGAAAGAGACCTCAACAGAATGAATGGGAAATAAAACCTCCTTAATTCTGTTTATACACTGAAGAAACGTGTTATTTGGTCTCAGCATAAAACACTTTATCAGTACATGGTTCTAGTCTGTCACCTAATCAAAATATGGTAATCATCAATTCAAGTACCTCACTATTATTTCTTTCTTTGATTCTGTCCCAAACTCTCTAGTTTTGTAATGATTTCACAATTCCCTTCAGAATTCTACATACTATCATATTTTCTTCATCACATTTTGCTCTAGTATGTGCAAGTTTTAATCCTTCACAGATACAAGTAGACTTCCATTTGAAGCGAACTCCATCATTTCAACTGAACTGAAAATTTGTCATGTACCACACGTGTTAGTATACATACAAGATTTTAACAGCTCCCTAACACCAGTGATGTGCAACATAAGCAGATTTTAATCCATATGGTTCTCTTAAAGAAGATCCAAAATAATTAAGATAATAAATACAATACTGTATTCAGATACAGGTAAGTTTTAACTGTGACAAATACTTTTGATGGAAAGGAATGAATATAAATGAGTTCATTTCTACAAATTATTAAAGACATATGATAACCAGATTCAGAAGAACTGCAAATACCATGATAAAAGCAGAAAACAAACAGCAAGTAATGAACACCCAACAGTTATGAATGAATTTCACACACATCCTATCAAAATCCTGAAAATGTCTGTGGAATACTAAATAATTATAAAAACAAGTATGTACATGTTGCACAGCAACAAAGCATGAATGTAAAGTTTAGTTTGCTTAACCCTAAACATTAAATGCATCCCAGTGGTTAATGTTGTTTGACCTTCACGACAGCCCTTGAAATAATTTCCCTGTACTTGACTCAGCTGAGCTGTTTCTCTTTATTTCATAAAGACCTCTCATTAGTTTGCCCACCATTCATTCTTCCTTCACTTTTTTTTTTACTTTATATGTCAATAAAGTTTCATTCTTTTCAAAAATTTTAACCAAAATTATTTTCTCCCTAACAAACACACTTTTCTTTGTAATTCACCCTGCACACCCAACTCTCTAATTTCATCCAACATCCCCAATTCAAAAAAAACAGTCTTTTCAGTGATTTATTTCACAGATACAAAGCATTTGCTTTTACTAATGCCATAAAACTGGTCTGTATTGAAAACCGAGTGTTACAGAGCTGGCCAAAAATTAGCAAAGTAGTTGTTAAGAAACATGCGAGACTTCTCCCAGACGGGAATGCTCTCTGTATCAATAGCAAAAGCCCATCACTTGCAGACTGTATGCCGATTTCAAACCCTACGAGTTAGCTAGAGGGCAATCACAACAGATCCATCTGACTTTTATGGATGCAGTTCAAAACACAGCAGTGGTATTTAACTCCAGGGATCTTCAGCTGTATGTTCATCTAAATGGAATTCATCATAATGATGGCATGTGGTATCTGGAAATTGACTTTGGTAAGTCTACAGTAATTCTTGGATTATCATTTTCTACTCCACATACAATATAAAGATATGTGGTGTCTGAAGATTAACTTAGATCTCGAGTTGTACTGTCAATCTCCCTTTATAACCCATGTAGAATGGTCAACACTGAAATACTGTACAACTTTATGATGTGTGTGCACATCAAGAAACTGATAAGAAAGCAAGCAAAAATAAATAATTGTAAACCACTCCTTTACTCACTACTACAGGACCTCCTACAAAGACATCTAAATATCTGTACATTGTCTATGAGAGACAATTTTGCAAAAGCTGACAAAACTCCAACATCCCCCTTCTATACCTTGAGCAGTAAACATACTATACCACGACTGACAGAATAGAAATAGTTTTTCAGCTTCACATATTGAAAATTAATTACAAAGCGTTCAGCTCTGATGCTCAGAGGGCATGGTAGCTCTGTCCGATAACCAAAAGGCTCCTGTACTTTTTTTATGTTGCTCTATTTTATGTTGTTCACTGTTTGCAATACAGTACTGACAAGGATAAATGTGGTATCAAGGGAACCTCAATTTTCTTTGTCCAAAAATATTTCTATAATGCTAACATACAGTGTCTCATTTCATTTGCTCCTCCTTGATTCCTCAGGTAAGACAAAATTATAATTTTTTTCAACATCATCATTGTCTTTCTTCTAGTGAAAGTAGTCTTGGAAGACTTTATATCATCCTTAACTACTGGAAGCTTCAGCCTGCTGATTTACAGTATTGGGTTGTCTTTGCTGAGATCATGAGGAGTTTCATCCTAGAATTTGAGTTCTCAATCTCAAACATCCATACAGTTTGTGCTGTTTCCCACTGCTACTGACTATGATCAGCACACACTCACCAAAAGGGTGCTTCCATCTGCATGGGATGAAGTAAAATCTAACTTCCCCCACATGATGTGAAAGCCTCGAGATTTGCAGTGATCTGGAGGATATATGAATTATACAACTGTCAAGATATAACAGAAACAAATGCCCCTTTCGTTGCCTTGGACTACTACTGGCCTTGTGCTAACATAACTGGTCCGGTGAAGACCGCAGGTGCTACTGAGCATGAAAAAGCGGTCAGAACAAGAACGCTAAATCTCTGCACATGAAGCTCAGGTAGGACTACACTGTAACTAGGGGCAAAGACAATGAAATATAATATGTCCACATGAAAAGCTCACCAAAAATTGCCTATCAACTGACAGGTAAGGCAGGAATCTCACCCTACTGAGATGCTAGCATCTCAATTTTGAATCAATCTAATGCTCCAACATGATGCTCCCAATAGTAACAGGCATCAGTAACAGAGATAGGGTTGATTTTATCTGATCACATTATTTATTTTAAAGTCTGCTTCCAAAATACAAGGAACAAATCTTCAAAACCATTTTTGTCCACTTCCAATTAATTTTTCTCAATTTTTTCAAAACATGCTTGTGTTGAAAGCTTCTCATTTAGGTGCACTCATTTCACCATACCAAACTTAGCTTTAATCTCTCTTTACACAAAACCATTCCCATAATTTTCCTTATCCTTTCCACTTGTCCTTTCATACAACCTCTGCTGTTTCTTCAGTCAACAGCATAAAAAAAAAACTGGAAATCATTATAAAAAAAATGTTCATTTCTTCATATTTTCCAAGTCTAGCAGGGTTCTGGATACTATAATCTATATTAGTCATTAGTCTTTTGCATAAATATCAGAAATACCACTTTATTTTTCTATAAGGAGTACTGTATACTGTGCAAGAATCTACTTTACCTTTGTTAAATAAATTCATCTCTTAAGTAACATTCTAAAAAAAGTCAAAATCAGGATCATTTACTTAAAATACACAATTAAACCTTCACATCATGATCTATAATCTTTTTAAACAGTTCTTAACGATATGCAAGGCTATTTCTCATAACCAAAGTACATGTACAGTACTGGATAATGAGTATCCAATTCCCTTCTTAAAATCTTCAGTGTTGTCAACATTAATAATAACATCTTTAAAACTGGAGAAACACTGATTATACATTGTAAGTACTACATGCATTTCCAAATCCTTTTCTTCATGAAATACTGAAGGTGAAATTTTTCTCTGCTTAATTAAAAGAAAAACTACTATACAGTTCACAGAGATTCTTTATAAAGGTGTACTTTATGAGTTTTATTCAACGATTTTAACAAAAGCCTTGCCATTATATAAACAGGACAATGTTTCCCACATGAATACATGAGGATACTTTCAATACAAGACATTCTCGACTCTATTAACTTCTAGAGGGAGAACCCTGTGCAAAGTCAGACAAAATAAACACTGTTAAAGTAAAAAAAAAACTCATCTAACCTGAGGTGAAATGAGGTAAGGAGGATGAATTTTTCATAGGCACACGTGGACTCGATTCCCTGACAGGTTCTCCTACTCTAAATTCTGAAGAATGCGTATGCCGAGTCCCGGAAGGATGCATTGACACCGCGATAACCTGCAACTTTTCTCTTGTTGCTGTTTGTGTTGGTGTTCAGGATTCTTCTCTCTTCTGAAGGAGATGAGAGGCCAGAGCTATCTGAGTGGCCTACAGATGTGAGCCTTCTGCCAAATCGATGCTGCGGAAATAGAGTGAAATACTTTAGTTCACTGAAACAACAACATGCTTGAAGAAAGTCCTAAAATCATTAACAAACTGTTTGCAATTCCCAGCTAACAAATTAAGATTTAAAGAGAACTAAAGAACTGTCTGCAGTACATCAAGATACGTACAAAGTACATTCCTTCCTCTTGTGAACAAAATTTATCCATCAATATATTAATAAACTGACTACGCTTCCTACTTAGTAAGATTACATGGGAAGAAAATTATAATCTAATTATTTAGAGTTCTTTCCCTTGATTAAATTTTTTTTAAATAAAGAAAATTTCAATATCAAGGTAAATCACACATATCAGTTACAATATTCTAACTATGATATATAATGCGTCCAAACCTTGAGAATAATTTGAATGTTTCATAATTACAAAACCTTTATGCCTTAACATCTGATAAGCACACATAACACTGCTAATTTCTATCTAAAGTACGGGAACTGCTCAGTAAATCTCCTCTGTTAGTTGAGAAACCCGTTTCAACTGCCAACGCCTTCACAAGCGCTGGGAGGGAAGTACTGGTTGTCAAATAAATAGGTTACATTTATGGTACGCTGAAGTTATTAAAAAATCTTTTATTATGCAGCCATAAAACAAACTAATCTGTTTAATTCATCATACATTGCTAATTCACTCTACAGTCTTTGTTGAATGTACTCCATGGGTCTAGGATCAGCACTAACCAGTGTATCTTCTACTGCCCGTGACTGAACCCAGCGTTTCTTTAAGAGTAAATGTTTTTGATATACCCAGGAAACTTACTCCTAATTCTTCACGTTGTTGTATGTTGAGAGAGAGAGAGAGAGAGAGAGAGAGAGAGAGAGAGAGAGAGAGAGGCTCGTAACGCCAACGAATCTAGAGGAGTTAGTCATACACTTATGAGCATCATTTTCTTGTACAGCCCACTGAGAGAAAACGTACCTACATGAAAAATTGTCAGGGAGACTACGTTATAAAATCTCATCACAGAAAATGGGAATAAGAGTATTCTAGCACAAGCTTTCATTTTAGGAATTCAAATCGGTAAAACTGAAGATTACTATATAAAAATTATATAGAAATCGACATGCCGCGGAATTCAAAATAAAGAGAATAACTTGGTTCTGGTTCTATCTGATTTTATGAAGTTTAATCTGTTAAGCCAACCACAGAACAATTTCGACCATTCAGAACTTGGAGCAGTGAAAAGAAAATCCCAGTTACACTAAGAATTAACAGTCAGAGAAGTCGGACAACAAGACGGAAGAAAGGAATGAGGAATGGATGTAAAGTAAAAGGGTGAAAAAAATGTGAAGTGTAAGGAAATAAATGATCTTGCGTCCTAAATAAGTAATTACCAATAAGGCTTAACTAACGCATATTTATGCGTCCTTCATCGCCCATTATTACTATTTAATAATAATTATATATAGACTTATACTAATCTAAATTAGGCAATAAGACCATTTACTTACCAAAAAAAAGGAATTGCTTATTACTTAATCATAATTATTATAAATTTACTTAACGTGAATATTAAATCCCTTTATTCTATCGAATAGTTGGGAATAAATTTCTAACTGCAGCTGGGGGCCGAAGGGACGCTGCAAACACACTTAAGTAATGCCTACAACGCACCATGTGAGGTTCACTGACGGCAGTATCCCCTCCGGGGACGAATAAATTAGTATTCTATAAAATGACAAACTATAAACATAAAAGAAGGCCTTGGCAATCATGTTCACAAGTTCAGTAACTTGGCGTAACACTAAACTAATCAAAGGAGTAATCTACCTGGGACGAAGTTAACAATTGCCCTCTTGGTTCCCTCCGACAGCCTTCTAACGATCCCCACCCCCACCCCCATCCCCGCGCCCCCAGCCTCTACACGACAAAGTTCGCCTGCTAATTTACAATTTCTTTCTTGCCTTTTCTCAGTCAATCATTACCGATACTTTTCCGTAGAAGGTACTGACTCTGTCTGTCTCCAGTGAATATTAAGCTAAAATTTAAGGAGCGATATGCATTACAAAGTATTCAGATAATATTCCATCCCTGTATCCCGTTTTACAGATTCTACATATGAATGAACGATTAATAATAATGAATTTGATTCCTTGAAATAAGTAACTGAACATCATTTAAATTACTCTAAGTATTCTTTTGTTCACATAAGCAGGACACTAGTTCAACTGCATACGCACACATAAAACTGACGACCTTTGCGGTGTAAACATATTTGCATATGTATATTAACACTTGCGCATTACGTCTCTGTTGACTGGACTGGTCCAGAGGCACTCTTATTCCCTTTAATGCCATGTCCCTTGGGGCAAGGTCTAGTGCTGGCACAATGCTGTCAAAGACTAAACCCACAAACTCAGTGCACTGCTAATTTGTCCGACGCAAAGCGAATGCTCGTTTGCAAACTTCTGAGCCATGTGCAGGAACTCCCTCGAAAAAATCGCCGTCAAGGTTAGATAATACTGTACCATCGTATGCTATTTCGAGCTATCTCTAGGGGTATCTCTTTAAGAAGACTTTAGGGGTCTTTTTCCTTAAGAAAATTTGAGGAGCCTTTTCCCTTAAGAAAGTGTCAGGGGTCTTTTTCTTTCAAAAAAAAAAATAAGGGTCTTTCTTAATGAAAACTTTAGGAGTCTTTCTTCAAGAAAATTTTAGGGGTCTTTCTGTAAGATAATGTTAGGAGTCCTTTTCTTCAAGAAAACTTGAGGGATATTTCTCTTTAAAAAAATTCGAGGGTTCTTATTCTTCAAGAAAATTTTAGGGGTCTTTATCCTTAATAAAATTTTAGGGGTCTTTTTCTTTAAAAAAATTTAAGGTTCTTCTTTAAGAAAATTTTTTGACACTAAGACACAGGTAACTCACCTGCTGAGGGTAGCCACCTCCTCCTTCATCATTGGCGTCGTCATCTCCGCTACTTCTACTGGGATTCCTGAAATAAAAGAAAAAGTATTATTATTACTATTAGTATTATTTTTATTTTTATTATTATTATTATTATTATTATTATTATTATTATTATTATTATTATTATTATTATTATTATTATTATTACGACCCAAACAACAATCCTAGTTGGAAAATAAGAATGGAAAACCTAAATGGTCCCAAACGGGAAAGCAGTCCAGTACAGAAAAGGAATAAAGAAGCCAGTACCAAATTTGAGACAGAAATAACAGAAAAAAGACGATAAATAACAACTAAACAAATATATGACAAAGTACAATTAAGAAGACTAACAGAAAATAAACTATGGAGTGAGACCTATAATGTCAGCCTACCCAACGAAAAGGTCATACCTGTAATGTGAATATTTGCAGTTAATATCTATAATAATGACTGTTATTAACTTTTTCACTTCAGGAAAAACCATACTATCACACATTAAGGAACAGACTCCATGTATAATTCACTAGATTACTTCGTGTGCTCTCCATAATTCAAAGGGTCTCACGGTTACAAATATGGGATAGAATAGAATATAGCATTTAGGCCAAAGGTCAAGCGCTGGGACCTACGAGGTCATTCAGCGCTGAAATGGAAA
Organism: Macrobrachium rosenbergii; assembly: GCF_040412425.1. Lineage (NCBI taxonomy): Eukaryota > Metazoa > Arthropoda > Malacostraca > Decapoda > Palaemonidae > Macrobrachium > Macrobrachium rosenbergii. The sequence continues at coordinate 49,160,700 of NC_089742.1, forward strand.
TTGACAGTGAAAGGTTTGAAAGGTGTAACAGGAGGAGAACCTCGCAGTTGCATTATGAATCAATCGTTAGAGAGGGTGGAAAGTCGGATGGAAGAAAGAATATGAACGGAGGCACAGTAAAAGGAATGAAAGGGGTTGCAACTAGAGGCCGAAGGGACGCCGCAAAGACCTTTAAGTAATGCCAACAGTGCATCACGTGAGGCTCACTGACGACACTACCCTCCCCTACGTATAGCAAATAAAGGATGGAAATTAGGCTGAATGTTCATTTCATTATGTTCCACATATCAGAGCACATTCCCACTCGGAAGACTTCACAGTCCTACAGGCGTTTGCACAGCTGAGAGTTCCGTTCTTCTAAAAAGATTGATTTTGTTCATGGTTTGGCGCCGCGAAGGAATCGCTGCATCGAAAAACCTCACTGTGTGATTAACGGTCAGTCTTGCTCTGCGTGGTCTTTCGGAAACTTGATAGATGATCGACTCGGTCAACTGGCAGCACTCGGGCCTCAGTGTGGTGCGTTGCCGCTCGCACCAGATGCATCTGTCAAACTCGTTTTACATCTCTATCCAGCCGTGTGGTTGTACAAAATCCAGTGGGTGTGGCCTTTATACATTACCGACTATGGGATTCTATATTCATCCATAATCGATGAATGATAAATACTTCTTACTATTTTACAGACTAAATATATATATCTATATATAAATAAATTTTATCACAGCAAAGTTACAAATGTCGTTTCATATCTAATTCACGCTACTTTGGGCACCAAACTATTTGACACTTATAATTCCCCTTCGGTGATATTCCCGAAGTAGCGCGAATTGGATATTAAACGACATTTGTAGCTTAATACTTGTATATTATGTATACACAAACACACACACACACACACGCACACACACATATACATACATATATATATATATATATATATATATATATATATATATATATATATATATATATATATATATATAAAATTAATTTCGAATATAAAGGTTACACGGGTGTACAGGAAGGCGTCACCACATCAATGTTGAGTGTTCTACAATTTTGCAATAAATTCAGCGTTGTTTTTAGCAACAGTTTCAGAATTTTTATGATCTCAAATACGATTATAGTCACCGAAAAATAACCCCATAAAATATTTTCAAATGGATACAATTTCAATATTTGCATGAGGAGCGCATTATCCACTCACGCCAAATTACTCGTGGGAGGCACAATTTCTTTTTATTCCTCTTAAAAGCTCCTACTTTCTGGGAGAATAATGTCACTTGTACCCAATCTAAAATGGCTTTTGACCTCCACAGAGAGAGAGAGAGAGAGAGAGAGAGAGAGAGAGAGAGAGAGAGAGAGAGAGAGAGAGAGAGAGAGTTCATATCCTGCTTATTAGCTCACGTGAATTTTTATTATTTTCAAAACAATCCAGTCACGATCTACGAAGCATATTTACCTACTGGCTGGCCGGACGTGCAGAGCCACCTACCGGCCAAAATATGAACTGCTTTGGATCATCAGAATAATGAATACACTGGGGCTCCTTATTAAATTTAAGTTTGCTTTGACATACCAATTTTGGTGTCGTAGGAGGAGGAGGAGGAGGAGGAGGAGGAGGAGGAGGAGCAAGAGATGGGAGAGAGGGAGGGTTATAGGGAGAAAGAATTGGTGGAGGAGGAGGAGGAGGAGGAAGAGAGGGGGGAGGGGAAGCAAGAGATGGGAGAGAGGAAGGGTTATAGAGGGAAAAGGGTGGAGGAGGAGGAGGAGGAGGAGGAGGAGGAGGAGGAGGAGGAGGAGGAGGAGGAGGAGGAGGAGGAGGAGGAGGAGGAGGAGGAGGAGGAGAAGCAAGAGATGGGAGAGGGAGGGAGGGTTATAAAGAGAAAGAATTGGGCAGGGTGAGGGCACGTGGGGGGGAGGGGACGGGGGTGAATTAGGGGACAGGGGTGGGGTGGGGGGGAGGGGGAGGGAGGAGCACCCTTTTAAATTTCTGCCAAACATTCACTTAACTCCGGAGTAAATTTGACCAAGATGCTGCGGGAGAAAGCCTTCATTCATTACAGAAGCAAATTTCCTTAATGGAACCTTATTAAAAGCAGCGAGATAAAATATACGCGATGCAGGGCGGCTCAGCTCTCCGAAAATGGCTTAAGCATTAGCAATTCCTTCCTCGAGAGAAGAGGATGAAAAACAAAAAAGAGAGAGGGAGAGAGGTACAGGACACATAAGAGACAAGTTTAGGTACACAGGCGACGCGCGCATGTCAGACCTGTCTAAAAATGATGTTTATGTCAGCTGATTACGGTGCTAACCGTAAGCTAATCATCTGAGGCCATGGAATGAATATGCTGAAGTATTTCACTGGCAGACAGAAGCGAATATAAATAAAATGACAACAATTCCACAGGTGAACAGTAGCGAGGCAGGAATAAGAACGGGGGGTAAGTGTTTAAGAGGCAAACAGCAACCTCGGAGTTGATTGTGCATGCGGAACGCTCGCCAAAATAAATATTAAGCCACACACACACACACACACACACACAGCGTTTACAATATGCCTTACACTAATGCATTCTGTCTTCATTGATCATGGATGCCTTTTCCGGATATCTGACCACTCATTGTTTTGATCGATTCTGGGGCGTTCATGAATTAACCTCGCCTTTCCTATGCTTATATAAAGTCTTCATGTGCTGCATGCAAAGCAAATGAGAATATACTTCAAAAACTATTATCACAGTTGGTCATAAGAAGGGAGCATTCCTATTTATTCTTTGCAAGATTAAGTTCCTTGTGATCTATAACAAATCACTATAGTAAAACAAGTAAATAATGGGCCGAAGTTTCTTCGGCTCACTCGAGTTTTCTGTACAGCGTATAATGCTGTATGAGCCGAGGCCCATGAAGCTTTCAGCCACGGCCCGGTGGTGTCCTGTCCTACAGCGTTGTCACACGCACGATCATGGCTAACTTTAACCTTAAATAAAATCAAAACTATTGACGCTACAGGGCTGCAATTTGGCATGTTTGATGATTGGAGGGTGGGTGATCAACATACCAATTTGCAGCCCCCTAGCCATAGTAGTTTTTAATATCTGAGGGCGGACGGACAAATGCGGACGGACAGACAAAGCCATCTCAACAGTTTTCTTTCACAGAAAACTACAAATGATGAAACCTGATCGTAATCACTTTTACTTCAAAGAGACTGAGGAGATGAACTTCTCACGCTGTCAAGACGAAAGAGAAGTCCTCTTGATTACAAATCCGTCGTTGCAAGGTATTCTGTCACAAAGACAGCGAAGACAAAAATACTTCCTGCACTATTATATTCCACAGACAGCAAGTCGGGATGAATTCTCTCTCTGGATATTTCGCCCGAAAGTCATCTGAGAAGCCCTCAGGTACCAGAACAGAAAAATGAAGGTGGAAGGGTTTCGGGTGCGTGGCCTTCCGAGATACGTCAACAAGACAAGACTTTATTCTCAGCCATAAAAATAATGGGTGCAATTGTTGGGCAACGATGCAGGCGACAGACTGAACAAACAGGCAAAAACCATCAGAGAGAAAAGACAAATATTTTTTTTTTTATACTCCTGCTCCTCTCTTAAGGGGGCATCGCATACAGTGTGCCTTGATCGGCTGACTGTATAGCAGACGGTCACTCGAGGTTCTTTGCAGCCTCCATTCTCTATGTCCTTGCTACACTGCTTCCTGCCTTTTTAGTTTTAACCCGTTCCTTTCTTGTCTCTCCCAGCTTAGCTGTTCAGCTTCTTTAACATTCCCTTGCTTTAATTATAATCTTCGTTTTAAGAACAAATAATTCGGGCGAGCACTATGATACTCTTGAAAAAATATTAATGATAATTAAAAAATACTTATAGTAGCATGAGTCTTCAAATTGAGAAACAAACCCACAGTTATGTATATGTATACATATTTAATTAAAGATAAAACTGTACAGATACCTTTCGGGAATCTGGAATCTGTACATATATATATTATATATATATATATATATATATATATATATATATATATATATATATATATATACATGTATAATATATATAAATATATAAATATATATATATATATATATATATATATATATATATATATATATATATATATATATAATAATCATATATAAATGTATATACATATCACTGTGGATTTATTTCTGCAATAATAATAATAATAATAATAATAATAATAATAATAATAATAAATAGCTCTTAAGTTCTTTTCAAGTATGTTCCCTTGCCTAAAATCGACGCTTCCCCTTCAAATTCTCAATATGACTTCGAATATACTGTAAATATAGCTTCTCTCATAAGCCACCTTAATATCTTCTTACCTGAGCACACCTCGTTAGCGCAGGTAATTTTGGGAGAGAAACTATAAGTAATTTAAAACCCATCATCAACAGGAAACAAGTAAAAAATGCACCGATGTTTCTTCGGCGCAGTCGAGTTTTCTGTGCAGCCGCAACAGCGTATAATCAAGGCCACTAAAAATAGATCTATCTTTCGGTGGTCTCGGTCTAACGATGTATGAACCGCGCCCCATGAAGCTTTAACCACGGGCCTGTGGTGGCCTGTCGTATATCGTTGCCAGATGCACGATTATGGCGAACTTTAACCTTAAATAACATACACACTACTGAGGCTAGAGGGCTGCTGCAATTTGGTATGTTTGATGATTGGAGGGTGGGTGATCAACATACCAATTTGCAGCCCTCTAGCCTCAGTAGTTTTTAAGATCTGAGGGCGGACAGAAAAAGTTCGGACAGAATGAAGTGCGGACGGACAGACAAAGCCGGCACAATAGCTTTCTTTTACAGAAAACTAAAATTACACGAACGACAATAATGGATTTAAAAAAAAAATAAGAGAAGACAACGAGTAAATAAGATAAACAAACAGATCAATGAATAAACAAAAAATTAAAATAAATAGATAAATTTCGAAGCCACCTGCCGGGCCTCAGCGAACGAGCAATTATTGGCTGGATGGAAACCCATTCGTTCATTTCTTAAATTAAATTAGCAACATGAATGTGTTTCGGAGAGAGAGAGAGAGAGAGAGAGAGAGAGAGAGAGAGAGAGAGAGAGAGAGAGAGAGAGAGAGAGAGAGAGAGAGCATACCTGCAGAATGTTTCAACCCTAGCAGGTTGCAAGATTACTTCGAGGTCTCCTAGTCTCAGAGAGAGAGAGAGAGAGAGAGAGAGAGAGAGAGAGAGAGAGAGAGAGAGAGAGAGAGAGAGAGAGAGAGAGAGCATGCCTGCAGATGGTTTCGACCCTGGCAGGTTTGAAATTACTTCTTCGAGGTCTCTTGGTCTTAGAGAGAGAGAGAGAGAGAGAGCGCATACCTGCAGAAGGTTTCAACCCTAGCAGGTTGCGAGATTACTTCTTCGAGGTCTCATGGTCTTAGGGAGAGAGAGAGAGAGAGAGAGAGAGAGAGAGAGAGAGAGAGAGAGAGAGAGATCATTATGTTTTTTTTTTAGATCGTTTTTCTTAATATGCCGTGTCTTATTTCAAAGGACATTTTTCATGCAATACGTTTTAATCTCTTTTCCGTGGATTATAAGGCTTCATAGTGTAGTCTTTTCACAAATTTCACAAATTTAGCGTAGTCTTTTCACAAATTCCGTAAAGGCTGATTTTATTATAAAAGTATCCGCTTACCGTTTAAAATGGAACACAGTGACTGATTGTATACGATCATGGCTGCGGTTTGAACACACATTAGCAGACCCGCATAATATCTTTTAGTTTTGTGAGATATCAGTTCCCTTTACATCTTCCTTTAGAAGCCATATTATTATTATTATTATTATTATTATTATTATTATTATTATTATTCAGAACATGAACCCTATTCATATGGAACAAGCCCACAATAGGGGCCACTGACTTGAAATTCAAGCTTACAAAGATGATGATTATTATTATTATTATTATTATTATTACTCAGAAGATGGACCCTTTTCACATGAAAGAAGCCCACAAGGGCCACTGAATTAAAATTCAAGCTTCCAAAGATTATTATTATTATTATTATTACAGAACACGAACCCTATTCACATGGAACAAGCCCACCACAGGGGCCACTGACTCGAAATTCAATCCTCCAAAGAATATCAAATCTCAAGTAGGGAAATTAACAGAAGAAGAAAGAAAACCTTCGGGAGCTTTCTTAGGACGGAAATTAATGGCTCGCTCCATCTTTCCTCCAAAGTATTTAGCCAAGGTAGACAAAACTTTTAGGAGAAATATTTTTAATGCTAATGACTCTCTCTGGTGTCAGCCCCTGATTAATGGCCGCCTCGACTGATGTTCCTCTAGAATGAAAGAAACAGGAAAACTTTCAGAACAATATAGAAGATTTCGGAAGTTCTGGGGACTGTATTCGGGAGAGTATTTCAAAGATTTTTTTTAACAGATTTTATGAAATTCAAACCAGGCACTGGAGTACTTGCGGCCAGTCAGGGCTTTTGACAGTGAAAAGGAGGAGTTGGAGTGGTTGAACAGCAAGATAAAGAGATCCGGAAAATAAATGAAATGAAGTACAAGGATCTTGAGACGGAACTAGGAGAGAACACCACGGCTGCACGAAGAAGTGATGGTTTGAGAAGTTGGACAGCAATACTGAAGAAAAAAAGTGGGATTGGAAGTAACATAAAATGTTAAAAAGTGGGTGCAGCTATTGGTCAAAGGGACGTCACAGACACCCTTCAGTAATGCCTACAGTGCACCACGTAAGGTGCACTGACGGCACTATAACCCCCCTACGGAGATTAAACCATAATGACGAGCCAGCGAATGCTGGAAAACCTACAAATGCGGGTGGCATGGAAGTAGGAGGAGAAAAACTGACAAAAACTGACAAAATAAGAAAGGGCATACTCTAGACGTCCAGTACACCACCACCGTCACGTGAGTGTCTCTTTTTCCTGAGTAGTAAGACAACGATGAGTCAGGAACGACGGAGAACTCTGCTCAAGGTGAGTGTCAATTTAGCAACGCCATATGGCGTATGACACTTCCTCCTCCTCCTCCCCCCCTCCCCCACCTCTTGCTGGGGAGAAACCATCATGGAAGAAGAATAAACAGAGACTTACAGTCAACGGATGAGACTTGGGGAGCAGCTATGATCATGGACGAAGAATAAACGTGTGTTAGGGCTAGAAATCCTCTCCCTCTCTCTCTCTCTCTCTCTCTCTCTCTGAGTAAGATGGTTGGTCAATAAAATTGAGAACAATAAAGGTTTTCTGAACAGTCTAGCAAGAGTATCGTTCATTCCCATAAGGCCCCCCTTGCGACAGGACTACGGAGATTATTGGAGCTTCTCTTGAACTCTCTCTCTCTCTCTCTCTCTCTCTCTCTCTCTCTCTCTCTCTCGTTTAATAACACATTCATTATCCAATATCGGGATATCAAAAACAACCCTTGTAACCGATAACAAAGCCTTATCTGCTTACACCTAATTAATGTATCAAAGTTATTCACTAAGTAGCCTTTCCGTTGAACGAATGAACAAACACGAAAACTATGAAGGTTTGACTAATTAAACTATTCCAGGAACAATCAGTGACAGAAGCGATAAAATAAAAATAAAATATAAATAAAACTAAGTAGTAAGGCCGTATTCAACGTTGGTTAATAAAATCACGAAACATTAGAACAATCAGTATCATTATCACCAGTTTCCATATATATATACATATATATATATATATATATATATATATATATATATATATATATATATATATATATATATATATATATATATATATATATATATATATATATATATATATATATATATATATTCTTTTCCAAGACCGGAAAAAGGAATACCGACAGGAAGGCTAAAATGGCAGGGGCTTACTTCCAAGGTAGCAATGGCCCTGGAAAAGCAGAAGCAAGGAAAGAATACCAAAGGTTGGCGTGAATATATATTTGAGAGACATTACTCTTGATTTCAAATATTAGTCAAAAGAAACAAAATGACCGTCGTTTCCTGGTGTCAG
>NC_089742.1:49173742-49198742 GCF_040412425.1 Macrobrachium rosenbergii
TTATAATCGATAAGTGATAATCACCATGTGGATTCGAACCAGTCGATTATAATCACCAAGTGGATTCGAACCAAAGAGATATATCAGCTGACAGTGACTCTGCCATTTATATGGCCTACATATAAGAGGTTGGTAGGTAATATAGTTACCAGCATTCTTTGGTTATTTCAGCTGTCACTTTTTCTGCTTCTTCCTCATTCCTGACCATCTTCCGCAATCTCTCTCGCTCCTCCTCCTCTTCCTCCTTCAAAAATAATCGTTTCTCTGACCAAATTCAGTTAAAAGAAATAACGAGTCTGTAACCGATCATCATCAGGTCTAATGGAAGCAAGACCCGTCATTTTCAGTTTTGCCAAGTCACTGCATTCAATTTAACAGTAATGTTCTCCCTCTACCTGTTCGGCAGCAGCACAGGTGTTGGGGGGGCTTTCACCCTCTGTAGTTTCTTTTGCGAGTCGCTCAGACATATCGTTGTTGAGGTCTTCCGTCCGTGAACCAATCCAATTTATTCTGCGTAAGATTTTATTTCGCAATTAGGAAGAAATGCCAGAGATATTTTCAGTTTATGTAATATTTATGAAGTGCCTTCGGATGGCAACAAGTGCATTCATTAGAATTGTTTTATTATTATTATTATTCCTTTATATTTCTGTGACTTTAACAGTACTTGGAAGTTCGGTGCATTTGGGTCGGTAGTTTTATCACTGGCTTTTCAATGCCACAGGTCAGTATAAGTGATAAAATATTCTCCCCACCCCCACTCCCAAAAGCTATGATAACTAGAGATTTCTCCTTTTCATAATTCGACATAAACCCAAGTGGCCCAGACACAAAGGAAGACGGTGGAAGTTCCCCATCGAGATAAGGAGCCGATGGAAGACGACCAAACAGGAAACCATCTATCGAACATTTAAAACCTCAATTGTTATTGTCTGGAAAACGGAAATTACCACTTTGAACCATTTCAACTAGAAAATAAAAGCCCTGAGCTACTCCCGCTGACACCCCTGTACAGAGGAAGAATATTAGAACAGAATAGAATATAGAATTTAGGCCAAAGTCCAATCACTAGGACCCATGAGGTCATTCAACGCTGAAACTAAAATTGACTGTAAAAGGTTTGCAAGGCGCAACAGGAGGAAAACCTCCCAGTTGCCCTATGAAACAAGTGTTAGGAGAGGGTGGAAAGTAAGATGGGAAGAAAGAGAATACGAATGGAGACACAATAAAAGGAATGAAAGGGGTTGCAGCTAGGGGCCGAAGGAACGCTGCAAAAACCCTAAATAATGCCTATAGTACTGACGGCACTACAATATTCCATTAAAGAAAAGGATATCTTAACAGAATGGTATTAACTTTACAAGATGTAGCTCAAATCAAACAGACTTTGACAGAATAAAACTGTCAGTATGAATGCCATTCCGAATAAAGCCTTCAGTTAAATCAGAAATTCACAACGAGTGGAAATTATATTTACAGAAGTTGTGACCAGCAAACTTCATGATAGATTACATGCTAATCAAACACTGGGAGAAGCGTTGACTTGCATCCAAAGGTAACGCCATATATATTGTTAAAACATGCATCATCATTAAAGTAGGGATCTTACCACGGCACAGTTTGCAATGTAGAGTCAGCCATTAACGTTCAGTGGTTTGCACAGCTGATATTGGCGAGGCTGTACAGTAATGACCCCGAGATTCATTGAATGGAAGGTTTACGGCACTTGGTCACTTACCTTTAGATAAAACATTATTATTATTATTATTATTATTATTATTATTATTATTATTATTAACCAAACAAAAACTTCTTTCAGTTTTTTCTGAAGATGGAAAGAAACTCCACAAGACAGATAATCTTGTTTATTGGAAAATATTTACATTACTTTGATCTCGAGCACTTCAGAGCCCACCAGACCCTTTTTCAAGAGATGAGGTAGTCAGGCTGGTTCAAGGCCCAGCCTGACTACCTCAACTCTTGAAAAAGGGTCACAGTTAGGACCTGAAAGTGCTCGAGATCAAAGTAATATGTAAATATTTACCAGTAAACAAGTTATACACAAGAATCTTGTGGGTTTCTCTTTCCATTATTATTATTATTATTCAGAAGATGAAACCTATTCATACGGAACAAGCCCACAGGGGCCACTGACTTGAAATTCAAGCTTCCAAAGAATATGGTGTTCGTTAGGAAGAAGTAAGAGGTGTTTAAGGAAACTACAGAAAGAAGAAATCTCGCTTATTAAAAAAAATAAATTAGTAAATTAATAAATACATAAAAAGGCATTAAAATGCAAGGAGAATAGTATTAGGGTAGTAATGCATTGCCCTTTCGCTTGAACTTCCGAAGTTCCAATTGTACGACATCCTCTGGGAGACTGTTCCACAGTCCAATGGTGTGAGGAATAAACAGCAGATTTTAATATTTATTATATTTAAAATAGACTTTGACCATTAACCAAAGGGACGCTGCACTGATGAAAAAGAAAGCAACCACATATGTTTGAGGACCAATAAAAAAAAAAATTAAGAAGCGGAACAGATAAATATAATTCAAACGATAACTATGAAAAGCATATTGTAATATTCTATTAAAATACACCTAATATACACTTTGACCATTAACCGAAGGGACGCTGCATTGACGAAAAAGAAAACGCCAAGCAAACGAAAATGACATATGTCGTGGACCAGGAATAAAAAAAAAAAAATGAAAAAAGTAACAAATAAAAAAAAATCAATTACCTGTCTGATTAAAATCACGCAAGCACGTCTTCTCCCCCTTAATGAGACATCGGCCTAACCAGGGGACCGTTATTACCTCAGCCAGTGCGCCGGAGGCTTCTTGCACCGCGAGGCTGCTCTAGAGCAAACGGCATTGTTTGCATATTAATTCGCGTTCGTGCTAATGGCGAACCAGCAAAAAAAAAAAAAAAAAAAAAAAGGGGGCGGGCGAGGGTGGGGGCGCCGCGCCTTCGGATGTGTTCCGCCCGAAATGATCTTCACATCCAGTTCATTACTTCTCTTCGTCTTTTGCCCAGTTCAGGGAACTGTTCCGCTTGAATTGACCGAGGCGTGTTCCGGCGGAAGCAGATCAAAGAGACCGCCGCTCCGTAAGGAAAGACTGACACTCGATATCGATGCTTGTGCTTTTCATCAGAAGCGCTGTCATGCTACTTTCTTAATCCCTCTCGTCGAATTGTGCCAGGCTATATCGTACGTTCGTCTTTTTTTTTCTTACCGTGGCCGAGACGCATCAGGGCTATTATTTTGCTATCAATCAGTTCCTCGTCGACTGTCATAAAAAAAACACACACACATTAACTACTGCCTACTGGAGTTAGGGTTACAATGGTCCTCAACACCAAACAAGTAAAAAATGCGCTGAAGGTTCCTCGGCGCAATCGAGTTTTCCGTACATCGTATAATCAAGGCCACTGAAAACAGATCTACCTTTCGGTGGTCTCGGCTTAATGCTGTATGAGCCGCGGCCCATGAAACTGTAACCACCGCCAGAAGCACGATAATGGAAAACTTTAATCTTAATAAATAAAAACTACTGGGGCTAGAGGGCTGCAATTTGATATGTTTGATGGCTGGATGTTGGATGACCAACATACCAATTTGCAGCCCTCTAGCCTCAGTAGTTTTTAGGATCTGAGGGCGGACGGAAAAAGTGCGGACGGACAGACAGAACCGGTACAATAGTTTTCTTTTACAGAAAACTAAAATGTATCATTTGACGATATACCGGTAACTCATAATAATAATAATAAAAAATAATAATAAAATGTTTTCACTAAGCAGTCTCACAATATTCCGTTACTCACAGAATAACCCGAATGGCCGAGAAAAAACAATATTAAAAAATAATTACATAATGACAGAATGTTTTAACTTAACATTCTAACAATATCCCGTTATTCACAATGACCGAGAAAAGACGATATTAAATATCAGTATAGCGTACCCACTTAACATTTTCTCACAATATTCCGTTATTCACAATGGCCGAGAAAAGACGTTGTTAGATATTGGTGTACCCCACCCCCCTCTGGTTTCGGTGCAAAATGAGCCAATCGCCCGCGACGAAAACACCAGCGACATCTGGAGCATGTCCTCGCAAAGTCGAGCGGCAGGTGTGGAATGAAATCTAGACATGTGCTGGACGTGTTGATAGCTGCTAGCCAGAGGACATTAAGGAATGAGCTTGTATGACAGGTTAACAACAAAAGCGTTCGTTCCATTAAACGAAATTATTATATATTTATATAAAGTAAATATATATATATATATATAATATATATATATATATATATATATATATATATATATATATATATATATATATATATATATATAAATATAATATATATACAATCTACTGCGCACTTTTCACCAGATACTTGTGCATTTGTAAAAGCCACAATTCCCTCTTAATTTCTCGATTTTTTTCACACGTTTAGAATACTCTTGCACTACAAAGCCTTTAATCCTAACGAAAGAATATGAAGCGATTCTGACGTCCGTAGCAGGATTCGAGCCTGCATCCAGAGTATCAGAACGATGTCACGCTACCCACCTGACCACGAGAAGGCTTGAAGAAATGAAATGTAACAATCAGAGTAGGTGTCCTGAAATATTACTTATTTGTCTCAGGTGAAGCTGGTAAACCTTACTGGTCTGAATGCAAACGGCAGCGGGTAACAATGAGATCCGAGAGAATGTCAAATTGTTTGAGTGTGCTGGCGTTACAAATGCAATGGTCGTTCGATCAATGCACAGGCATACTAAACGTGCTAACAATTCAAGTGATTGTGTACAAAAGAAAATTAACAAATCTATTTCTACTATGTAAGGGCAGGAATTCCACAAGTGATTGTGTCAGTAAAAACAAAAACAAAAACAAAAAAATAAAGAAAAGAAAAGAAAGGAGGTTCACAAGGACATGATGTAAAGGAGGCGAAGGACACGCTCAAGAACTTCAACAAATGGGAACTAGTCATCAAAACGAATAGTATAAAAACTTTTTAGAAAACACTACGTAGGTTGGAAACTAAAATAATGAACTCAGGCAGTCCCCTGATTCACACCATAATATTATAAACCTTGCTATTGCTACATGTTTGCACGCAAATTTATGAGAGAGAGAGAGAGAGAGAGAGAGAGAGAGAGAGAGAGAGAGAGAGAGAGAGAGAGAGAGAGAGAGAGAGGGCAAGTTACCTCCACAAAGCAAAGGAGCCAATGCAGGTGTGGCAATAACACTCTCCTGTCCACTCTATGCCCGGATGCACCTTACTTAACTCCAGCCAAGTAAAATAATCAGTCGGGGTCTCAAGAGCAGGCAATAGCAACATTGCACACACCCTCTCTCCTTCGAGGAATACCATTAAGGACTGCCTATTCCCGTGCTGGCACAATGGGATGGATAATGTAAACATGGAGTATAACACTTGATAGGCTATTTCTGTTGGGTTGCTTAGCAATGTTCATAAATTGCAAAGGAGTAAAATCCTTTACACTTCGATAAAGAAATCTACGAAAGCGCCAAAGATGAAACAAGACAGTGATATGTTAATTAATCCACTCGCGGGGATTTAAGCAATCTCCAGAGAAAAGGACCTTGGATTTACCTCCGTCTCTCAAGCATCTGTTTCGTAAACTCAAGGATTTTGCCGAGGGGATTTCTTTTCGTCGGATATCATAAGGATGGTTTCCGAGGAAACTGGAATCAGGAAATAACCTGAGCCTTCGCTGAAACTAAGAAGAAAATCTGCTATCCCGAAAGAGATGGTAAAAAACAACGCAAACAGCCATTACACGCACACAGCGCAGGTTCCCCAAAAAAGCCTTTGATGTTAAATCTAAAATAATCTCACTTTTAGCAATATCCTCCGCTATATTCAGCTCCTCGCGTAAGCCTAACCTCTGATCTGTGTACGTGTGTGTGTGTGTGTGTGTGTGTGTGTGAGAGAGAGAGAGAGAGAGAGAGAGAGAGAGAGAGAGAGAGAGAGAGAGAGAGAGAGGGAGAGAGAGAGCATTATCCTAGATATGAGAAATGGGAAAAGTGAACCACTGAGAGAGAGAGAGAGAGAGAGAGAGAGAGAGAGAGAGAGAGAGAGAGAGAGAGAGAGAGAGAGAGAGAGAGCATTGTGCCTTAATATGAAACTAAAGTGGCGAAGAGAAAGAAGAACTAACCCAAATAAGAGAGAGAGAGAGAGAGAGAGAGAGAGAGAGAGAGAGAGAGAGAGAGAGAGAGACGCAACTTGAAAGGGAAGAGCCACAGCCAGCCGATCTGCCGACCCCATTATGGCCTCTCCCGAACATCCACGATGCCTCGTTGATAAATTCTTTTTTCGTAACCGTCTTTAACCTGACCTTTTGCGAGACCTCTACATCCGGTCTCGCCCGAGACCGAACACGTCTTCGTCAGGTCTTTTTATCATCATCGCCGTCTCTACCTTGGTTTCTACAATGCTCGGTTCTTTAATCTCTCGCGATCTCTCCAGAGCGCTCTTGAAATTCAAGATACATTAGGGTCTTCAAACCTCGCCCTACGGAACACCACTCCACCTTCCCATTCCACCTCCACCCACCCATAACCCCCCTAGGCAGAAACCCTCACTGGTTAAGAACCTGTAATATAATAATAATAATAATAATAATAATAATAATAATAATAATAATAACCCCCTAGGCAGAAACCCTCACTGGTTAAGAACTTGTAATAATAATAATAATAATAATAATAATAATAATAATAATAATAATAATAATAAAACCCCTTGGTCAGAAAACCCACTGGTTATAGAACTAATAATAATAATAATAATAATAATAATAATAATAATCCCTGGGCAGAAACCTCACTGCAAGAACTTGTAATAATATAATAATAATAACATAACACCCTTGGCAGAAACCTCACTGGTTGAGAACTTTTGTTAATAATAATAATAATAATAATAATAATAATGAAAATAATAATAACAATAAACATGATCATTGTCCAGTCTGAGTTTAAACCTTGAGAAATAAAAGCATGCCGATCAAACATCATCAAACAACTTAAATCTCCAGTTCGATCTGTCTATTAAGACAACACCACCAACCTAACGATGCAATGAATATAAGATCATATATACATTCATTCTGACCTGCAATTAGGAACGAAAGCTTATGAATGCAATAAACGTCACGAGACGGTTTATGTTCCATTCGATTCTTATAATACGACGCAGCACTTACCAGCCCTTATAAAACCTTCCTTCATCCAAGTACCGTAATTCTAGTCGTCCCGAGCGAATTAATAACGACGGCGACTATTTCTCGGCGAAATGCAGAAATGCCCTAAGCCCTAAATAATACCCCTGAATTTATCATGACATTTCAACTAATCAGTAATTCAGCAGTACATTAGGAATTACCCATTAAATATTCACTACGTGTCTTATGCGCGCAGAATGTTCAAACGAATGACAATGTCATAAATGTAATAAATGAAGAAGATTAGTAGAATTATCGCAGCTTAGAGATGGATTCTGTACTTCGCCAGTCCAAGGCTTTAACGTAAGTCCTGCCATTTTCAACTTAAAGTTCATTTCTGATCTTTCATACAAATTCTTCTTCATTTTAATAATTTGTTTACATTTTTATCTATTTATTTAGTCATTTGTTATTTTTTTAAATTTTTTAATAAGTGATTTCTTTCTGTATTTCCCATTACTTTCTGTTACTTCTTTCTAATGGAAGCTTGAATTTCAAGTCAATGGCCCCCTGAGGTCGGCTTGTTCTGTATGAATTGGGTTCATCCTCTAAATAATAATAATAATAATAATAATAATAATATAATAATAATAATAATAATAAAATAAGTAAAACCATTTCCAGACTTGAACTCTGTAGCCCCTATTTATGGCGTTCTTACATTTCGTTCCGTCGTTCAATAATTCACGAAAATGGGCGCTTTTACGCGAATTAATTACGTTACCTGACCCCCCCCTCTCCCCCCACCCCAAAACCCCCTGCTCTCTGCTCTGCTGCATCCAATGACTTAGCTTTCATTATCGGCCTCCCGTGAAATTGCCAAGCTTTCTGCTCTTTTGCCTTATACTCCCTATCTCGTATTTTCCTGAGTTCTCCTCTGACGTCATCAGATCAGCTCCTTATGACACCAAGGCTTTCAAGTTATCGCTTCGTGTTGGACCGATGAAGGGAAATGGGGGATAGAGGGAGAGAGAGAGAGAGAGAGAGAGAGAGACAGAGAGAGAGAGAGAGAGAGAAGAGAGATTAAAAGGAAATTTATTCCAAGGTCCTCAGTGTATTTAAATGCCTGGAATGCAAGTAAACTGAGAGAGAGAGAGAGAGAGAGAGAGAGAGAGATTAAAAAGAGAGAGAGAGAGAGAGAGAGAGAGAGAGAGAGAGAGAATAAAGCACATGCTTCAATGCCAGGAATTGTTTGCAACGTGTTCATGATAAACAGTCACACATCGTTACGCGCGCAAGAGAAAAATGCGGAAATCAATATACGAAAACAGTAGACAATAAAGCATAAGGAATAAAGCAAAAGAGGAGGAGAAGTCGCTGTAATAAAACACCTGGAGATACTTTTCATTCCCCGCCCGAAGGTTATCCAGTCTCTCATATCCTACAGAGGACACCCTGAAAATGGCAATACGCCAGGTGGTTCCGTTTCGTGTTCCTTTATTTCTCTACGAAATTGAGAATAAAAATATATTTATGAAAGATACGAAAATAAATTTTAAATCAAAGGCCAAGCACTGGAGCCTAGGTTTGAAAGGCGCAACAGGAGGAAAACCTCGCAGTTGCACTATCAATCAATTGTTAGGAGAGGGTTAAGGAAAGTAAGATGGAAGAGAATATGAAAGTAGGTACAGTAAAAGGAATGAAAGGAACGCTGTAAAGAACCTTCAGTAATGCCTACAGTGCACCGAGCGAGGTGCACTGACGGCAGTAACCCCCCTAAGGGGACAAAGATATTTAAATATAACTCTGCTTGTTAATCTTGAACGTGTGGTATGATTCTTGCAAGTCATCAATTTATGTAGGAACAACAAAATAGTATATAATTTTTAACGTTATCTAAAGATTATCTATCCTTGTAGTTTATCATTTTATTTAATTTTAATCTATTTATTATTTTTTTCCATATATTTTTTTCTTTTTTAATAAGTGATCTCTTCTTTCTGTACTTCCTATGACCATATTCTTCGGAATCAATGGCTCCTTTGGTGGGCTTGTTCCTTAAGAATAGGGATCATCTTCTGAATAATAATAATAATAATAATAATAATAATAATAATAATAATAATAATAATAATAATAATAATAATAATACTTGCTTCTCATTTTAATCTGCGAGTAAAAACTCACAATGCTACCGCTAATGCTCAATGTCATCTAAATACCACCTAACGGTTACCGCTATCTAAACGATATACTTACTGATTACCGTTGCAGCCGAAGCAGGCCTTTTATGAGAGAAAAAGGACGATATGTAATTTTAATAATGATACGTAATAGGCAGCAAAACATATATGTAGCCTATTTTAAAATATTTCTAGCCTTTCAAATACTCAGGAGAAAACCACTTTTCTTCGACTATCACCACTTTAGTTGCTAATACTAGCTGTAGCTATTTGGTGTGCCTGCTGGTTCAATAATAGACATCATCATCATTAATTTTAACTATTATCATTATCATTATTATTATTATTATTCAGAAGATGAACCCTATTCATATGGAACAAGACCACCACAGGGGCCACTGACTTGAAATTCAAGATTCCAAAGAATATGGTGCTAATTTTTTTTTCTTTATTTCTTTACCAATGCTTATATTTTTGGATATTTTTACTATTTGCACTCTTATGAATAAAGTTTTGAATTTGAATTTTGAATTGAAAGGGAATAACAAAGAAGAGGTCACTTTTAAAAAAATACAAAAATAAATGAAATTAACAAATAAACAGACAAAAATGGAAGTAAATCATTAAAAAGCAAGGACAACAGCATTAGGGTAGTAATGCACTGCATCTTCGCTTGAACTTCTGAAGTTCCAATCGCACGACATCCTCAGGGAGACAATTCTACAGCCCAAAGTTGGGAGGAATAAAGAGCCTCTGGAACTGAGAAGTTCGACAGCGAGGCACATTTAGTTAAAAGCAAGGTCCTTTAAATATATTCTCAGAGTATATTTAAAGGACCTTGGTTAGAAGTAGCAGTACGGAGAAGAAAAACATGAATGAATCGAACATCATAATTCTGTCCTACTGGCCAGCTAGTTCCAACTGCACACTCGCCCATGGGAATTACCTAAACTCCTCAAACAGTTAAACCCCGCGAGGGACGATGAGTCGCTAGATGGAAAGAGACAATAAAAAAAAGAAGAATGAGAATAAAAAAAAAAGTGAAAATGATGGTGGCGACAAAGTTCAAATCGGGGTTCCCCAGAGAACGGTAATTTGAAAAAAAAAAAAAATACAGCGAAAAATGAATATCACTCATTCATGCGAAGGGAAGGAGAGAGAGAGAGAGAGAGAGAGAGAGAGAGAGAGAGAGAGAGAGAGAGAGAGAGAGAGAGAGAGAGAGAGAGAGAGAGTTAAAACTTTTTTTTTTAAGTTTACAAAAAGAAGAAATGCACGGAAAAATAATGCATCTAGCTCATACGAAAGAGAGAGAGAGAGAGAGAGAGAGAGAGAGAGAGAGAGAGAGAGAGAGAGAGAGAGAGAGAGAGAGAGAGAGAGAGAGATTGTGAACAGATGACATTGCATTTTATGTTGTCAATATGTGTACTGGTTTAAAAGTCTAACAGCTAGGTTATTCTTATCAAAAGAAACTGAGTATCACTGCACAATGAACAGATGATAATAAATCTGCAACAAAACTCCTTAAGGATTTAAGGGGTAAATACTCCAGCAACAATGAGTAAACCAGAAAAATAAACAACAAATAAAAACAAATAAATAATCATTCCGAATGAAACGCAATATCACAGCGACGCAAGTAGACGTTTAAATCCAAGAAAACAATAATCAATCAGGCATCAAAGGCTTGCCCGGAGCGTAGAGAGAGAGAGAGAGAGAGAGAGAGAGAGAGAGAGAGAGGCGTCTACCAACCCGATAGATAGATCAATGAGATGCAATAGTCGAACGATCTATTCACCAATTTTTCAAAGTAAACACACCGTTAAAAAGATCTGAGCCCAGATCAAAGAGACACAACCGTTCATTCAAGGTTCATCCTCAGGATAAAACGCCTTGCGGACTGAATATGGGGCTCTTGATCGCGTTTCAAAATCGTCTTGGGAAAACAGTTCTAGGTTTCTTTTTATTTTCTGGGTGGTGTATTATTATTATTATTATTATTTTGGTCTCTCACAGTCATCCTATTCGACTGGGTGGTTTTTACAGGGGTTCCGGGTTGCATCCTGCCTCCTTAGGAGTCCATCACTTTTCTCACTATGTGCGCTGTTTTTAACCACAACAATTATTTATATATATATATATATATATATATATATATATATATATATATATATATATAATATATATATAAATATATATATATATATATATATATATATATATATATATATATATATATATATATATATATATATATATATATATATATATATATTATATATACATATATATATATGTAAGCCTGTAGATATGAGGTTTGTGTGAGGTTTGTGTACAGTGATGAAAACCTTAATCATAATTAAAGGAGGCATTTATGATTCTAAGAAAAACACTTAACATGGGCAAAATATGCGCCTAAGTTTCTTCGGCGCAATCGAGTTTTCTGTACAGCCGCTACAGCCTATAATCAAGACCACCGAAAATAGATCTGTCTTTCGGTGATCTGGGTAAAATGCTGTATGAACCGCGGCCTATGAAACTTTAACCACCTCCCGGTGGTGGCCTATCCTATATCGTTGCCAGAAGCGCGATTATGGCTAACTTTAACATTAAACAAAATAAATATTACTGAGGCTAGAGGGCTGCAATTTGGCATGTTTGATGATTGGAGGGTGGATGATCAACATACCAGTCTGCAACTCTCTAGCCTCAGCAGTTTTCAAGATCTGAGGACGGACAGAATAAGTTTGGACGGACAGACAAAGCCGGCACAACAGTTTCCTTTTACAGAAAACTAACACCAGAACAGAAACTCGCACTGAAGACCCACCATGACACAGGTGAGAGCTCATTTCAGAAACGCAAGCGAACCGAGAAGGGCCAGAATCACCCTTCCACGACGAAAGTTAAAATATGCAGATAGGGAAGGAAGGAACAAGCCGGCACCGGAAGAGAAAGCAGCCAAAAGCCAAAAGGCCTCACGGGACGGGACGGGACGAGGGACGGGGTCCACGAGAGAGAGAGAAAATTTGGGAACTCGTGAGTGATGCTGATGAAGGGCACTGTTGACTCTCTCACACGAGGAGAAGGCCGAGAGCTCCAAGGAGCTGGAGCCGCTTCTTAATGGGATCTCGAGAATAACGACGGAATTACCTTCGGGGGAAAGTGTAAAGAACGCCATAAAGAAGTTACGATCGGCACCAAATGGATTTACAAGTTAGGCGTTGTTGCATTAGAATTTTGGGCCGGGGGTGGGGTGGGTGGCGTTTGTGAAAGGAGGTGGATGGATAGAATATACAATTTAGGCTGAAGGCCAAGAGCTGGGACCTATGAGGTCATTCAGCGCTGAAAGGAAAATTGAGAGTAAGAGGTTTGAAAGGTGTAACAGGAGGAAAACATCGCAGTTGCACTACGAAACAATTGTTAGGAGAGGGTGGAAAGTAAGAAAAAAAAGAATATGAACGGAGGTACACTAAAAGAAATGAAAGGGGTTGCAGCTAGGGACCGAAGGGACGCTGCAAAGAACCCTAAGTAATGCCTACAGTGCACCGCGTGAAAGGAGGTGGAGAAAGAGAAGGTCTATTGGAAAGCGTAAGTTGTCAGCATACCATCAGCGGCAGTGCTCGACGAGGGTATGTCAGTTGCCGCTAAGTGCATAACAGGTGGAAGATTTTTGCTAAATTTCTTTACGAGGATAAGTAGAATATAAAAGGGAAGAGCTGTCTCGGCAGTGATATTTAGTATACGCGCGTAATTACCTGGATAAGTGATTACTGAGAAGTACACTAAAAATTTAAAAAATTAATAAATAATTTCATGAGAGACTTCTCATTAGATAATTTTATACGATATTCGGCAGATGTGGATAATTCCCAGCTTGGATTACTGTGGTTTTTACACCGAGACCGTTAAGGTGCGTCAGTTTACATGTAATGCGCTAAACACGACTATTTCCTCAACACAGCAAACTTCCAGTATGAAAAAAAAAAAAAAAAAATTCTTCAGCGCAATCGAGTTTTCTGTACAGCCGCTAAAGCGTATAATCAAGGCCACCGAAAGTAGTGGTCTCGGTATAATGCTGTATGAGCCACGGCCCCTGAAACTTTAACCACGGCCCGATGGTGGCCTATCCTAGATCGTTGCCAGAAGCACGGTTGTGGCTAACTTTGACCTTAAATGAAATAAAAAAAAAAACTAGAGAGGCTAGAGGGCTGCAATTTGGTATGTTTGGTGATTGGAGGGTGGACGATCAACATACCAGTTTGCAGCCCTCCAGCCTCGGTAGTTTTTAAGAGGTAAGGGCGGACAGACAAAGTGCGGACGGACAGACAAGGCCGGCGCGATAGTTTTCTTTTACAGAAATCTAAAAACCAAAGATTTCTAAGTCTGAAAACCACTCCGCACGGATAACTGGAAAACCGGTGGAAAAGTAAACAAAAATCGTGTAAAACGAACCAAGTAATCGACAAGAATGTTCAGAGACATTAAACAAAGCCATAAGTGAATCTTTCACCTAGAAATTGTTTTAACTTCAGAAACCCCAACAATGAGAATTCGGGAGCCTGGCAAGCTCTATAAGAGCAATAAAGAAGCAGTTCTTCGCATCAAAACAGCTCCCTCCTCCCACCAGCAACGTCCAGCGCACTCCGAGGAAAAAAGCTATGTGATGGAGATGAAGTTAATATCACGGAAGATGAAAGAAACGGAACGTCTCGGATAAACAAGGGAGCAAAACGCCAGACGGGAAAAGCTAATTTCCCCTCACTGTAAAAGTTGGAAGCTGGGATCACCCGAGAGGTGTGTATACGGACCTACCAAAAAAAAAAAAAAAAAAAAAGGGTGGGTGGGGGCTAGACAAAAACTGA
The DNA here is from genome assembly GCF_040412425.1 of Macrobrachium rosenbergii. Taxonomy (NCBI): domain Eukaryota; kingdom Metazoa; phylum Arthropoda; class Malacostraca; order Decapoda; family Palaemonidae; genus Macrobrachium; species Macrobrachium rosenbergii. The sequence goes on from NC_089742.1 coordinate 49,187,996, forward strand.
GACGAAAAACCAGTAGCTAATCAGTCTGCGATCTCATCAGTGTGTTGTTGCTTCTTCCTAAGCTCAGACTATCAACTGTGGTGAGAGACTGAATTTCCCAGTTCTCCAGGCCAAGTACAAACGCTGCCATACCGTAATACACCAAAAGAATTACTCTTCATAACAGAGCCGAGCTGAGTTCCGTCAGCAACAGTCCGTGACACTGTCCAGATCTGCAATAATTTCTCCTGACGAGATTACGAGAAGAAGAACGAGCTCTGGAGAGAAAGTCAGAGGAGGAGGAGGAGGAGGAGAAAGGGAATTAGAAAGGAACAATCACCAGGAAACGTTCAGTTAGTACACAGAGTTTGGAGAAGGTTCTTGGTTATCATGATTAGTATTCAGAAGCTGAAGCCTGTTCGTATGGAACAAGCGCCCACCACAGGGGGGGCCACTTACTTGAAATCTAAGCTTCCAAAGGCCACGCTGTTCATCAGAAAGGAGTAACTGAAAAAGAGGGAGAAAAGGGGGGTTTAAGAGAAGTTTGTTGATAGAAAATTTGAGAGAATAGACACAAAATAAAGAAGACAGAGGTATAATATCAAACAGTACACCAAAACAAAATTGGGGGTTGGGGGGAAATATCGGTTTTCTGTCGAAGTCAAGCATCAGTTGATTGGCGCCTCCTGATGGATCATCTCGAGGTACAGGTTGAGCATCATTTTTCTCCTACCTTTCTCCTCAACGACCTCCTATTTCCATCAATACCCGTAGAGAGAGAGAGAGAGAGAGAGAGAGAGTCAGTCTGCATTACTATACCATACCAAGGTCTCTAGACCTCGTACCATACAGTCAATTTGAGCGGCAATTCTTCTGTTAATCAACTAAAGCCATGTAACTACTTCTAATTAATTAAAGGAGCGATTAAAATTTCCGAGAAGCAATCTCACAAAGAAGAAGAAGAAGAAGAAGAAGAAGAAGAAGAAGAAGAAGAAGAAGAAGAAGAAAAGTTCAGTCAACAAAAGAAGGATTATCTACGTAGCGCCTCAGCCAGCCAACTTTTTTTTTCCTTCTTTATACTCCGCTAATACTCCCTATATATATAATATACCGTACTACACTATCAGTAAAATACCGTAACGGCTATTATTCTTTTTATATTTCTCTCTCTTCTCTCTCTCTTTTCTTTCTTTCTCTCCCCCTCACACTACAGCACCACTTTTTCTCCCCATTTTTTTCCCTATTTTTTTTTTTTTTTTTTACTCTGCATCGAACAGGCGTATATTTCTTCACACATATACCATCACAACAACACGAGCCCCTCTTCCATTCTCCTTCCCTGTTTCTCCATCCACGTCCCCATCCTCCTTCCTCCACCCCCTTATCTCATAACCCATCCCCCCTATAAAGATAAAAGGACAAGGGGGTTGGAGGCAGGGTAAGGAGAAAATAGGGTGGATGAGGTAGGAGTTGGGAATGGGAAAGGAGGTCTCGAGAAGGAGTGAAGATCTGAGAGAGAGAGAGAGAGAGAGAGAGAGAGAGAGAATCCCATCACATACTTCAGGGAAGGTAATTTCTCCCTCAATTATCCGAGATCTGATGCTGATACCACAGGTGAGTAAATACACTATTTCATTTATCATTAAAATGAGGTTCACTATAAACAGGAATCAAACCTTACGAGTTGATTATGTCAAAGGCAAATTACAAGTTTTTTCAGAGCAATTTCTCATTTGTTATAGTTTTTACTGACTGAGGATGAGTTAGTAGTTTTAACTGACTGAATGTTTTTTCTCTCCCATCTGTTTTTCTCTCTCTCCCATTTGTTATAGTTTTACAATTGATGTTTTTTCTCTCCCATTTTGAAGATGTTTTTTCTCCCATTTGTTATAGTTTTACAACTGACTGAGGATGTTTTTCTCTCCCATTTGTTATAGTTTTACAACTGACTGAGGATGTTTTTCTCTCCCATTTGTTATAGTTTTACAACTGACTGAGGATGTTTTTCTCTCCCATTTGTTATAGTTTTACAACTGACTGACTGACTGAGGATGTTTTTTTCTCCATTTGTTATAGTTTTTTATTAACTGACTGAGGATGTTTTTCTCTCCCATTTGTTTACAACTGACTTATTTGTTATAGTTTTACAACTGACTGAGGATGTTTTTCTCTCTCATTTGTTATAGTTTTACAACTGACTGAGGATGTTTTTCTCTCCCATCTGTTATAGTTTTACAACTGACTGAGGATTTTTTTTATTCGTTATAGTTTTACAACTGACTGAGGATGTTTTTCTCTCTCCCATTTGAGGATGACTGAGGAGGTTTTTTTTCCCTATGAATGTAATTAGTTTACAACTGACTGAGGATGCTATTTCCCTATGAATGCAATTATATAAAGGCTGAAAATAATGTGAAATATTATTTCTTTTAAAACTTTATCCAAGAGCAAACTGCAGGGAACGCAGATCACCACAAAAAATCATCTCCAGAAATTGCTATTCCGATAAAAAACATTTTCACTGCAAAACATGTTTGTAAAATTTACATACGGCACTCTGATGGTATGTCGCTTTGCCGAAACATACGGGCGTACTGAGGCTTGCTACAGATAAAGCATATTCTCGAATACAAATAATGCAGTAATACGTTTGTAAGATTATTCGGTCGATATATCCCGTGCCTCAAATCATGTTTTGTCAACACAACGAAAAATATGCAATCGGGAGCTGACTCGATCTTTCACAGAGATTATGAAGATGAATTATTTTTCCCCAGGTCTTTGATAACAAACTATTGCAAATAAAGAGCAGTACATCTCTCTAGTCAGCCATCTTTCTGATAAGAAAAAACACGTACAAACACTCGCAAATAAAAAAAAACAGGCTTAATCAGCCATCGTTCTAATAAGACGAAAAAATACGTAAAACACTCGCAAAGTATAAAAAAACAGGCTTTGTCAGCCATCTTTTTGATAAGAAAAAACACGTAAAAACATTCGCAAAGTAAAAAAAAAACAGGCTTAATCAGCCATCGTTCTAATAAAAACAAAAACACGAAAAGTAAAATAAAAAAAAACAGGCATAACATCTTTCTAATAAGACAAAACAGTGAAAAGTAATAATAAAAAAACAGGCATACTCAGCATCTTTCTAATAAGACAAAAACACGTAAAAACACTCGCAAAATAAAAAAAAAAAAGCTTAGTCAGCCATCTTTCTAATAAGAAAAAACACGTAAAAACACTCGAAAAGTAAAGAAAAAAAATAGGCATAGCCAGCCATCGTTCTAATAAAAAAAAACACGTAAAAACACTCGCAAAGTAAAGAAAAAACACAGGCTTAGTCAACCATCTTTTCTAATAAGAAAAAACCACTTACAAGCACTAAAAAAAAAAAAAAAAACAGGCTTTTCATCTAGTTTCCACTGAATGGAAATCACTCCAATATCTTTCACCGTCAGTCACACTGTTTTTTTTTTTTTTGCCATATTTCTGTTTCCTTCAAAACATCGCCAGTATTTTCATTCCTCGACCCCTCTCTCTTTCCCTCGCCTTAACCTCCGGCAGCTGGTCGAGGGGATATGGGCCATGTGTCTTCGCTGTGGCACCATCTGTGTTTTTTTCGGAGATATAGAATAATGCCTCCCCGCCCATTCTCCCGTATTGGGCCTCCTTTGTGGGTCTAAGGGGGAAGAAATATGCAGACGCCCTTCTTGGAAATTCAGAGTAAGGTTTCAGAGTAAAATTTCACTTTCTCCGGAAAATGAAGCTAAAATTTCACCTTTCTCCGAAAAATAATTACGAATAATTTTTATTTAATTTTTTTTTTTTTTTTTTTTTGCATACGCCCTTCTTAGAAATTCAAGGCAAAATTTCAAACTAAAATTTCACCTTTCTCCAAAAATTATTTAACATTTTTTTTCCTATTTCAAACGATATTTTCAGAACCAATGATCAAATTACTTTACTAAACATTCTTTTGATACAACAAATTTTCGCGACTGAAAATCCCACAGAAAATAACTATGATAATCGTGTCAACAATATTCAAATCAATTTACTAAAAAATTAACCACTTAAAAATTTTGAGCCTTTCAACAGAAAATAACCAAGACAATAAACAGTTCTACCAAAAACGACTGAATTGGCTAAAAACCTCGATTTTCCATTCCTCCTAAAAGGTCGGAACGTGAAACACTTTTATCCATATAATCTTATTTGATTTTTTGTTACCAGGCAATTCAGATGAAGGACGATAACGCCAGCAATAACAAAAGCCACTCTCAGAGAGAGAGAGAGAGAGATTCTAAAATATAATTCCGATAACTCGCAGATAGAATAACCCCTTTTTTATTATTTTCTTTTTCTTGCGGTATAATACGCGTTCATTTTATTCATACGGCACAACTGCCATATCTAACTACGAGCCCCTGGAGGGACATGTTTATTTCACGTATGGAAATGAAATTACGCCGTTTCTTCCACTTTATGGGGGAGGGTGGAGGAGGTAGGCTGAGAAAGAGAGAAGTGAGAGGTTGAGGGAGGGGAGGAGTTAGCTGGGGGGAGGGAGGAGTTCCGCACGAGTTATTATCACTTGTCCATTACTTAATACCACTAGGCCTCCGCAGTAAGACGCCGCCAGAAGGGATCGCAAGCCATTGGTACCCTTGCGTAGCTGCGCCAGAAGGATCATTATCCCTGACGGTGACCCCGGGATCTTGAGGAACCTCAATTACGAAGGCCACAGCGCGGCTTCCTTCTACGGCAGGGCAATCACCGCCTCCCAGTTCCTCGGAAGGAGAGAGAAAGATCGGTCGCATGCAATGTTCATTTTGACTATGAAGAACACCAAGAGAAGACAAACAAACAAACAAACAAACAAATAGCAGCATTGGGAAACCGATCTAAGCACTGGGAAAATGACCTAAGCATTGGGAAACCGAGCTAAGCATTGGGAAAATGATCTTAGCATTGGGAAACCGATCTAAGCACTGGGAAAATTACCTAAGCATTGGGAAACCGAGCTAAGCACTGGGAAAATGATCTAAGCATTGGGAAACCGATCTAAGCACTGGGAAAATTACCTACGCATTGGGAAATCGACCGAAGCATTGGGAAAATGACCTAAGCATTGGGAAACCGATCTAAGCACTGGGAAAATTACCTAAGCATTGGGAAACCGAGCTAAGCTCTGGGAAAATGACCTAAGCATTGGCGAACCGATCTTAGCATTGGGAAAATGATCTAAGCATTGGCAAACCGATCTTAGCATTGGCAAACCGACCTAAGCACTGGGAAACCGACCTAAGAATTGGGAAAATGACCTTAACACTGGGAAACCAACCTAAGCACTGGGAAACCGACCTGAGCACTGGAAACCGACCTAAGCATTGGGAAAAATGGCCTAAGCATTGGAAACAGACCTAAGCATTGGGAAACAGACCTAAGCATTGGAAACCGACCTGAGCACTGGGAAAACGACCTAAGCACTGGGAAACCAACCTAAGCACCGGGAAACCGACCTAAGCATTGGGAAACCGACGACGTGAGCCTCATGGCCAGAACTCATTATCAATTCTCATCTCAGACGTGGCGACTCACTTCGGGTAAATATCGTGAGGATCTAGTAAACACAAACATCGTAGGAGGAGGATTTTTCTACGCCCGGGTCCTTACCCTGAGTGTGAATCAAAACAAACAGAGAACGGTAGGTCCCTGAAAGAAAGCTCTCTCTCTCTCTCTCTCTCTCTCTCTCTCTCTCTCTCTCTCTCTCTCTCTCTCTCTCTCTCTTTTTTTCTCCATGCCTCCCCTCTCTCTTCTCCATGTCTCTCTCTCTCTCTCTTCTCCATGCTTCTCTCTCTCTCTCTCTCTTCTCCATGCTTCTCTCTCTCTCTCTCTCTCTCTCTCTCTCTCTCTCTCTCTCTCTCTCTCTCTTCTCCATGCCTCTCTCTCTCTCTCTCTTCTCCATGCCTCTCTCTCTATCTTTCTCTTCTCCATGCCTCTCTCTCTCTCTCTCTCTCTCTCATGCTCTCTCTCTCTACCTCTTCTCTCTTCTCCATGCCTCTCTCTCTATCTTTCTCTCTTCTCCATGTCTCTCTTTCTTCTCCATGCCTCTCTCTCTCTCTCTCTCTCTCTCTCTCTCTCTCTCTCTCTCTCTCTCTCTCTCTCTCTCCGTAGAAGAGGCAAGAAGAACCCCGACCGTACATCAACGTGAAATTACAAGGAGCGATGACGCACGGTCCCGTGAAGCGGCACTTGCTTACGGGGACGGAGGAGAGAGAGAGAGAGAGAGAGAGAGAGACAAATAAGGACATTTATCGCAATTAATGGGGGTGACAGAAACACCCGTACATTAAAAGAGACGACGCAAGGCCCTGCTACGATAAAACGAAACGACTACACTCGCGTCCTCACCAATGTGACGTCTAAATCCTATCTTAAGAGGTTTTACTTCGGAACGAACTCCCACGCTTTTGTTTCATAACAAAATCCACACTTTTATTTCATGAAAGACTCCGCAGAACATTCGGACGCATTATAGTTCTCAAGACAGGCGTCTCTCGGAATTATTTTCATGTTCATTTTGCGACTTTATATTCCCATAAAGCAGAGTTTTGTTTCTCTACATTAGACGTGTGTTTGGTTTAGATTGTAATTAACGTAGAATTCAATCTCACTACTGAAATGAAATGAGATCCACTGTGCAAAAAACTCCCACAAAATCACCATTATCTAGCGTACCACGAAAGTCCCCCAAAAGCACTTTGTTACCACTTATTAATACTACATTATCTAACATTTTTTTATTTATCAATTTCATTTATTCACTTATATATTATTTTTTTTCTGTACACCATCGCACGCTTTCAGGTATCAGGTTTTTTTCGTTCTGACAATTTTGCCAACTTGCCAATTCATAACTTTGACATCTCTGCACCCCTTAACCAAGACAATATTTATTATTATTATTATTATTATTATTATTATTATTATTATTTATTATTGCCGGTACTGTATCAATCTGTATTTTACAATTGTCCTCCTCATCAAAAACAAAAGTAAATGTAAATTTTCACCATACTTCAACAAGGAGGTAGGAGGCGAAAGTAATCCCCTTGGCTATTTCAAACAAATTTAAATCTCTAGAGAGAGAGAGAGAGAGAGAGAGAGAGAGAGAGAGAGAGAGAGAGAGAGAGAGAGAGAGAGAGATCGGCTACAGCCGCTCTATTTACTGACCTGTCCTCTCAGGCAATCGGAAATCATGCCTTGAAATATGCCGTACTTTTCCGGTGTGGCACAAATTATAACTTGGACGAGAGAGAGAGAGAGAGAGAGAGAGAGAGAGAGAGAGAGAGAGAGAGAGAGAGCAGCACTTGCGGGTTTCCTTAATGAAAATATTTCTACAAATAACTTGAATATACAAAGATGTATTAACTTTTTCTCGCATCACAAAGTTTCACTTGCTGTCGAAGATTTCCCACAAAAACATCCATCAGGAATTAAAATTTGCCTTTAATACTCTGCACAAATTGCGTATTATTATTATTATTATTATTATTATTATTATTATTATTATTATTATTATTATTATTATTATTATTCAGAAAATGAAACCTATTCATATGGAACAAGAAGCCCACCACAGGAGCCACTGACTTGAGATTCAAGCTTCCAAAGAATATTAAGGTGTTCATTAGGAAGAAGTAAAAGGAAGTAAAGGGAAATACAGAAAGAAGAGATCCCACTCATTTATTAAAAAAAAAAAAAAAAAAAAAAAAATTTTACCAATTAATGAACAATAAAACATACTTGTAGAATTTATCCTGCTTACGGACATGCATTGCAAAGAGTGGCGAATGTTGGAACGAAGAGTTAATAAGAAAAAAAACGCTTTTCTTAAAAGATAAGTCATTAGTTATCCGTCTTACATTCCGAAATTTTCTTTTCATGTGATAAGAGGACAGGACTCGATTTTAGTGATTTCATCTTAAAAAAAAAAAAAAAACCTGCAACAGATTTTAGAAAAAAACTGGTCGAAGCAGATATAGAGTAGATATGGCGAATGAAAACAAACTAAAATAAAAAAACAAAAAACAAAGATCTTCTAATAACTAGGAAAGAGTTCTTATAACTTTGCTGGCGATTGGAATGAAATAGAAAGTAATATATACATATATATATTAGATTTTATATAATATATATATATATATATATATATATATATATATATATATATATATATATATATATATATATATATATATATATATAATAGGATCATGTGACTAATTCTACTGCAAGAACCGAAGGGAAGTGAAAACCAAAAAATGAAAAAGTACCCATCGCTTTGTGTATTTAATATACACTTCATCAGGTACAGTACAAAGTGAAAGTAATGTACCCTGCGCTAGGTACTTATGCCTTTAATATTACCTCCTGGTCTTTGCAATATATATATATATATATATATATATATATATATATATATATATATATATATATATATATATATCACATACATATATCTATATAAATGCATACATATATATTTACATATAATGTGTATATATATATATATATATATATATATATATATATATATATATATATATATATATATATATATACTGTATATATATATATATACTGTATATACATATATAGTATACATATATACATACCTATATATTTACATATGTATATATATATGTATACACATATATATATACATACACACAAAGATCTCTGTATATCTCCTATCACACAATCAATTAAAACAAAGCTATCAGGCAATGAACTACTTCTGCTCAGAGTATAAGGCTTCAATACCAAATTGCATTCAAAATTCTCAGTTATTTATTTTTTTAATTGATTCACGTATAAGAAAAATTAGCGCGTGGTGAATATGCAAATTACCCTGGACTACCGCGCACGTAACAAAGAAGCTAAATTCCCCATACAGTTATTTCACGCGGACATAAATCCATTTGCAAAGTTTACGCTTCAAAGCAACTAAGTGTTGTCGCTCAATTGTAACCTTTCACATTTGCAACTCCTCATATTTCCAGGGCAAGTCAAACGCCATTTATAGTAGTACCCCTTTCACTTGCTAAAGCGTAGTGAGTTAGAGCACTGCTCAGTACTTTCCTTTCTCGTAAGTGACTTCGTTTCCTTTTTTATTAGTTTTCTGTAAAAGGAAACTATTGTGCCGGCTTTGTCAGCCCGTCCGCCCTCATATCTTAAAACTACTGGGGCTGAGGGCTGCAAATTGGTATGTTGATCATCCACCCTCCAATCATCAAACATACCAGATTGCAGCCCTCTAGCATCAGTAGTTTTTATTTGAATTAAGGTTAAGGTTAGCCATAATCGTGCATCTGGCAACGATATACGACAGGCCACCAACGGCCTGTGGTTAAAGTTTCATGGGCCGCGGCTCATACAGAATTATACCGAGACCACCGACAAATCGATTTTCGGTGGCCTGTACAGAAACTCGATTGCACCGAAGAAATTTCGGCGCATGTTTTACTTGTTTTATTATGAAGTTACATTTCGTCCGCGGTGAAAGCGAGACTCCCAATACGGTTGGTGCTTATAAAAATGACTGACAGATTGTTGAGCGATTATCTTAGACCGTCACAACAATGACCTTTTACGTCTATCTAATACTAAGCATGGTTAATCTCTTTGAAGCAGAGGCCAAAGCACAAATAGATGGAAATAAAAAATGAATAATAAGTAAACAAAAAAATATAAAATAAGAATTGATCTCTTCTCTTCTTCTTTTAACACGCTTGTTTTTCAATGTTGTGCCTTTATCCTTTTTAATTATCTCTTTGACTCAGAGGCCGAAGGGAGCGGGAACCCGTAGCGCAAGACAAGATGGAAACGCAAAAAATATAAAAATAAAATTAAAAACAAATAATAATAGGTGAAAAAAATTAAATAAAAAAGTAAACAAATAAATAGATAAGTGATAGTGTCCCTTTACCCTCTTTTACTATAATCATCTCCTTCACGCAGAGGCCGAAGGGACTGGAAACCCGTATCGCAGAGGAGACGAAAACGCAATAAAAATAAAAAGTCAATAAACAAATAATAAGAGAGGTGCTATAGTGTGGCGGCCTGGTCTCGGCAAACGCATCTAGGGCATAAGTGGCAACTCCTCCCCCCCCCCCATCCCCTCCCCGCCCCTGAGACAAAACAAATGGTTTGGCAACAGTCCCGCGAGAAGAGGCTCCTACCACGATTCCTACTTTGGGAATGGGTGGCGCGAGCAACAAACGGTTGTTGGTTAATATGCATTCGATTCCGACACAGGCCGATGTAGCCAATTCGCCGCCGGAAACGGTTCCCATTCCTATTCGGAGACGAGTCAATAAATGTATATACATATACATACATACATATATATATATATATATATATATATATATATATATATATGTGTGTGTGTGTGTGTGTGTGTGTGTGTGTGTATGTATGTATATACGAACGTTATCTTAAATGCATTAGAGTGATAAGACAACACTTGCATATCATTATGGTATCCAATTTATACCTCAATAAAATATCGATTAGCAGCTTTAATTTCTAAATAATCCGTCCTTTACGGCACGCCCAAAAGGACAGTAGCCAAAGATGGCACGAGGTCGACTTATTCTCAAAACAACAACAGCAACAGCAACAACTCAAGTCCCGACGCAAGCACAACACAACCAGGTTCCTTGTTTGGTGTGAGCAATACCTATAAGTAGCCCCCACC
>NC_089742.1:49203742-49208770 GCF_040412425.1 Macrobrachium rosenbergii
GTTGGTTAAGGTTAAGACGGTCATGTGCCAGCACGGCCACTCGTCCTAGGGCGGCCCTTAATTAATTCTGGCAAGATGTGAAAAGCAGCTGTATGCCTGTTGAGGACCTCCGAACTCTTCCCAATCAACAGAGACCGCTGCTAGTTGGGGAGAGATGCCATGCAAAGAAGAATTACAACAAGCTAAGACACTTTCTTCATTATACGTGTTAAAAAAAAAATTAATTTTTGTTTGTGTGTGTGTGTTTTTCACAAGTAAAAAAAGTTAAGTATATCTTAGTTTTACTAGAACACTGAGCTGATTAACAGCTCTCCTAGGACTGGCCCGAAGAATAAGACTTATTTTACGTGGCTAAGAACCAATCGGTTACCTAGCAACGGGACCTACAGCTTATTGTGGAATCCGAACCACATTATAGCGAGAAATGAATTTCTATCACCAGAAACAAATTCCTCTAATTCTCCATTAGCCGGCCGGAGACTCGAACTCGGGCCTTGCGGAGTGCTAGCCCACAACTCTACCGACTCGACCAACGAGGAACTAAAATAGATGGAGTCACATGACTCTCTCGATAAAAACCAAACGCGCTAAAAATCCTTCCCTAAACGTATGGCGGAGATGTTTAAAAATGAACTACTACCTACCTACCTACCTACCTCTCCTCTCCTCCTACCCACACCTTTGTTCCCTTTTACCCAAAACTCCGTCGGGGATCAAAACTCAATACTTATAAAAACTTCGGCCACTGCTGCTGCTGCTGCTGGTGCTCAGGAGGCAATTTTATTCCCGCCGAAGAAATCCCGCCCTAAATTACCCTCGGAATAAGATCGATTGTCCATTCTAATGTGGAGACTCCCACGGTGGCCATACAGACGAATGGCAAGTAATCGGAACTTCAGAAAGAAAACTTCCAAGGACTGGCACTCTCTCTCTCTCTCTCTCTCTCGATAATACACAGAAAGTAGGGGCATCAAACCAAATTATAAACTCTCTCTCTCTCTCTCTCTCTCTCTCTCTCTCTCTCTCTCTCTCTCTTTATAACCATTCCAAGTAATCACAGCATCTAGTATCAAAAACAGTACCAATACTAAAGGGACAAAAGGCTAACAACTTCGACTTCGATAATAAGGGAGTAGGTTCAACTGAGATAGTAACGAAATGAAAGGGAAACTATCTGACAAAAATCTTTAGACTATGGAGTGGAAAAGCAAAGGGCTCTAAAAGCAAATAATACCTAGGGAGAGTAACAGGAGAAAGTCTGCGAGAGAGAGAGAGAGAGAGAGAGAGAGAAGAGAGAGAGAGAGAGAGAGAGAGAGAGAGAGAGAGAGAGAGAGTCTATAATTCGGTTCAATGCCCCTACCCTTGTGTGCATTATCCTGAGAGAGAGAGAGAGAGAGAGAGAGAGAGAGAGAGAGAGAGAGAGAGAGAGAGAGAGAGAGAGAGAGAGAGAGAGAGAGAGAGAGAGAGAGAGAGAAACTTTAATTCGCCCCGCAAACGATAATTTACACTTGGAATAACAAACCCACTTTCCTTAACTAGCGAGAGAAGCATTTAGAACGCATCTGAGAAGCGAAATTTTGCCTAGGTGGGCGATTACGGAGGAACGTTTGAGAGCAGGTGAACAAATAACAGCTAATCCCAAATGCTACGTAGAATTTCGAGGCCGTTCAACAAGTGTGGGAATGTGCAAAATCCAGCCTTTTCCCTCCACGACGGTTTTTAAGAGTAGGGGAAAAAACGTTCGCGCAAAACGTTTATGTACATAACAGAAGTCTTTGTGCTGGAAGGGTTCTATGGATATAATTAGCTAGCAACGTTCTTTAGGCCGCAGAAAAATGTCTATCGAGAAAGTCTCGGAGAAAATGTTTGAGTGAAACGTTTATATACATACCTGAAATGTTCGCTAAAAACAAATTCTATGGATGAATTTAGCTGAAAAAAGTTTTTTACGCTGCAGAAAACATATACAGAAAAATATGAGTCTCAGAGAAAATGTTTCTGAGTGAAACGTTTACATACCAGAAATGTTTGCTGAAAAAAATTCTATGGATGAAATTAGCTAAAAAAAAATTTTTTACACTGCAGAAAAACATATACCGAAGAATGTAAGTCTCGGGGAAAATGTTTCCTAGTGAAACGTTTACATACCATAAATGTTTGCTAAAAAAATTCTATGGATGAACTTACCTAAAAAAATAAAGTTTATTACGCTGCAGAAAAACATTTACTGAAAAAGCTAAGTCTCGGAGAAATGTTTTTTTGCGTAAAACGTTCGCGTACCCAAGAAATATTCACCGAAAGTGTCAAGCAAAGATTGTTCAAGGGAAACGTTTATTTACCCAGAAAGTCAGTACATAAATAAAAAAATGGCATACAAAATGTTTAGGTACGAGAGAAAATTGTCTGAAAATTTGCAGTCTCTTAAAAAAAAAAAAAAAATCCATCCAAAACTTTAAAGAATTTAAGAATAATTAATATAAACGTAGAAGGCATTAAAATAAAAAAACTAAGAATGACAGATATATACCATGGAGAGCAAGAAGGGAAAAGGCACAAGAAATATATTGTATGTTGTCAGTTATCAGAAATAGAGAGAAAACTATGCAAATTGGATGCGGCTGGTGCAGCTATCACCTTCAGTACCACATGCTTGAAAGAGGGTCTACTACCTATATAATAATAATAATAATAATAATAATAATAATAATAATAATAATAATAATAATAATAATATAAAAAGGGATGGTACAGCGGGGTAAAAAAAAAAAAAAAAAAAAGGATTCACCATATAACTACGCTATACCATTCCCAAGACAGTTCCAGCCCAATCCTAACGCCCAGACGATTCCGAATGGAAAAAATGAAAGCGGAAAATAACCGTTTTTTTTTATTTATATGGAAAAATAAAAGCGAAAAGAATTCGCTTTTTTCATTTACATGGAATGTAGTATACGCGTAAGTGTGCGTAAGCGCGTATATGTGGACATGCACTCCACACCTACATGTGCGTATATGTGTTGCACGAGATATCCGTACATACTACCAATTCCTTCCTGGCCAGTGGTTCCTTAAACGAAGGTAATTTGGGAGCAGAACGGATTCTCTTATTATCATAATATGTGCGTAATGTACCTAACTCCGACGAGAAAAATGAGAGGAGTGGGACCCTACTTGAGAGAGAGAGAGAGAGAGAGAGAGAGAGAGAGAGAGAGAGAGAGAGAGAGAGAGAGAGAGAGAGAGAGAGAGAGAGCACTACGCCTAAACATGAGAAATAGGAAAAGTGAACCACTGGCAGAGAGAGAGAGAGAGAGAGAGAGAGAGAGAGAGAGAGAGAGAGAGAGTTACCACCTTTCTTTTAAGTTTTCAGAGAAGAAATGCAGGGAAAAATAATACCACTAGTTCATACGACAGGAAAGAGAGAGAGAGAAGAGAGAGAGAGAGAGAGAGAGAGAGAGAGAGAGAGAGAGAGAGAGAGAGAGAGTCCAAACGACCAAATCCCAACACCCGTTTATAAAGGCGAACACAGCGAAAACTTTGACCATATTTCCCAGACCGTCCATTCCAGTTCTCAAAGAAGAGCCAAATCATCCTTCGATTTCTCTTCTCCCTTCATCGAGTTTCCTGAGAGAGAGAGAGAGAGAGAGAGAGAGAGAGAGAGAGAGAGAGAGAGAGAGAGAGAGAGAGAGAGAGAGAGTTATTTATAAGCTAAGAGTGAAAGTAACAGTTTTAAGGATTATTTAACAACAAGTACTCGTGTCTAAACAAATCGTCAATGTCATCATGATGAATACCATGACGTTTGACAATTCCATATCATCATTACAGTGATTGACAGACTCGTCAAACTCTGTCCGCGCCAGTGGCCAGAACGCGCAGGATCACGCGGGCGAATCAGAACTGTGTGTACACTTACACACAAATTCTATAAAAAAATGAGTCAGATTATCTTTACACATACACAGATTCTCTCTTAGTGAGTCAGATTATCTGTACAAACACTTGTACACAAATTCTCTCTTAGTGAGTCAGATTACCTGTACACACACATACACAAATTCTCTCTTAGTGAGTCTGACTATCTGTACACACATACACAAATTCTCTTTAGTGAGTCAGATTATTTGTACACGCATACATAAATTCTCTACAAGTGAGTCAGGTTATTTGTACACACACTTATAAACAGATTCTCTTTAAGTCAAACTGTCTGTATACACACTTATACACAAATTCTCTTTAAGTGGCTCAGATTATCTGTACACACTATTACAAAAATTCTCTTTGTGGTTATGTGAGGCAGATTATTTTTACACATACACAAATTCTCTCTAAGTGAGTCAGATTAACTTTACACACTTATACCTCTCTTTACCAACACTCACACACAAATTCTCTTTTACGCGAGTCAGACTATCTGTACACACAATTACACACAAATTCTTTTAAGTAGACAGCGTTATGAGCACATACAAAGCATCGTCAGCGTAAATTCCCATTACAACCATTAAAGAACTTCTCGACTTCTCATCGTAACCAGAGCAATTAGATCTTACTGCCAACAACAGCCACACCCCCCCAACTCTTAGCTATATCTTTCCCACCCCCACCCCCTCCAAACGCCAACCAATTCTGACACACCCACATCCTCGGCACCCAGAGACGACGTCCACGTCTACTTTCTAGACCGCAAAGAAGACTTAACTTCCTCCCATCATTAGAGGGTCTAACACAGACCGCCAGACCAGACCAGCCAGTCAGCCGGGGGGAAACAGCAAAAGTGGAAGAGGAAATGGAAGGGGGAGATCCACCTGGCTCCTTCCATTCCTTACGGAACTTCTTCCCTCAAGGCCATAGGAAGAGGCGTAGGATGGTGGGGGTGAGGGGAAAGGGGGTTGAAATCGCTAGGGAGGGGAGGGAGGTACGGTAAAATAAGGAAGGGGGAGGAGGCGAATTCTCTTATATTACACCAGGCACCGTCTGGCTTCCCAAAAATCTATTGAAAAATCTCTCTCTCTCTCTCTCTCTCGG
>NC_089742.1:49209270-49216770 GCF_040412425.1 Macrobrachium rosenbergii
CAATGTCTTCCTTACAGTAACTGAAGACAAAATTACATATATTTTATGAAATTTCATTTTCACATATTAAACGGCCATTCCCACCTGGTACAGGTCATCGTGAACAATATGGAACATACCTCCATTCATCAAATGTTATTTTCTAATATTTCTGTTCCTTGGCGTAGAAAATAAACAATCTATTATTAAAAGATAATTAACAATTACCACTTATGAAGTTATTATAAAAAAAATCACGCACTACCATTACATAAAACTAGTGTTCTTCCAAAAGACACAGAACCGAGGTAGGGTTAAGCCTAGAAGTTAAATAGGCCTATGGAAATCCAAGTAGATTACAACCGTCAGCTATCATAATTTATACCGACGAAAAATATGCCACTTTAAAAGAGGTAGGCCTATCCTGACCTTTCCAAAACAGAAACATTTTCTCTTAGCAATAAGATATTCTCCATCTCATGAATATTCTCATCACGAACCCTAAAACAAACTAAAAAAAAAACACAAACACACACACACACACGCACAAACCGTCTAAAAAGGGTGTTCAGTTAAGGCCGCCACTAACGTTCAGTTATACCTGCGCAGTTATGCCTGCACAGTCGGCCTGTGCAGGCAAAACTGAACCCGCTAACGCTCAGTTATACCTGCGCAGTTATGCCTGCACAGTCGGCTTGTGTAGGCAAAACTGAACCCACTAACGCTCAATTATATCTGCACAGGCATAACTGCGCAGTCCTGAAAAACGAGAATTAGAAATCAGGCTTCTCAATTTAAATAATTTTCACTAATTTCATACATAAAATGACGTCGCAAATGCGAAGGTCAAAGGAGCCCTTTATTTGATGGTTATGAACTAACCATCTCTTATATGAATAAGAGAAAGTGACCCAATATTTTTCCTTCTCCCTTCTCTGTCGGTTGTCCCTGTCCAGAGGTCTATACCAGACCCCTTATTCCCTTCAATAATTTCTATACTCAAATGGTTGTACATGAAGTTGTTTGCTTGTAGTCCGTGGATGCAAGCAGTGGTATTTGAAATCTAGTTTTTTGACTATATAAAACAAGTCATATACAGGTGTATAGTTATATTCATATAGAGGTGCATAGTTATAGTCATATACATGTGTACAGTTATACTACTTATGTCCCAAAAACATTTAGCGCTGAGATGCAAGACTTTCTAAAAAGTTGTACCAGATGAATATATAATCTACATACCGAGTTTAAATATTAATTAACAATGGCCATTTCAGCTCTGCTGTATCGTACAGTACAATTACAGGACAACAAAATGAAATTATGAGACAGGTTTCTCTCTCTCGTGTATGACAACCTAATGTGTCATCATCATACAAGGAGTAAAGTTGCTGAGATATAGCCGTAATTAACTATTTAACAACAGTAAAATATCAAATATCATACATTAATAAATGCAGAAAAATAAATTAGTTTAAAATATAAAAAATACTGCGAAATCAATCAGACGTCCTAGGTTTACTGGAAGTCCAAAGATTGGTGATTTCAAATGGAATCTGCGCTTTTCCGAGTTGTTTGCATTAAACAATTTCTGCTGTTTTTCTAAGACGTAGGTTATCTAACATTCCTCAGTTATTGATTCAAACAACGGCACAAAAAATCCTAGACACAACTTTACCTAAGCTTATTAGTTTTTCAGGCCACGTATGTACAGTAAACGCCTCTCTCATAAAAAAAAAAGTATAAAATGCACGGAAGTTTTTTTGGCGCTATCGAGTTTTCTGTACAGCCGCTACAGCGTATAATCAAGGCCACCGAAAATAGCTCCATCTTTTGGTGGCCTCGGTAAAATCCTGTATGAGACCCGGTAGTGGCCTGTCCTATGTATATACCGTTGCCAGACGCACGATTATAGCTAACTTAACCTTAAATGAAATAAAAACTATTGAGGCTATTGGGCTGCAATTTGATAAGTTTGATGATTGGAGGGTGGATGATCAACATATCAATTTGCAGCCCTCGAGCCTCAGTAGTTTTCAAGATCTGAGGGCGGACAGAAAAAAGTGTGGACGGGCTGTTTCAATTAAATGTCACGCAAGACCGCTTTCAACCTCGACTGCAAAAATGACCATCCCACAACTCGCAGCCTTTGTCCAATCTCACGCGAGACGCATATCGCAGCAAGAGTCAAAATAAACAGGCGGAGGGCGTAGAAGGCGCAGCACAACAACGTGATTTTCATCAAAACAAAGACCGAACTGTTTGCCGAGCAATCGCAGATGGAGGAAGAATGCTCTCGCCTGCTCGCTCGTTGCGTCATCAAGAAGGTAAACATCTTTCCGGGGTTCGCGTCTGAACTTCGTCTCAGGTTTTGGAGGGATAATTGAGCCACCTGTGAAAACCTTCTGATTATTATTATTATTGTTATTATTATTATTATTGTTGTTGTTGTTGTTGTGTTGTTGTTGTTAAGGTTTCTGATTATTATAATTGTTATTATTTCTATATTTAAGTTTCTGATTATTATAATTACTATTATTATTAAAGTTTCTGATTATTATCATTATTATTATTATTATTATTATTATTATTAAAAAGTTTCTGATTATTATTATTATTATTATTATTATTATTATTATTATTGCTATTAAAGTTTCTAATGATGATGATGGTGACATTATTATTATTATTATTATTATTATTGTGTTTATTATTATTATTATTATTATTATATTTACGTCCTCCTCCGTAACAAAAAAAATTAAACTTTAGGCCTGAAGAAATGAGAGAGAGAGAGAGAGGCCTTCACTGAACTCTCTGCTTCTTCGCGAAATGATTTTATAGGTTAGACTGTTACCTTTGCAAAGCGATCACTGAGCAAATTTACCTGGCATTTTATCCGACTGTTCAACCTTGACGAGAATCGGGGTGGTAACACCTGGCGATATAATATATATAAATGTATACATACATATACACACATATTTATATATATATATAATTATAAATATAAATATATAAATTACATAATGTGTGTGTATAAATTACAACTATGTATGTATATGTATATATGTATATATATATATATATATATATATATATATATATTTCTATATATTTCTTTAATATATATATATTTGTATATATATATATATATATATATATATATATATATATATATATATATATATCTTATATACATGTGTATATATACTATATATATATATATATATATATATATATATATATATATTATATATATATATATATATATATATACTTTATACATACATATATATTATACACACATGCACATATATTTTCTACAACATTTATCACTGTTTCATGAAGTGTGGCAAAGATGTGTTTTACTTTTTGTGCATCAGGAAACTCCTGAGAGAGAGAGAGAGAGAGAGAGAGAGAGAGAGAGAGAGAGAGAGAGAGAGAGAGAGAACGACTAAACCAGAAGATGGAGGGAGGCACCCCTGAATCTGTAACCTTTCATGGTTACAAACCAGTTTTTCGAACAAAAGCTGCTTAAGCCTCAGAGGAGACACAGCAGGGTGTAACAGAATCAGACGAGATCGGAAGTAGACGGAAATTACCAAGGTAATACACACCGGCCCTCTCTAGTCCCATTTAGAAGCAGCGCAAGTAGGCTTTACTGATTGGCCAAAGGAAGTGTACTTATATATATATATATATATATATATATATATCTATATATATATATATATATATATATATATGGTTCACATTCATGGACTTGATTTAATGGGAAACTATGGATAACAAGGTGGGAAGATTTCACGAAAGAAATCGAATAAAAGTAAGGAATATCCCGCAGTCCCCCCCCAACAGATGTCCTTAGCACGCGTCTGTTATGAGCAGTCCTCGTTTTTGTCAAGCTTCTGAAGAAAAGTATATACCGATCATTAGCTTTCAAAGTTTTGTGTGTGTGTGTGTGTATGGGAATGGTTAAAAGTTTCAAGTTCAGAGGCCGACGGGACGGGCAACCGAATATCCTCAACTATCCCAGCCATAAGAAAATGAGAAAACTAATGGCGATGGAAAATGGGTATGTAAGATTTAAAACGCTCATTCATAATTAAGTGGAATAATTCTGATTTAACTCTTCCCTGACCCCACCAACCAAGGCTTCTCATACCCCAGTACCACCACCACTAGAGTACCACCATTTCAATATCCCCACCACAGTACCGACACTACAGTACCAATTACAATACCACCCACTACAGCACAAGCACCACAGTACCACCATTACAATACTACCACTACAGTACCACCACTGCAGTGCCACCACTACAGTACCACCATTACAATACCACCACTACAGTACCACCATTACAATACCACCACTACAGTACCACCACTGCAGTATCAGGAAATTATTATGCAGTCAAGTCTCTTCAGCAACGTTTAATGGTTTTTCTTTTTTGACACATTAATCTACCTACGACCTAAATAAGCCTGCTGTCGCGCATTCTGACCGACTGTTTTGCGATAAAGAAATAGAAGAAAAACTTTACAGCAGAAGAATGGAACACCTCTCTCTCTCTCTCTCTCTCTCTCTCTCTCTCTCTCTCTCCTTAAAACTAGGGACACAAAGTTCTGGTGAAAAATTGTGCTCTGCGAAAAAAAAAAAACACCAAGTAATAAGTTACGCGGCGGACGAAAAAGAAAATAAAACGATCACTTCCTCAAGGAAAAAGTGAGGGGGAAGTTGGCCGAGAATTATTCTAATAAGAACTTTGTCTAGATTCAGCAAGAACAATATTAGGAGATTCCTCCAAAAGTTTCCTTTTTTTTTCCCGTAACAAGAGGAAGCGTTTATTTCCAGAGACACGGACGGACTTCCCTCCTGCCGCTGTCAACTTTCGTAGAATTTCAACCTCAAAACAACACAGTCCCAGGTCAGGATTTTTGTTTCACCCTGGTTCATGTTTTCCAGAATTTTGACCTGAACACAAAACAACACCAGATAACGAATTTTTGTTTTACACTTGTCATGTTTTTCAGAATTTTAACCTCAAAACAACAATACCAGAATTAAATCAGATTCATGGACCTTATTTTCCACATCGCCAAATTTCAATCAGGTTCGTGGGTCTTAATTTCAACAATATCAATTTTCAGTCAGGCTCATGGGTCCTAAGTATCGACAACACCGATAAAATTTCACTCTGGTTCATAGGTCTTAGTTTTAACACCACCAAATTTAACCCAGGTTCACGGGTCTAGTTTCAGTCAGGTTCATGGGTCTAGTCCCAACACCAAAAACAACAACCAAAGTTCAATTAGGCTCATGGGTCTAATTTCAACAACAAAAACAAAAACCAAATTTCAATCAGGGTTCATGACTCCTAATTTCAACAGCACCACAAAATTTCAGTCGGGTTTATTGGCCCTGGTGTCAACAACAATACCAAATTTCAATCGGGTTCATGGCTGTAAATTTCAGTAAAACCACCAAATTCCAATCAGGCTGAGGGTCTCAGTCTTAGCAACAACAACAACCTCAAATTTAAATCAGACTTAATAAGTCCTAGTTTCTACAACATAAAATTTTAATCAGGTTCATAGGTCTTACTGCCATAGTCATAATACTGTTTACGTATGAATTACCGAGTTCTTTAATTACTCTACATAATGATCTGATAAAAACTCTGATTCTCTCATCTACTCACTAACTTCCATAATAATGTAAACTGTAATTAAGGACACGAGTCACCCACGCTGATTCATTACCTATGCATTGAATTTATAGTTTAATTACGTGCCTTTTTTTCTGCTCGAGTTGCGTGAATCCATAAATTTGCCTCGGTTAATGAGGCTGGTTATTCATTCCATAATATGAACTTCTATATTCAGAAAAACTTCTCTCCATATAATTTGGTCAAGGCATTTCCATTTTTCGCTCGTGAATTAGGCAACAATTTCGCGAGTAAAATTGTACAATTTTCTGGTAGACGTGACACGCCAACTTTTCTTTCCCTTAATCTGGAATGGAATATATAATTTAGACCAAAGGCCAAGCGCTGCGACCTACGAGGTCATTCAGCACTGAATTGGAAATCGAGAGCAGAAAGGTTTGAAAGGTTTTCCTCCTGTTACACCTTTCACACCTATCTGCTTTGAAACTCAGAAAGGGTGGGTAGCAAGATGGAAGAAAGAGAATATGAATGGAGGTAAAGTAAAAGGAATGAAAGGGGTTGCGGCTAGGGGCCGAAGGGACGCTGCAAAGAAACTTAAGTAATGCCTACAATGCATTGCGTGAGGTGCACTAACGGCACTAACCCCCTCCCCCCCTCCGGGGGGGCCTCCAAGATAAGTAAATAACTTGAATCCTGTATAATGAACAAACGAAGAATATATAGAGAATAATGTGAATAGGCTGAAATGGAAAAAGAGAAGAAAGGGGTCAAGCACTATAAATAACACCCAACTCATTACAGATTTAATGTTTGCAACCATCCCGAGAACATACATCATCTTCGACGGGACTCAATCATCTGCGAGAACAAATCACGTCAGACGGGGATGAATCATCTATAATAGAACTGGATTTGAGGCTGTAATTAATCATCCTTAATGGGACTGACACCCTTAATAGATCTCGTGGCCATTAAATCTACTGCTCAGATCTGGCTAGGTTTATGCAGACACGGCCTCCTCCATTTAGAGGAGTTTTTGCAAGTCTGGCCTCTTGCTTGTCTGAGTGACCGGGGCTGGTATTACTTGTCTGAGTGCCTGGGGCTGGTATTACTTCTCTGAGTGTCCGGCGCTGGTATTACTTGTTTGAATGCCTGGGCTGGTGTTACTTGTCTGAGTGCCTGGGGCTGGTATTACTTCTCTGAGTGTCCGGGGCTGGTATTACTTGTCTGAGTGTCCGGGGATGGTATTACTTGTCTGAGTGCCTGGGGCTGGTATTACTTGTCTGAGTGCCCGGGACTGGTATTACTTGTCTGAGTGCAGGACTGTTACTTGTCTGAGTGCCCAGGCTGGTGTGCTTGTCTGAGTGCCGGGACTGGTGTTGTCAAAGTGTCCAGGGCTGGTATTACTTGTTTGAGTGCCTGGGGCTGGTATTACTTGTCTTGAGTGCCCGGGGCTGGTGTTACTTGTCTGAGTGCCGGGACTGGTATTACTTGTTTGAGTGCCTGGGGTGGTGTTACTTGTCTGAGTGCCCGGGACTGGTATTACTTGTTTGAGTGCCTGGGCTGGTGTTACTTGTCAGTGCCCAGGCTGGTATTACTGTCTGAGTGCCCGAGGCTGTGTGCTTGTCTGAGTGCCCGGGGCTGGTGTTACTGTCCTGAGTGCCCAGGGGCTGGTATTACTTGTCTAGTGGAGGCTGGTATTACTTGTCTGAGTGCCCGAGGCTGGTATTACTTGTCCCAGTGCCCGGGGCTGGTATTACTTGTCTGAGTGCCCGGGGCTGGTATTACTTGTCTGAGTGCCCGGGACTGGTATTACTTGTTTGAGTGCCTGGGCTGGTATTACTTG
>NC_089742.1:49226770-49251770 GCF_040412425.1 Macrobrachium rosenbergii
AGATAATGTTATCACTGGTGCCTCAACGCCTATCTGACGGGAACGCAAAATATGAGTTTAATAATAATGATCGGAAACAAAATATGAGTTTCACAATAAAATGCTCGGAAACACAAAATATGAGTTTAGTAATAAAATGATCGGAAACAAAATGTGAGTTTAATAATAATGATCGGAAACACAAAATATGAGTTTAACAACAATGATCGGCAACACAAAATATGAGTTTAATAATAATAATGATCGGCAACACAAAACATGAGTTTAATAATAATGATCGGAAACACAAAATATGAATTTAATAATAATGGTCGGAAAAACAAAATATGAGTTTAACAATAAAATGATCGGAAACACAAAATATGAGTTTAAAATAACGATATTATTTCTGATTAAACCATTTATTAAAAAATAAGAAAAATTCCTGTAATGTCCTCGTTTCTTAGTATCATAACTTTCAGTATACTTATACATTCAGCTGATCCGGTAGAGTCCATATGTATGCATTAACTTCATCAGTTACGGTTATTTATCACATTGATTTCGTCTGTCAATGAAGAAAACATGCAATATATTTATGTAAACATGCACACACCAGGAACCTGCTCACGGTATTTCCTAACGCTACCAAAACACAAAGACAAAGACACAAGACAAAGACACAAGACACAGACACGGAGCTCGACTCGCTCGCTTTCTCGTTGCAAAATTGGCGTAAGCTTCCCAGCGAGGGTAAACGTTTTATTAATCCCAATAAGTCATGCTAAACAGCGAAATCGTTGCAACGAACGCAACTGGCTCTCATTCGGGGGATTTCTGCCTCTTCTTCTTCTTCTTCTTCTTCTTCTTCTTCTTCTTCTTCTCTGTTTTCTGCGCAGTTCATTCCTGGCGCCGACTACTTCTTGAGGAGCTTCGAGATGCGCTGTGAAATGGATTGTGCTTATATGCGTATACATCCGAGCCATTGCTTTAATGAAGATGTTGAACGGAAACAATATTGCTACTGCCACTATTACTACTGGTAATAATAATAATAATAATAATAATAATAATAATAATAATAATAATAATAATAATAATAATAATCTACTGTACCTCTTGTGACATTTTCTAAGGCCTCCCTCATAAGAGACTGACATGAAATAAAAAAAATCTTAATTTTACATCATAAATCGTTAAACACATACTTACAGCCATACATACACATACACACACACATATATATATATATATATATATATATATATATATATATATATATATATATATATATATATATATATATATAAAGTGTTCGTGCGCATACAGAGAGAGAGAAAGTCTGAATCACATAACGTTGCTTGTCAAAAATCAATGACTATGAAATATGCGTCTCCTATACTTTTCTCCGTAATGCCCTTTCCAAACAATCTGCACTTTCAAAGCAGACCTATCAAGGTTTATTTTATTAAATTATACTTGTCCAAATGTAGAGGATGCGAGTAACCAAGGGGAAACCTGGATAAAAACCACACAAGTGGCTATAACTAGCTTGACCTGAATATAAATTGCACGAAAGTGAAATCTGGCAAGCGTTTATTGAGACCTAAATTATGCATATAATGGGCGCCAAGGATGACTGACTTTTGACAACTCATACGAACCTATAATATTGGTGACTCTCGTATGCCATTCGATGATTTGCTTTTGTTTATTATTATCAATTTCTCTCAAAAAGAGATCTCAAACTGACATCCAATGGCTAAAAGTATTTCGCCTGTACTCAAGTTTCTAATTAGTTTTGAGAGAGAGAGAGAGAGAGAGAGAGAGAGAGAGAGAGCGTTGTTAGATTTTTATTTTCAGGGAAATTTGCCAATCACCCCGAGCCTTATAAACCACAACAAAGATGATGATGATAATAATAATAATAATAATAATAATAATAATAATAATAATAATAATAATAATAATAATATCCAGAGAAAATGATTAAAATGACCCGAAAACCAATATAACAGGTCAGCAAAAATAATCTTAATACTATATACAAACAACAGAGACAAAACAAAAGACTGAATCTACTGAGAAGAAGTCCCGGAATGCCGCAATGTGCGTACAGCGCTTGACGTGCTGTTCATACGCTCTTCACAGGTACAAAAAGTGGACAATTTTACGAAAATTTTCTACGCAGTGGTTAATCTTCATACTGAAATGCCCCCGGGAACCTCAGTGTGTTAAACACCAGCATACAATCAGTAGTATACTTTATATCCATATATTATGCAATTTCAATACATCAGCTTTTTTAAGAGCTTTAACGTCATCGTTTTCAAAATTCTAAATCTGAAGTTCCCAGTTGACATCTGTATGGCATTTGTAAAACTTCAAGTATTTCAATTATTCCTATTTTTTAATTTCATGTTGGAAGAAAGAAACGCCGATTCCAAATGACATTTGTACACAATTCACCACATATTGGTATATGGTTCGACAAACTCAAGGATGTTACAGTAAAAAAAAAAAAAAAAAATCGCAAGATTCGATCACTTTCCATTTCCCTGTTTCTTTAAAGAAAGTTTTAAGGCGGAAAAGACTCTGACTTACAACTCCCACTGGTAAGTCTTAAAATCAGCCTTTTTCTTCCAGAATTCTTCCTTGGCAGTCACTTGGAGCAGTATTCTCAATAAGCTCAGTAAATATCTGAAATATCTCATTTCCTTAGTTACCGAAGTTGGACAGACTTGTATTCACCTTGGCTTCTTTGTTTGTTCTCAAGGTAACTCGGAAGTTAATTACTGGAGCTCAATTGCTTTTATAGAATGGAATATAAAGTTTAGACCAAAAGCCAATCGCTGGGACATATGAGGTCATAAAGCGCTGGAACGGAAACTGAGAGTAAAAAAGGTTTTAAAAGGTGTAACAAGGAAAACCTCGCAGTTGCGCTCTGAGACAATTGTTAGGAGAGGGTGGGAGGTATGATGTAAGAAAGAGAATATGAACAGAGGTAGAGTAAAAAGAAATGTTAGGGGTTGCAGCTAGGGGCCGGAGACGCTGCAACGAACCTGGAACACTAAAGGCGCCCCCCCCCGGGAGTTAATTACTGGAGGTCAATTGCTTTTATGGAAACATGCGCCAAGGATCAACTGTAAAATCTGTGTTAAATTCTTCCCTGACCTCCACCAAACGATAATTAATTCAGTCGCAAACTCTATTACACAGGTGCTGTCAAGACAGAGTTTAATGGATATTACAGCTGGTCTTGATCTGTGCACTGATTCAGTTTTAGTTTTATGCAAAAGAAAACTATTGTGCCGGCTTCTGTTCGTCCGCATTTTTTTCTGTCCGCCCTCAGATCTTAAAAACTACTGAGCCTAGAAAGCTGCAAATTGGTATGTTGATCATCCACCCTCCAATCATCAAACATACCAAATTGCAGCCCTCTAGCCTCGATAGTTTTTATGTTATTAAAGGTTAAAGTTACCCATAATCGTGCTTCTGGCAGCGATAATGGATAGGCCACCATCGGGCCGTGGTTGAAGTTTCATGGGCCGCGGCTCATACAGCATTATACCGAGACCACCGAAAGATAGACCCAATTTCGGTGGCCTTGATTATACGCCGTAGCGGCTGTACAAAAAACTCAAATTGCGTAGGAGAAACTTAGGCGCATTTGTTTTTAATCGATTCGGTTTCTCTTTGTATTTATAATATTACTTTAGTATATGAACAACTGCGGGAAGGTCTTACAGAATCGTCATCATTCAAAGAGCATTTGGGAAAAAGAAAAACTGGAAGGTGTAATCCCAACGGAAGACGCAGAGGTCGGGAGAATTTCAGTTTAGAGAAACTGAAAAAACAATTCTCCAATTAACTACGAACGGCTGCAGTATATCCACCACAGAATAAACTACAAGAGAACTTTAACTTTTAAAACGAAATGATAAGAGTGAACATCACCAAGGAACCTTGCCCAAAATGAAGCAAATTGCTTTACCCCAAACCAGAGGAATTTCAATCAGTACTTCTATACGCAGAATGCACCCCTTTTTTCCCGACAGTCTAAAACCGGAGAGAGAGAGAGAGAGAGAGAGAGAGAGAGAGAGAGAGAGAGAGAGAGTACCTTCGAGCTTATTTTCCAATTATGTCAAAATTGTTTAAGTACCTTCTGACACGAAGGATGGAAACGACAAATTCGGGGGCGGTTCGCAGGTGCTGATTGGTGGCTTGGAGGGGAGGGGAGGGGTAGGGGAAAGAGTGAGGGGATGATGAAGGGGGAAGAGGGAGAGGTGGAGGAAGGTGAAGGGGAAGAGGAAGGGGGAAAGTGAAGGGGAAGAGTGAGGGGAAGGTGAAAGGGGAAGAGGGAGGGGAGGGGAAGAGGAGGGGAGGGGAGAAGAGGGAAAAGATGAAGGGAAGAGGGAGGGGATGGTAAGGGGAGAAAGAGGGAGGGAAGGGGGAAGATGGAGGGGATGGTGAAGGGGAAGAGAGGGGAAGGTGAAGGGGTAGAGGGAGGGGGAGGGAGGAGGAGGTCTAGAGGGACACGAAGGGGTGAAAATAAGAATAAAAATAAAAAACAAAAAAAGGGGGGCGGATAGACAAGGGACGAAACAGGTGTTCGTTCCTCCGCCGGCTTAGTAACGGCGACCGTCTCAGCTTACAGCTGTTGACGCGACAAACCGTTAGCAGCTGATCTTGCGAGGAATATAATCGAGCACTCGTTTTCAAAGAGACAAATCCCCCTAAAAGATTCCGGAGGATTACCGTTACAGTTACACACACACACACAAACTGTTTCTAGAGGCTTAGGGCAGATCGCCGTGTTGACGCTAAAAGTGAAATTGGACTACTAATGTATCCCGAGATATTTATTTATCTTTTTTTCGAGTGTTTATGTTTGTTTTTTTTATATACAAATGTTTATTTGTCATTTAGTTTTTATGGTCGTCTCTCTCTCTCTCTTTTGCATGTCAAAGGCCTTTTAAAGTCTTGTTTCTTTGCCTCAACAACATATTAAAAATGAGTGATAGACAATATCTGTAACCTACTCTGTCTTGAAATAATCACAAGACTTCTGAATACAGACAGAACTTCATAAAGAATATTTCTTTAAATAAGATCTGATTCCGTGAGGATATGGAAGTTTTACTACGCCAGGGGATCATCCCTGGCTCAGCAGTGGGATGAAATGTGACAGTGACAACCGTCTTGGTATTCCTGAAACAATTTAAACAAAATTATTGGTAGAAAAGCCAGCCTTAAGTTTTTTCCTTTTCTTGTATAACCACCCTTTTCGAAGAAACGACTAACTGCCACACACACACACACACACACACACACACACACACAAAAGCGACCGCATATTTCCTGAAAAATGGTCCAACAACAGTGCCTGATTTAGCCAGTCCTCTGAGAGAGGGCTCTTGTCAATGAATTAAGAGCTGATGACATCAGACCCAAATATAGAAAGGTCGTTGATCCTCCAAATGCCAAAGTAGGGCACTGGGCAGAGAGGACCGCTTGCAGGCAATCAATGGCATTATTATCATCATAAAAAAAGATGAATCAAACAGTCGCATTATACGGTTAAAGTCCATTAACTAGCATAGCAAGCTTTCATTATATTAATGCCAATATTCAAAAAAATCAACTTACGAAAAATGACAAATAAAGATAAACTAATAAACAGAGAAATATAAACATACATAAACAGCAATATCAGGCAATGCTGTGAGACAGATGTTGAATTACATTTTCTCTGAAGTTTACAAAACTTGAAATTATGAACGAATTTAAGTTTAGAGGTTTTTATAAATTTAGTTTTGTTATCAGTGTTCATTGCCAGAGGAAGAGCTCATAAGGATATTTAGTATATTAACAGAAGAGGTCAAAGATAATGAAGGCTGATTGCTGACTAAACCAGCGAGAGAGAGAGAGAGAGAGAGAGAGAGAGAGAGAGAGAGAGAGAGAGAGAGAGGAACTATGTAATATTTGTAAGTACATAACTGATTTTCTATCTTTATAATCAATGTAACCACGTATCACATCACATTAAACTCACACATACACACACACACATATATATATATATATATATATATATATATATATATATATATATATATATATATATAATATGAATGAATTTTATCACAATGCCGTGATTCATATACAAGCATTAAGCTACAAATGTCCTTTAATATCCAATTCGCTCTACCTCGGAAATAATATATTTTCAGAAATGTTACCCGAAGGGGAATTTTTTAGTTGATAATAAGTTCGCGTCTCGACAAGAACTCAGGGCTATAGTGACGCTCATTAAACCATGTATTATATAATATACACTGTATTCACACATGTATTTATGTATATGTACACACAATCCCCTTGAACCTTTCTTTGAATTATGCAGACCCTTAATCACCGCAGACCAACTGAACCACTACCCCAAACTACCAGACAGAAAACTAAAAAAGGGAAAAATAAAAAAAAATAAGGCACAGCGCGACCACCAAGCAGAGTACCTGCTGACCGTAAGGAGTCTGCAAGCGACTGACTACAAACCCACGAAGTAAGTTAAAACGCACTAAAACCCACCACAGGTGGCGAAGAGGGCAGCAGCAACTTGCAAGCTCCATGTGAAAAGAACCAGATGCATTCAGAGAGAGAGAGAGAGAGAGAGAGAGAGAGAGAGAGAGAGAGAGAGAGAGAGAGAGAGGACAAGAAAAAGGCAAATAAGCAGCAGGAGAGAGAGAGAGAGAGAGAGAGAGAGAGAGAGAGAGAGAGAGAGAGAGAGAGAGAGATAAGAATCATGGGCAGAGAGAGAGAAGGAGAGAGAGCGGGACAAGAGAGAGAGAGAGAGAGAGAGAGAGAGAGAGAGAGAGAGAGAGAGAGAGAGAGAGAGAGAGAGAGAGAGAGGTGTGAGTCAACGTATGGGGCGATGGGTTTCTGTTACTGGGGTGACTCAAGGGAGCAACTTCCTCCTAAGAAGGCTTCTTCTATCTATTAACATGTAATCCGCCTGGTTCTTTTCCCTTTCTCGCTTTACACACATACATACATACATACATACATACATACATACATACATACATACATACATAAGAAATGATGAAAGACGCACCATCGCATTTTTGATGTATGGTCAAGAATCTCATCACGCATACACATACATAAATACGAAATGATAAAATCTGTATTGTCGAACTTTTGACATAAGTATAATTTCATAACGATGCCCATAACATAATATGCAAACGCATAACTTTGTATATACCGAAAAGGCATAAAAATATCTGTTGTATACTGACACAACTAGGCTCATATATATATACATATATATATATATATATATATATATATATATATATATATATATATATATATATATATATATACGTAACGTATGTATGTAATGCACACAAGAGGTCGTCTTCGGCTACAGAGACACAATAATCGATGAAAATAGACACAGATCAGAAGAAACGGTACACGAAGGACGCCGAACGTCAATAGACGTCAACACACTTCGACAAGGGCGTGAAAAAACGATATCCATAGTCTCTGTCTCTTTTTTTTTCCTTTTATGAAGATGTCAATAGGGAAGGCTCCCTAATGCCCCCATCAAGCCCAGTTCTACGGGAAAAAGAAAGAAGCAGTGAAAAATTGAGAAGAAGAATAAAGAGAAAATGTTATGGAAAAGAGATAACGGTTTGGATTTGCTCCATGGTGAAACAAAACAGACATGAGTCAATAGAAAAAGAAAATGACAAGGGGACATGATTCAATTGAGAAAGAAAATAAAAAACGGAACATGAGTAAACAAAAATAAATAAAAAAGGAAACGTGAGTCAATAGAAAATGAAAATAAAATAGAAATATGATTCAATAGAAAATTAAAATAAAAGATGAAGATGGGTCAATAGGAAAAGAAAATGAAAAACGGAACATGAGTAAACAGAAAAATAATATAAATAAAGGAAACATGAGTCAACAGAAGACGAAAATAAAAAAGGAAACTTGATTCAACCGAAAATGAAAATAAAAAGGGAAGATGAGTCAACAGAAAAAGAAAATCATAAGGGAACATAAGTCAATAGAAAAATAAAATTAAAAAGAGGAAACATGAGTCAACAGAAAAGGAAAATTGAAAGGAACGCGAGTCAACAGAAAAGATATATAAAGATCGAAAGTGAGAAAATAGAAAAAATAAATAAAACAAAGTCAACAGAAAAAATAAAAAAGAAAGCGTCAAGAGAAAAAGAAAATAAAAATGGAACATGTGTCAAAAGAAAAAAAGAGAAAATAAAAATGGAACACGAGTCAATAGAAAATAAAAGAGAAAACAAAAATGGAACACGAGTCAATAGAAAAAAAAGAGAAAATAAAAATGGATCATGAGTCAATGGGAGCGAAAGGCGTGACACTACTTCCTCCAATGTGGAACTGCAAAAAAAAAAAAAAAAAAAAAAAAAAAAAAAGTCAAATAAAAAAAAAAAAAAAACTGCTGCCTTGTCAATGAAGGACAGACACCATTTACTGGTCCAGTGGTAACACTGCTGATCCTTAATTGGATCCCTTTGATTAACTTTATTGGTCTCTTAAGTCCGTAACTTCTTTAACATCTTCGGTTCTCCTTCCTTTGCAACCGAGGAGGAGGAGGAGGAGAGGAGGAGGAGGAGGAGGAGGAGGAGGAGGAGGAGGAGGAGGAGGAGGAGGAGGAGGAGGCGGAGGTCGATGGTGCGAATAATCAAACAATCTTATCAAGTTCATGGCCTGAAGAAAATCGAGAAGGGAAAACGGGAAAGCGAAAGGTGAAAAGGCAGACTTTTTGATGCCTAGGAAAATTAAAAAGGTTTTTGGAAAGGAAATTAAAAAATTCACGGAAAGGGAAAGGTGAAAAGGCAGGCTTTTTAATGCCAGGGAAAAATTAAAAAGGTTACGTAAAAACGGGAGAGGAGAAAAATAAAATTATGTACAAAGAGTATTCAAAGGGGGAAAATAAATAGGATGGAGAATAAGAAATAAATAAAATCAAGAGAGGAAAATGGGAGAGGAAAAGATGAAGAAATCAGCGACTTTAATGCCGAGGAAAATGAAAAAGGTTAAGTAAAAAAGAAAAAGGATAATCTTAAGTAAAAATTGCGCCAAAGCGCAATCGAGTTTTCTGTACAGCCGCTACAGCGTATAGTCAACGCCACCGAAAACAGATATAACTTTCGGTGGTCTCGGTATAATGCTGTATGGGCCGCGGCCCATGACACTTTAACACGGCTCGATGGTGGCCTATCCTATATCGTTGCCAGAAGCGCGATTATGGCTAACTTTAACCTTAAATAGATTAAAAACTACTGAGGCTAGAGGGCTGCAATTTGGTGTGTTTAATGATTGGAGGGTGGATGATCAACATACCAATTTGTAGCCCATCTCCGCAGTTTTTAAGATCTATGGGCGGACAGACAAAGTGCGGACAGGCAAAAGTGAGGTGAGAATAAAGTGCGGACGGACAGACAAAGCCGGCACAATACCTTTCTTTTATCTGTCTATTAATTTATTTTTTCTTTTTAATAAGTGAGATCTCTTCTCTGCATTTCCCTTTACTTCCTCTTACTTCCTAATGAGCACCATATTCTCTGGAAGCTTGAATTTCAAGTCAATGGCCCCTTTGATGGGCTTGTTCCATCTGAATAGGGTTCATCTTCTTCTTAATAATAATAATAATAATAATAATAATAATAATAATAATAATAATAATAATAATAATAATAATAATAAAATCCTTCATTTCAGCTCAGAGCCATATAATGGAATACACAAATACAATACACACATCTAGATACATAAGATAACATGACAAAAATAACAATCGGCAGTATCCACACAGTTGCTGAAGAAGTAGAAAAAAACAGAATTCATAATAATGGTAATGACAGTAATTATATGGAGAATAACAGTAAAAAATATATTAAAAATGATAATTAAAAATACAGATTGCAGACGATTAATAATAATAATAATAATAATAATAATAATAAATACATAAATAAAAATATAAATAAATAAAACAAATAAAATCTCATTAATCCAAGAGAAACAGAATTCATAATAATGGTAATGACAGTAATTATATGGAGAATAGTAGTAAAAATATATTAAAAATTATAATAAAAAAAAGATATTGCAGACGATTAATAATAATAATAATAATAATAATAATAATAATAATAATAATAAATAAATAAATAAATAAATAAAAATATAAATAAATAAAACAAATAAAATCTCATTAATCCAAGAGAAACAAATACTTGACCAGACACTCCATTATCTCCTAAACGAACCGGATACAAAGTGGCTACATCTATTAGGCGATTACGAAACTCTTCCTACGTAACGCCAGCCGAAACACGATCTAGTGGCCATGGTCAATTTGGACGATGCTTTTAAGAACAATATTTTGAATGTCAACACGATATATTTACTCTCAAGTACATTTTAACATATGCAAGACTTTTACTCATTAGTTAGAGAAATATATCCATGCGGTAACATGCACCACACAGTTATAATATTTATGTTTAAATAGATTTATGTTCCGGATGTCCACGAGAGTCAAACATTTACATTTGTTCTAAAGTGACTGCAAGCATAAAATATCCCCCACCCCCCCCACCCCCAGCCACAACTCTTCTTTTCAGGGACATTGAAAAAATTTTTTCTCAAAATGAACTAATTTTTTTCCACCTAAGTATACAAAAAATATATATACTAGTACATTATATATACATATATGTATATGTGTGCGCTTAATTGTAATAGCCACAATGCCCTCTTAAATTCTCGAATTTTCAGGTGCCTATTTGGATGCTTGCTACTACAAAGCCTTAAGGTAAAAGTGACCAGTAGATTCTATATATACTGATATACTGTACAGTATATATATATATATATATATATATATATATATATATATATATATATATATATATATATATATATATATATATATATATATATATATATACACACACCATTTACCCAAGACCATCCACATCAAAGCCCAACACCTCTGGTTTGAAAGTATCTTTATTTCTTCCAGACGCCTACTCTGTTTCGAATATCTTCACTTCATTCGAAGGAAAAGCAATACCAATCAACAAGAAATAACTCCCCTTTCTCCCTCCATCTCCCATTCACGCCGGCAACAACAACAACAGCCGTCATTCTCCTCCTCCTCCTCCACCTCCTCCTCCTCCTCCTCTTCTCTCCATCCTATTCGCGTCTCTCGCCCTGCCTCGCTTTGTGTTGTCCGAGTCCCAATCGCAAAGAAAAGAAGAATAGAGGAAAAGGAGAAGAGGAGAAAAGGAGGTCAAACGTCTCCTCGTCTCGTCTCGTCCGCAATTAACACCATCGATCCTTCTCTCTCCCCCCCTCACCGCCCCCCGCCTTCAGAAAAACAAAAGCCGCTCACGGAACTATCGCAAGTTCTCCTCGTGTCTTAATTGCTTGGATCTTAACGATGACCGTCCGAAAGTTGGGGTGAAGGAAAACTATAATATCACGTTTACATGCGCCACTGTACCCTTGCATAGACACACACACACACACACACACACACACACACACACACACACACACACACACATATATATATATATATATATATATATATATATATATATATATATAAGTAAAGGACGACAGTCGAAAGGCCTCGCAGCACTCCAGTGTTTCTCTTTCCTTCGTGGATATTGCCTTTATTTATATATTCATCACGTTCCATATTTTCGTGATTCAGTTATACATTATACATATATACATATATATATATATATACACATTATATATATACATATATACGTGCGCGCAATAAAAAAAACACTATTTTCCACACAGCATGTGTTTCATTATGGCTCTCTCTTCTATATCAGGTGTGAAAGAGTCTACAGTACGCAACACAACACACACACACACACACACACACACACACACACACACACACACACACATACAAAAAGCTAACTTCTGTTTTATTGAGAAGAAAAACATAGCCAACTCTTCTTAAGTTAATCAAGACTTTCAAAGTTTGGTAAGTCTGATACTTTCCTCCTGAAATCGAGATGAAATCAGCTGGGAAGATTTTCAAGTTATGTTAGTAGAAAAATGAATTTTGTAAAAGGAAAATGCATATTGTAGAAGGAAAATTAATTTTCTAAAAGGAAAATGTATACTGTTTAAGGAAAATGAATATTTTAATACGAAAATGCATATTGCAAAAGGAAATACATATTGTAAAAGGAAAATCAATATTGTAAAGGGAAAATGCATATTGTAAAAGTGCAAATTGTAAAAGAAAAATGAATATTGTAGAAGGAAAACGTATATTGCAAAAGGCATGAGAAAATTCGATTTTTTATAGAAATAACAGAGCCGCCCCCTAGATGAAGAGTTTCAAGAAATAGGAGGTACAGAAGCATGAAGAGAATTCCAAAGCCAGGTAGCAGAGGAAAAGAAACAACCACTCAACCGTGTAATATGAGGGTCACCAATTTACACGGGAGACTTAGGAAGGAGAAACCAAACTATATATGTAAGTATGTATTATATACTGTATATACATATAAATTTTATATACATATATATATATATATATATATATATATATATATATATATATATATATATATATATATATATATATATATACATTATGTACACACACACACACACACACACACACACACATATATATATATATATATATATATATATATATATATATATATATATATATATATATATACATATACACAAACTCCAATAATCAAGACCCTTCTAACAAGCCAATAACGGTAAAAGAAGCGTCATTAACGGATATCAGATAAAAGACAGGTGTCACCTCATTACCGAAGGAAGCTCAGAAGCATCTCCGATAATCATCTCGAATTATTTCGCTTTCTTTTTTTTTATTTCCTCTTACGTCAGACCTCCCGTGTTAACATCCTTTCTTATTTATTTCTCAGATACCGTTCACTTGTGTATATTTTCATTTAATTATCTATTTGGTTACTCTTATTTGTATTTTACTAAACAGGCCTGCTTTTCTCTCTTCATAAAAATTAATATTATTCTATTTCGTACAATTTTTTGCTAGGCACTTGAACAAACGTAATGTTTCGTTTCACAAGAACTCATTAAAATTTTGAACATCTATAATAATAATATAATTATAATAATAATAATGCTAAAAAGCTTACAATATCGTGATAAACTGTTATGTAATAAAAATCTACAATTATATAAATACATTTTTTGCGTGTCAATGCAATTTATTTATGTAACTGTGATTTTATTACATAATAATAATAATAATAATAATAATAATAATAATAATAATAATAATAATAATAATAATAAAATAATAATAATAATAATAATAATAAAAATAATAATAATAATAATAATAATAATAATAATAATAATAATAATAATAATAACAAATCTATTCCATATCAGTACAATTCATTAATGAAATTTATTTATATAATTTTGAATTTTATTGCATAATAATAATAATAATAATAATAATAATAATAATAATAATAATAATAATAATAATAATAATAATAATA
Organism: Macrobrachium rosenbergii; assembly: GCF_040412425.1. Taxonomy (NCBI): domain Eukaryota; kingdom Metazoa; phylum Arthropoda; class Malacostraca; order Decapoda; family Palaemonidae; genus Macrobrachium; species Macrobrachium rosenbergii. The sequence goes on from NC_089742.1 coordinate 49,240,375, forward strand.
GAGACGTCAATACGGGGTAAAACTCGTCGCACTCTTGGGCTCGACGTCTCATTCGGGCTGTCTGGCGAGCCAATATGAAACCCTTTCGTGGCCCATTCACAGCAAAGTATTTTTGTTAATGTGTGAATCGAGTAATTAAAGCCGAAGCTCGTCCCTCGTCGTAAAATTAGACGCGAAAAAGAAAGGAAAAATATGAAAGAGGAGCCGTCAGTGACCTCGTCATGTCAGGAAGAGAGAGAGAGAGAGAGAGAGAGAGAGAGAGAGAGAGAGAGAGAGAGAGAGAGAGAGAGAGAGAGAGAGAGAGAGAGAGATCTTCTATATATATGTATATATATATATATATATATATATATATATATATATATATATATATATATATATATATATATATATATATATATATATATATATATATATATATCCACACACAAAATATTACGTAAAATGGAACTCATGTTAAATTTTTCCTAGTTTCATATTTAATTTTTTTTATCGCGTCAATAACTTACATGTTGTGACGCCAGTATTAGTATCCATAAATCAACCAATCCTCCATTCACACTAATACGTAAAAGGGTAAGGTTTCGTGTATCTAAATGATGGCATGGCACGCCACTTTACTAAAAAAAAAAATTAAAATAAAAAATTAATAAATCTTGTTCTATGTCAGGCCTATCTTATAGTGAATTGATGATAGAATTTAGGCCAAAGGCCAAGCACTGGGACCTATGGGGTCATTCAGCGCTGAAAGGGAAATTGAGAGTAGAGAGGTCTGAAAGGTGTAACAGGAGAAAAACCTCGCAGTTGCACTATGAATCAATTATTAGGAGAGGGTGGAAAGTAGGACGGAAGAAAGAGAATATGAAAGGAGGTACAGTAAAAGAAACGAAAGGGGTTGCAGCTAGGGGCCGAAGGCAAGCTGCAAAGAACCTAAAGTAATGCCTACAGTGCACCGCACGAGGTACACTGACGGCACTATCCCCCTAAGGGGGGCCTATCTTGCAGAGGAATTCTTTACGATCAAGGAAAACTTCATCCACAATGTATTTCTGAGATCTCCAACCATGGCACCGAATTACCAACAGCGTTTTCAGGATAACTGATGCACTGGCCCATTTCCAAGATTTTTGGAATCAACAAAATTCAATTAATTACTAGGAAATACTGATAAACATCATTCGTCACTAAATTCCTAAGTATTAAATGATGTTCATGAACGTCATTTCAATCCTTGAACGAATGCCTCCTGCAATGATGTATAGGCAACGCCGCAACATATTAATTTTATCTATTCTAGTAGGTAAGACGATCAACCTAATAAATATATATATATATATATATATATATATATATATATATATATATATATATATATATAAATAAATATAATAACGAATACATAATTATATACTATACATACAAAAAATGAGAGAGAGAGAGAGAGAGAGAGAGAGAGAGAGAGAGAGAGAGAGAGAGAGAGAAACGAAATCAGTACATAAATTGTCACGAAGACGAAGTAAACTGTATACATATACATACATACATATTACTTCGTCTTTATTTCATAACTAAGATACATAGAAAAAAACAAACAGACAGATGAACAGGTAGATATATATAAAAAAAACTAGAAGTAAACAAAACAGCAAGCAGTCCCAGCAGTAAGCATCAGCGTCTATCTACCCTGGCGAATATGAGCACATAAAAGAAAAAAAAAAAAGACAGCCTAATTCCACCTCCTCAACAAAAACAGAGGCCACACAAAAAAAAACACCAGCACTGCGTCGCGTGGGCCTCCTGCTACATTATAATACTGCGCCATTCACATTATCTCTCAACCCGAAATATTAGGATCCCTCTGACACTCACGACTTTCGGTCCCTCCCCCCCGACTCGACGTTCTCTTCCATCCGGAGAGGGAAGAAAGTCGCCGATGAATATGAAAGCGCGAGAGCCGAATCATTTTCGGGTTGGTGCTCAGATAGATGGGAAGAGAAAGAGAAGGTTGGGAAGGATGGTAGAACAGAATATGGAATTTAGGACGAGGGCCAGGCGCTGGGACCTACAAGGTCATTCAGCGCTGAAACGGAAATCGACAGTAAGAAGGTTTGACAGGTGTAACAGGAAGTAAACCTCGCAGTTGCAATATGAATCAACTGTTAGGAGAGGGTGGAAAAAAAGACGAAAGAAAGAGAATATGGACAGAGGTAGAGTAAAAGGAATGAAAGAGGTTGCAGCAAGGGGCCGAAGGGACGCTGCAAAGGACCTTAAGTAATGCCTACAGTGCTCCGCATGAGGTGCACTGGCGGCATTACCCCAGTACAGGCGGAAAAGATAGTGAGATTTTTAGTGGCCGAAGAATGAGTATATATTATGATAAAGGTGTTTAAAGAAGAACTAGAAGAATGTATATCAGTGAAAAATGGAAAACGTTCCGGAATGAGGGGGCAAAAGTAACAAAAGACGAATAGATCTATGTCTCTGTAAATGAATATGTGAAAAGAGACAGATTTTAAGCTGTAAGTTTCGAGACCGAATGAAAATTCATTTTTTAAAGTTATTTATACTACCCAGCGTATATAAGTCAGAGGTCTTTATATAGAAGGCTCCTCCAACTTGCGATGAAGGATACCTAAAACCGATTTTAAAAGGCATTTAGCATTTACCCATAACACAATCGCGAGCAGAAACGACATTTGATAAAGGACGTGATACGACCTTCAGTGACCTCATATCTTTCGACCAAAGATTTCTCTCAAGTCCACTCCTCAATACACGCCTCTAATCAATAAATAAATTCTCTCTGGGGGTCAACACACCAGTGAGTGATTGCACAAACATATCGCGTTTCAGTTCTGCTAACAGAAGGCTGTCCCCGCGGTCTAGCTAGACAGTGTGGCTGTCCCTACGCAGGAATTTATCTGTTATGAGTGCCCATTTACGTACGTTATCATTTCATTTGTAATTTTAGCTAGCTAGCTGTGTAGCAGAAGAAAGATTATATATTAATTATATTTCATAATGTAGGATACCATCCTCATCCCAAAAATGTCGGGGGAAAATAAAATATATAAAAATCTTTATGTGAAAATCAGTCAAAATAAATATCAAAATTAAGTAAGAATTTGCGAGCTCTCTCTCTCTTAATTTGCATGCAGCGGACAAAGACAATCAAAGCAGGGTCCAAAAACAGCTGAACCCTACAAAGGGACATATAGATCAATGGAAAGGGTCTGCCAGATGGGATAAACTTGGCTCTTACCACATTCGGGGAGTTTCTTGAGCGCAGTTCCCTCGAATTAAAACTTTATTATCTCATATTTCTACTACAATGGGGTCAGCTGGCTTGGGCGGTCTCTTCCGTGTAAGAACTCTTTCTCAGACTGGAACCTAACATTGTAAAACCTCAAACTAAAATCTGCTTTTGTAAAACCTCAAACTGAGATCTGATATTGTAATAACTCAAACTGAGATCTGATATTGTAAAAACTCAGTCTGAAATCTGATATTGTAAAAACTCAGTCTGAAAGCTGATTTGCGAAAACTCAGTCTGAAATCTGATATTGTAAAACTTCAAAGTGAAATCTGATATTGTAATACCTCAAAGTGAAATCTGATACTGTAATACTCAAAGTGAAATCTGATACTGTAATACCTCAAAGTGAAATCTGATACTGTTTCTCAATCTGAAATCTGGTACTGTAAAAACTCAGTCTGAAATCTATTGTAAAAACTCAGTCTGAAATCTGATATTGTAAAAACTCAGTCTGAAATCTGATATTGTAAAAACTCAGTCTGAAATCTGACTTTGTAATAACTCAAACTGATCTCTGATATTGTAAAAAATCAGACTGAAGTCTGATACTGCCAAAACTCAAAGTGAAATCTGATATGGTAAAAACTCAGTCTGAAATCTAATATTGTACAACTCCGAGCTGAAATCTGATATTGTTTCTCAATCTGAAATCTGGTATTGCAAAACTCCAAACCGAAATCTGATATTGAAATAACTCAAACTGAGATCTGATATTGTAAAAACTCAGTCTGAAATCTGATATTGCAAAAACTAAAACTGAAATCTGGTACTCTAAAAAGCTCAGTCTGAAATCTGATATTGTAAAAATTAAAACTGAAATCTGGTATTGTACAAACTCAGACGGAAATCTGACTTTGTAATAACTCAAACTGATCTTTGATATTGTAAAAAAAATCAGACTGAAGTCTGATATTGTAAAAACTCAAATTGATCTCTGATACTATAAAAACTCAAGCTGGAATCTGTTATTGTAAAACCTGAAACTGAAATCTGGTGTTGTCAAAACTCGAACTAAAATCGTCTATTGTAAAAACTCGGAGTGAAATCTGATAATGTAAAAGTTCATACTTGAACCAATGTGTGTAAAAAAAATCATCTGAAATCTGACAGTAGAACACTCGAAGTGAAACCTAATATTGGAAAAACTCAAGCAGGACTCGAATACTGTCAAACCCCATACTTGATTCAAATGGTATATAAAATCAAACTGGAATTTGACACTGCATTGCAAAAGAACTCAAACCCGAAAAAACTAATAAAATTAGAATAATGGAAATGTTAAAATTTAAATACCTCCAATCGCTTGACCACTATGTATCTATATCTAATATAAAATATGAATCATATCCTTTATGTACTTATGTACTGTTACTCTTTTAACATTCCTGAACTCGGAATCACGTTAAAAGCCAAAGTATAGAATTTTCGTCACTTTTTTTTTTTAAGTAATGCGTTTTTAATGTTTTTCACTATTATTCTGCTGTTATTACCAAATCTCCTTTGTCCCCTGAAACAGGGAATCAAACATTTTAGTGGCAATAAAAGAAAGATAATGGAAATGTGAACTCCGGAAATGCAGTAAATAAAAATTTACAGTTTTTTTTACAACTTCCAAGATGAGAGAAAGGCAGGAAGTTCGAGCAAATCATAAAATGACTTGTCTCTTACCTCTTACTTCACGTAGTAACGATAATTAGATTTAAGTCAAGAGCTGATACATGGCACCTACCCGTAGGAGGAGAGAGAGAGAGAGAGAGAGAGAGAGAGAGAGAGAGAGAGAGAGAGAGAGAGAGAGAGAGAACTCACAAGTCTTTTACTTCACATTGCAAATATAATTAGATTTAAGTCAAGAGCTGATACATGGAACATACCAGTTGGGGAGAGAGAGAGAGAGAGAGAGAGAGAGAGAGAGAGAGAGAGAGAGAGAGAGAGAGAGAGAACTCACAAGTCTTTTACTTGACAAATTAAATATAATTAGGTTTCAGTCACGAGCTGATACATGGCACCTATCCGTGAGAGAGAGAGAGAGAGAGAGAGAGAGAGAGAGAGAGAGAGAGAGAGAAGAGGAACTCACAAGTCTTTTGCTTCACAAAGTAAGTATAATCAGATTTAAGTCAAGACCTGATACATGGCACCTATCCGTGAAAGAGAGAGAGAGAGAGAGAGAGAGAGAGAGAGAGAGAGAGAGAGAGAGAGAGAGAGAGAGAGAGAGAGTTATAGTCCAAACAATTGTATGAAATTTAAAAGAACTCTCAAAAGCCACTTCTGACACTCTACGGGTTGGAATAAATGTAAATATCTCGAGGAGATACGGGAATTGAGAACAGTATTTACTAAAATAAATAATATAATAAAATAAAAACATAGGTGAACCAGTTATGTTGCAAACACTAAAATGCATATATATATGGAAAACTCTGCTTCTAGTATGACAGGAGATCAAGAATAATAATAATAATAATAATAATAATAATAATAATAATAATAATAATAATAATACTAATAATGGAGAAACAGAACCACAGTTATGTATTTGTACATATATTTAAAGATAAAACTGTACAGATTCCCGAAAGCTATCTGCACAGATTTATTTCTAAATATCTGTACATATACATTACTGTGGATATGTTTCTCCATTTTAAGACTCATGCTACTACGAGTACTTTTAAATAATAATAATAATAATAATAATAATAATAATAATAATAATAATAATAATAATAATAATAATCTATAGCAATTGAGAAAAGTAACAACAACACTCTCCCAAAGTAACATGAAAAAACACAGCAAAGACGACATTACCACACAGACGCAAAATAAAAGATAAAGACACCGTCTGTACAGTTAAGAGCAATACGAGCCTCAGCCGTAATTTCCCCGTATTTTACACGGGAAACGAAGTCGAGCGAAACCAGGCACTTGCCCGTGTGAATCACGGGACTTCCGAGTTGCCAATTTGGGCGACAATATTTTCGAGAGTGAAAACCTAAGACTCAGCGAGTCTGCGAACACCTACAAGAGTTCCTATTGATTGTTTGGTCTCGCGAACCCAGGTTTCCTGAGGTTTCCGAGTATATTAGATACTTATTAGATTTTGATATTCGCCATGTCGAACGGCGCCGATTCCTGCGGTGTTAACGTAATTTTCTGGAGGTGGGGTGTAAGAGGCTGTTTAATTTAATAATATATATATATATATATATATATATATATATATATATATATATATATATATATATATATATATAAATATATATATATATATCGTATATACTATATACTGTATATATAGATGTCTTAATATAAAAGATTAAACTGAAATTCAAAACCTTCACATTACACATTCAGTCAATCCATAATTACTAAGACCTCTTAAAAGAAGAAGAAAAAAAATATATATATATACATATATATATATATATATATATATATATATATATATATATACATATACAGTATATATATATATATATATATATATATATATATATATATATATATATATATATATATATCCGTTGCCAGTTACTACAGCAAAGCCAATAAACGGAAATATCATCATCATTAATATTATTATTCAGAAGATAAACCCCTCTTCATATGGAACAATCCTACAGGGGCCATTGGCTTGGGATTCAAGGTTGCAAAGAAAATAAGTTATTAGAAAAAAAAATCAATAAAGTAGTCAAATACAAAGAGAATTGTTTTGGGGTAGTAATGCATTGCATCTTCGCTTGAACCTTTGAGGTTCTGATTGTACAATCCTAAGGGAGACTGTTCCACAGTCCAACGGTTTGAGGAATAATAATAATAATAATAATAATAATAATAATAATAATAATAATAATAATAATAATAATAATAATAATAATTAAAGGGAACTGACCAGATTCTGAAAGCTATCTGTACAGTTATATCTTTAAATATATGTACATATACATAACAGTGGATTTGTTTCCCCAATAATAATAATAATAATAATAATAATAATAATAATAATGAAGCTTACATCTACTGACATTTTCTGGGGATCTGTCACTTGTGAAAATGTCTTCAAAAAAAGACAATGAATAAAAATGGAAATTCTTTACCTAATCAGGGTAACATACAACATCTTACGAAAGAAACCAATCACATGGCTATTCCCTCTGGCAAGCACTCCATTGTGTGTCAAACGCTTTAGTCATAAAGCTATAGTGGATCCTACTGCAGTTTCTAAAAGTTAATGGAAGACCTGTTTCTAAAAGCATTTCCTCTTTCGTTCAGTGGAAGCCCTGCTTTTGAACGTTTTCGCTCTTGCTACTGGTAGCCGGCTTGTTGAATGATGTATAGCTTCTAAACGTTAACAGCTTCTGAACGTTTCTACCTGTAGACGTTGAAAACTAGTCTGCTAAACGTTAGTCTATGCATTTACAGTCTCTAAACGTTTCTACCTGTAGCCACTGAAAACTAGTCTGCTAAACGCTAGTCTATGCATTTACAGTCTCTAAGCTTTTCTACCTGTAACCAATGGCAACTAATCTTAACGTTAGTCTAAGGCTCTAAGCATTTACAGCTTCTAAACGTTTCCACCTGTAGCCACTGAATACTAGTCTGCTAAACGTTAGTCTATGCATTTACAGTCTCTAAACGTTTCTACCTGTAGCCAATGGCAGCTAATCTCCTAGACGTTAAGACCAATGGGACTTTGCTTAACGTTTTTTTATTTTTTTTACAAATTGCAAAAACAATGAAGGCAGCTAACAAGGAAGGTGGAATGCAAGCGCGCCGTGAGTCACACAAACTGACTCAACCTTCGCCTATTCATATTACCTGACTAAGCCGGAAATGACCACCCACATTGACGGATGGTGAACTGCACAGACCGCTGGAAATCGTAAGATCATACGTCGCGTTTAAGTAAGGACTATGTGACAAAAACCCATAGTCTATGGTCTACATTATCATATGCGTTTTCTGTTTCCTTACACCGTATGAAAGGCAAAAAAAAAAAAAAAAAAAAAAATTAAAAATAATAATAATAATAATAATAATAATAATAATAATAATAATAATAATAATAATAATGGTGAAGAAATCCACAGTGGTTTAAGTGTAAATATATATTGTAAATGTATATTTATATATTTCTATTATATAAATATATATTTACACTTACAACACTGTGGATTTCTTCACCATTGTAGTGACCCATGCGATTATGAGATTTTTATGAATAATAATAATACTAATAATAATAATAATAATAACAACAACAACTCCGTCTTTCATAGTCTAAAAAAATATTAAACAATCTCCACACGATTTCATCACGCAGGATACCTAAAGTATTGAAATAAAATCACCAGGGGCTGCTTAAATTAAACACTGTAATGCCATTAAGCTTTCCATCTACAAATATCGGTCAGCCAGCTACAGAATACACAATTAAGAATTCGTCCTGCATAAAAATTCAAATAGATGGTGCAGAAAATACTTCAATATCCTTCACACCTACGAATGGCTGAGTTAACGATAAGTTCTGAGTTCTTAATAATATCGCATAAACTCGCCTTTCAGGAATGGAATGGAATATGGAGTTTAGGCCCAAAGCCGAGCGCTGGGACCTACGAGGACATTCAGCGCTGGAAAGGAAATTGAGTGTATGCAGGAAATTGAGAGTATGTATGGAGAAGGTGGATAGCAAGATGGAAGAGAGAGACTATGAACGGAGGGACAGTAAAAAGAATGAAAGGGGTTGCAGCTAGGGGCCGAAGGGACGCTTCAAAGAACCTTGAATAATGCCTACGAGGGAAGAAAACCACTAAATAACTGGGAAAGTTTTTGATCTGGCTAAAGTAACTATTGGTAAAAAGATAATTTACGAGTTCGACTCTCTGGCCGGCTAATGAAGAGTTAGAGGAATTTATTTCTGGTGATAGAAATTCATTTCTCGCTATAATGTGGTTCGGATTCCACAATAAGCTGTAGGTCCCGTTGCTAAGTAACCAGTCGGTTCTTAGCCACGTAAAATAAGTCTAATCCTTCGGGCCAGCCCTAGGAGAGCTGTTAATCAGCTCAGTCGTCTGGTAAAACTAAGGTATACTTATTACTTTGAAATACATTATTGACATTTATAAGGAATACTCTATTATTCAACATACACCAGCCCCACATAGTAGCGGGGAAATATGTAGAGAAAGAAGAATATTCTGTAATTCAACATTTGAATAACGTGATAACTACAGCGCACCGACGAAAAAAAAGCAATATATAAATGCGCTACCTTCACAATAGGCGCAAAACAGCAAATAAATACATGACAATGTTCCGGGAATTACTGTATTTACCATCTGTTCTGATGGCAAGCGTAACAAGTACAACGGACAATAAGTCCTACTGTATTAGTTTGGACAAAAGCCACTACGGCCGATGAAAAATTCCACTACATAAGGCAAAAGCTGCAAAATTGCATGTAGATGATTACTCGACATAACGCAAACATTGTATTTTAGATGAACAAGTAAAAAATAGCAATAGTACTGATTAAAAGTGTAATTAATATTTTAAGAAAAATGATCCCACCATGAATAATGAATAATCATTAAACTATTGAATAAATGACACTTTCCGTCTAGATAGATCCACCAAAAAAAAGATGCACTATAGACGTACAATTTTACATGATAAAATTTAAAAAACCACGCTACGGATTAATGAAAACTTACCCACGACAAAACAAAATAAAAATGTCACACATACAAAGAAAAAAAAATACACCAAAACCACACAAAAACTTCTGACACCAAATAAATCTCCGAGAACAACATTTACAAAAAAAAAAAAAAAAAAAAAAAAAAAAAAAAAAAAATCTTCCGCACCCAAAACCACATAAGAGACGCAACGCATATCCGATTCGTAACTTTTTTTTCATCTCAATTTTTTTTTTTTTTTTTTTGTGGGGTCTCAAAGAAATATTAGCTGCGGTGTCTCAGGAGTGACGGCGATTTGGACAAGTTCCAGCTGTTGCCGATCTTTGCTTATTTGAAGCATGACAAGATTCAAGAAGCGTTGCCCCTCCCCCCACACCCCCTCTCTCTCCCCTTACAAACCCTACCCCTCCAACCCCTAGTACCAGGACGCCCCGCCTCCCCAACCCCCCAAAACCACTGGTCTTATTATGTATTCAGATTTAGTGAAGCCTACAAAGAACGCCCAGGCCTCAAGGACAAGTGATTTTTTTTATTTCTTCTGATACGTAAGTGGGGTAATGGAATATATTTAAAAAATATATATACATTACTTTTTAGTGGAAATAAGTCTTAAACAATTATCGCCGTGTATTAAGCTAAAATAAGACTTTTTTTTTTTAATGGGAACCCGTATTTTGAGTTTGCGTTAACATGAGTTGTCCAATAAAATAGTGCATATACATTGTATAAACATATATAATACTTATACATGTGAATATATATACATACATAAATAAATACATACATACAGAGTAGAGAATGTTATAGTAAAACTAGTTCCAATCAAAAAAGGCTCAAGTCGAAAACTAATCATAATATATATATATATATATATATATATATATATATATATATATATATATATATATATATATATGTAAGTATGTATGTTTGTATGTCTATATATATATATACATATACAGGGTATATATTATATCGAACGAGAATATATGATTATGATTTTCAATACTACGGGCTTGTCTTTTTACACAGCGGAGACATTGTGAAGGTAACAGTAATTCCTTTCAAACTGGGATACAGTCCCCTCCTTACGTCTAGCATCCCTACATTACATAACCGTAGTTAGTAAAGATTATGCACGGGCTCTTGACTCGAGAGCAGACTGTATCTTTGTTCCTTGAAGTTACGCACGCTCACTACCTCTTCTAAAGCATCCTCGAAATCGCGTTAATGTATTTCTGTAGCACTATGCTTGCAGCTAGGGGCCGAAGGCAAGCTGCAAAGAACCGTAAGTGGTGCCTACAGTGCGCCGCACGAGGTGCACTGACGGCATTATCCCCATGCGGGGTATAGCGTTTCGAAGAACCCGTTAGAGAGACGGT
>NC_089742.1:49256770-49274270 GCF_040412425.1 Macrobrachium rosenbergii
AAAGTTAAATCATGGAAAATAAAAAAAATCCAGAAACTTTGAGGGCTGAATTAATGAGAGGTTTTGGTGAGGGTGGGTGAGGAGGAGGAGGACTAAAAGGGGGAGGAGGAGAAGGGGAACAGGTGGGGGCCAAGGAAAGGGGGAGGGTGAGGTTGAGGAAGTGGAAGAGTCGCAGCAAAAGGGAAATTAGGGAAATAATTCAGAGGGAAAAAATTATATTCTACCAAAATAAGCAATTCAAAGCATACACGCAAACAAAACATAAATAAAACTTGAAGCCTAGGAGCAGTAGAATGGCAGGAGGAGGAGGAGGAGGAAGAAAAGAGGAGGAGGAGGAGGAGGAGGAGGAAGAAAAGGAGGAGGCGGAGGAGGAGGAGGAGGAGGAGGAGGAGGAAGAAGAAGAAGAAAGGGAGGATGAGGAGGAGGAAAAGAAGGAGGAGGAGGGGGAAGAAGAAGAAGAAGAAGAAAAGGAGGAGGAGGAGGAGGAGCCAGTACTCAAAGAAAAATAAATATAAACAAAACATCAACTGAACAACGCTGTGATCTAGACGCGCGTTGCTTAAACCCAATATAAAAATGGTGAACAAAAATATCGAGCTCTTATGCATTTTGTAACATCACGGAAACCACGCCCACCTGCCAATCAACAAACGCGATGAACAGAATGATCGCCAGGAACGATAGATAGATAGCCACCACGTACCACCCACAACTCATTCTTCCATTCACCCTTCAGAAATGCGGAGGAGCCAGTATAAAGGATCCAATCAATCAATTAATCAATCAGCCCTAACAAACACAACGAGTTCAAACCGCGTTTGTCTTCGGGACGACTCCGGTGAGCTCGTAAAGAGAGAGAGAGAGAGAGAGAGAGAGAGAGAGAGAGAGAGAGAGAGAGAGAGAGAGAGAGAGAGGATCTTTAATTCCCTTCAACAACTGAAGTGACTTGGAAGAAAGCTTACTCTGTCAGATCAAGAGGTTTCTGTCCACTGGAGAGAGGCTCCCCTTCTCCCTTCCCCACCCCTCTTTCTCCTCCCCCCCCACACACACACATGCTAAAGAGAAACACACACATATATATATACCAACACACACACACAAATACAGAAAAAAAACAAAAACAACTCGTCTCGTTGAAAGATAATCGGACCTGCATTACGTGCATGCAAGAGGCAATGCCTTCCGACAAGCAAGTTGTTGTGACGTACAGAGAGAGAGAGAGAGAGAGAGAGAGAGAGAGAGAGAGAGAGAGAGAGAGAGAGAGAGAGAGACTGACTGAGGGCCAGTTTACATTGGATCTCTCTAACCGATCAAGTTGCAGGCACTACCTGTAATTACGTCAAGAAATTACTCGTATTGAATTGATACGAGGACTTGCGCAAGATTTTTATTATACTCCCTTTTCTTCTCAAATTTAATTTATATGGCAACATAGATTTAAAGCGTAGATACCAAGGCTTTTTTTTTCCTACAACACCACTCTGATGAACACTTCTTTGTAAAAAGTCCTTGAAAAATGCGCAGAACTGAATCTCAAGAGGGTAGATTTTAATACTTTTATGTTTAGGCTATACAGATATGAGCACACAAATATATCTGTAAGGATGTAAGTATGTATGTATGTATGTATGTCTGTATGTATATTATAAATATAAATATAAATATGTATATATATATTATATATATATACATACATCTATATATACATTTATTTATATATATAAATATTGTATATATATATATATATATATATATATATATATATATATATATATATATATATATATATATATATATATATATATATATATATATATATATACACACATACACACACACACACACACACACAAACCATGTACACGAAACCAAACTACAACTCCAAGTGCAGCTACCGCATAAAAATAAATCGTAAAAATGTCAAATGTTTCTCCTACCTAGCTATGATCCTGACGCGTACCCATCTAAACACACGCACCTTACTTTCATAGCAGGATATTCCTTCAAAGTCACAACGGAGACAAAAGGTTTGTACCGAGTACGAACACAAGAGGATGATTGTATGCTCTGGGAACACAGGAGAAAGATAAAAGCGATTAAGAGCTGAGAAACGGAGAGACGGAACTCAGATCAAAGCTGGAGTTAGCATTTCCTGCTGAATATCAAAGTAAAGGGTACAACACTTCCAGCCGACCTGGACAGTACGCGTATACGCACAAACATATCTAAAATACCTATTTATGGTTACACACACACACACACACACACACACACATATATATATATATATATATATATATATATATATATATATATATATATATATATATATATAAAAAGAATAATAAAGATTATTTAAAAAAATAATTAAAAAAGAATAAGATTCTTTAAAAAAGAGAATAAAGATTCTTCAAAAAAATAAGATTCTTTAAAAAAAGAATAAGATTCTTTAGAAAAAGAATAAGATTCTTAAAAAATAAAGAAAAAGATTCTTTATAAAAAGAAAACGTTTTTAAAAAAAGAATAAGATTCTTTAAAAAGAATAAGATTCTTTAAAAAAGATAGGATTCATTAAAAAAATAAGACTCTTTAAAAAAAAGAAAAGATTCTTTAAAAAGATAAGATTCTTTACAAAATAAGATTCTTTAAAAAATAAGATTCTTTAAAAAAGATAAGATTCTTTAAAAAAAGATAAGATTCTTTTAAAAAATAACTTCACAAAAAATAAGATTCTTTAGAAAAAAATAAGACAAAAAAATAACTCTTTAAAAAATAAGATCCTTTAAAAAAATAACATTCTTAAAAAAACAGAGAATAAGATTCTTTAAAGAAGACGATTCTTTTCCTGCAACAGGCGAAAAGCACAGGCACACACCAACAGCCCGGAGTCACTCCAGTCAATAATTGAAGTGGGAAGCTGCTTACATGAAACGAGAAGGGTTACTCGAAAAGTTTTATCGTTCCTCTCTCTCTCTCTCTCTCTCTCTCTCTCTCTCTCTCTCATTTTCCATGTTTTACAAGATCTCCACGAAGAAAAAAAAAAGACACATTCTGTTCACTTCGTTCTTATTCCTATAAGTTCTCAAAACGTTCAACAGGTACCCTAATGACATTACAAAAAAAAAAAAAAAAAAAAAAAAAAAAAAGGTACATTTTCAAAAGGCAAGGGATTCCAGCTCATGGTAAATGCAAATGAACTGACGCTATAAAATAATAAAAACAGGATAAAATAAATAAATAAAAAACCCAGAAATCACAAAAGGAGCCATACCGAGAGTCGCCTGAATTGTGCCTACGGCAATCGTCTGCAAAATTCAAGGAGATTTCCCCCAGAAACTGGCCATTAGTTGAAGAGCCTAAGAACATCGTCCTTATTGCTATTCCCCAAGGGGAGAGGGGAAATGAGGAGGAGGAGGAGGAGGAGGAGGAGGAGGAGGAGGAGGAGGAGGAGGAGGAGGAGGAGGGGAGGAGGGAGGAGGGAGGGGAGTGGGAGGGAGGGAGGGAGGAGGGGGAGGAGGAGGAGGAGGAGGAGGAGGAGGAGGAGGAGGGAGGAGGAGGGAGGAGGAGGGAGGAGGAGGAGGAGGAGGAGGAGGAGGAGGAGGAGGAGGAGGAGGAGGAGGAGGACGACTACCTTATCTCCCCTTCAAATCTCCCCCTCTCAATTAAGTTCAACTTGAACGCACAAATAACTCAGGGTGAGTAAACATCTGTGCAACCACCGTCATCTGTATGGTACTCGGGCATTCTTCTTCAATGATCCCATACGATTTTATTACGAAAAAGCAAAAAAAAAAAAATAAATAAAATAATCCTGTTACAGTTAACCATATTGTCAGTGGATGGGAAAGTACATTAAAGATCGTCAATTATTTGCCAATAAAAAATCTTCAGCTATTTGCAAAAAAAAAAAAAGTCACTATTTGTCAAAAAAAAAAAACTGATACAACTATTCAAATATCAGTAACTTAATCTCCAATTATTTGCAAAAAAAGGTACTATTTATCAAAAAACTGATAAAACTATGCAAATATCAGTCAATCTCCAACTATTTGCAAAAAAAAAATTGTCAAAAAACTGTCATAAAACTATTATCTTACACTGTCAAATTATCGCACCAGTGATAAAGAACCAAGCATATTTGATATTCAGAAATGTAAAACGACTCCATTTAATGAACTTTCTTTAACATGAGCAAAAATAGTCTTAATTCAGAACGAACTCGGCACACGCATCTTTAGAAGCACCGTTACCAAAACCTCACAGAAACTCGAAGACAGTCTACTCAATCAACTTCATACCAAGATAATGCAATCAAGAAATTCTTGTAAGACATATTAGTTTCCAGCATATAAAATTTATGCCAATTCCGGTCACAACACTGCGTTCATCTCAAAAGCAGTTGGCATTTGATAAAAATTCTCTCTTGCGGGCAGAAAGAATACTTTCTTTACAAAAGCGAGAATCGTTTCATTTCCAGCCAGACTGACAAATGTGAGATATATCTTTCAATTAAATTAGTGATCATTATCGAAGGAGGAAAGTTTCTTAAAACGTCACAATTAATCGAACAGTACCGAAGGGCTTAGAAAACACCTTATTTTTTCTAAGGCTGTTTCAGGGCTTTCCATTTCAGCATCAAGGCAGAGGCAGCCGTAAGCAACCCAAGTCCCTGGCATCCAGGGGTATGCATGACACGGATTTCCGAAGTCGAGTATTCATTTGATAACCCAGGGGATTTCGAGTGAGGTAATCAAGATTTCAGTTCTCTCAGGTATAAATACCAAGAGAGAGAGAGAGAGTATTCGATTTCACATAACAGGGACACGCCCAAGACACACCTTGGCTGTCAAGAACTGGACAGGGTATAATGTAGTGGTAATCTGTTCAACATCAGACGCAATCGACCTCATTGTCTTTGACACCGAAAGGAACGTTACGGTGAAGTCATTGTATTTTCCTCTTGAATTTTAATATATTATCTGTTTAATAATTTTTTTTTTTTTTTAATATGTGAGATAACCTTTTCCTGTATTTCACTTCCTCTTAATTTTTCCTAATGAACACCATAATATTCTTCGGAAGCTTGAAATTTCAAGTCAATGGCCCCTCTGGGCTTGTTGCATATGAAGAGGGGTCTTCTTCTTCTGAATAATAATAATAATAATAATAATAATAATAATAATAATAATAATAATAATAATAATAATAATAATAATATATTCTTTGAAAGCTTGAATTTCAAGTCAATGGCCACTGTGGGCTTGTTCCATATGAATAGGGGTCGTCTCCTGAATAATAATAACAATAATAATAATAATAATAATAATAATAATAATATAATAATAATAATAATAATTCACATTTCTGATACAGCGAACCAAAAGACTTGAACGATTCAACACCAAGTAGCTGAGTCAAGCAACTTCTAAAGAACCCACACTGATTTAAAAAATAAAATGAGCTGCATGTAGTTGTGAACCGATTAATACTGAAAGAAGAATAGAATATGCAATTTATGCCGAAAGCCAAGCACTGGGACCTATGAGGCTAATCAGCGCTGAAAGGAAAGTTGACAGTAAAAGGTTTGAAAGGTGTAACAGGAGGAAAACCTCGCAGTTGCACCATGAAACAATTGTCAGAAGAGAGTGGATAGTAAGATGGAAGAAAGAATATGAAAAAGTACATTGAAAGGAATGAAAGGGGTCGCAGCTAGGGAGCCGAAGGGACGCCGCAAAGAACTTTCGGCGCTACCCCCATACGGGAGATTAACACTTCAAATCTCTCTTTTCAATGCTGGAGTTTTATGATTAAAAAAAATAATAATAAATAAAAAAAAACTAGCAACACCACCTGGCTGCATATTCGCAACGACTCACCTGTGACTGGTTATTCTGAACCCGATACACGAATACAAACTTAAACAGGAAAAACTCGCGCATGCTCTTTTACCCAACACAAGTCAAGGCTGCAAACTTGACCAGTCAAACTTGCTAATGTCCTCTTGCCTTTTACCACTCAGGATTACAAACCTAATCGTGAATTCTTCAGGATGTCCTTTTCTACAGACACCAATTACAAACTTAATCTGGAAAGACTTAAGGAATAGAATATAGAATTTAGGCCAGAGGCCAAGCACTGGGACCTATGAGGTCATTCAGCGCTGAAACGGAAATCGAGAGTAGAAAGGCCTGAAAGGTGCAACAGGAGGAAAACCTCGCAGTTGCACTATGAAATAAGTGCTAGGAGAGGGTGGATAGTAAGATGGGCGAGAGAGAATATGAATGGAGGTACAGTAAAAGGAATGAAAGGGGTTGCAGCTAGGGGCCCGAGGGGACGCTGCAAAGAACCTCAAGTAATGCCTACAGTGCACCGCAAGAGGTGCATTGAAGGCACTACCCCCCTACGGGATGAAAAGACTTAAGAATATTCTTTTCTACAGACACCAAGCCTTTCACCTAAGTGACATCAAGGACATCAAGCCTATATTTGAAAAACACAAGAATAATTAAATTAAGACCCCCCCCCAGCCAAAAAAGGACGGTTAACAACAACTATAAAAATACTATCAGGCATAAGCACACGAAAAAGCACTTGAACTACAAAAAATGTTTAAATAGATATGACAATAACGTAATCTATAACCAATTCTCATTAACACTACTGACTACTTATTGTTATGGGTAATTTCTTATTAGCATTCAACTGAAGGTACTTGATTATCGGGCCTCTTAAGTCTTTCTTTCCTAAAGTCATTCAAGTGAAATAATAATAATAATAATAATAATAATAATAATAATAATAATAATAATAATAATAATAATAATAATTTATTATTATTAGTATTATTATTACTATTATTATTATTTCACTTGAATGACTTTAGAAAAGACTTAATAATAATAATAATAATAATAATAATAATAATATTATTATTATTATTATTATTATTATTATTGCCACTTAACATTAGCTCTAAATCCTCTGGAACTTAACATGAAGGCCATCAACTCTCTAAATGTTCATAAAAAAAAATAAGAAAAAACAAGAAAAAAAGGCAGCAGAAAGAAACTGAGTAATAAACACGGGAATTTATAAATAAATAAACAAACCAGTAAAAAAAAAAAGCACGCAATAGTTAATGGAGTCATCAAAAAGAAAAACGTCAGAGCCACGCGACACAGCTCATTCATTAAAAAAGTCATGTCCAGTCCGTACTATATATAACCTTCACAGGTGTTTTACGAAAGCAGAGTGATTGCATGCACAGGGTAGTGAACCTGATGCTCCCCTCGGTTATCAATTCCATCGCGTGGGTAGATTATATCTATACCCAATGGGCATCGGTGTCGACTCACGACCAAAAAAATAAAAACCAATAAAAAAATCTTCTTTAAGGGGGTAATTAATTTAATATCCTTCTCTGCTAATGGGTATAGGAACTGAAATATAGAATTTAGGCCAAAGGCCAAGCACTGGGACCTATGAGGTCTTTCAGCGCTGAGAGGGAAATTAGACAGTAAAAAGGTTTGAAAGGTGGAACAGGACAGGTGGAAAGGAAGATGGGAGGGAGAGAGAATATGAACAGAGGTACAGTAAGAGGAATGAAAGAGGCTGCTGCAAAGAACCTTAAGTAATGCCCACAGTGCACCACGTGAGGCCCACTGACGGCAATCCCCCTTTACGGAAGCTAATGGGTATACAATTATATGCTACTGGGTATAATATATAACTGTATACCAAAGCAGTATATACTGTATAATCTAACATCTCTGATATTAAAGCGTATTAAACTAATGTAATGCAATGTAATGCAATACCGCATTCCAGCTCGCTGTCGTCCCCATTAAACCAGCGGAGGAGTCATGAATGAACAAAGCGGGCGCATAAAATTCTACAAAGACAGCAGCGGCGACCATTATGCTAATTAGGGCCGACGATCTTATTTCCTTCGCAGTTAACTCGTTCATAATGGCTTATTTCCAAATGGTCATAATAATAACAATACGTTGAACATTATCCGTTGAGTCGTATTAAAGGTAAGGGTTGCAGGAAGCCTGAATCGAATGGCAATGAACGCTCCAGCAGTCCTCGCTTGTAATCATTAGCTTGGTTAAAAAGGCATATGAATGTTACGAATTTACTCTCCTCCTCGCTGTTCGATCTTTGTGTGAAGAACGGAGCGGTCAGATCCTGTATACTTTCAGGCTATTTTGTTTGATGACCTATTCAGGTGACTAATGTAGTGGGTGGCCGCTAGGTTTGAGAGAGAGAGAGAGAGAGAGAGAGAGAGAGAGAGAAGCTAGTGATCAGTGCCCAGACCAGATCCTGTATACTGAGAAGATTTGTGCTTGATGACCTATCAGGTGAATTAAGTGTACCTGGTGACCTGTCTAATGCAGTGGGTCGCCGCTAGGTTTGTGTGAGAGAGAGAGAGAGAGAGAGAGAGAGAGAGAGAGAGAGAGAGAGAGAGAGAGGCGGTCCAAGTGATCAGTGCCTCGTCAAAAATACGTACCACCATTTTATTACGAAAACCCTGACAGGGTAACACTCAACTTGACTGAATGCAGGATCTCCCTCTCTCTCTCTGTGTCTCTCACTCTCTCTCTCTCTCTCTCTCTCTCTACACTGTTCCAATTACTTTCAGTAGTCAGTTAAAAATGTGATGAGATCACAGATGTCAGGGCAATGCATAAGTTCTACAGGCATTCTACATGTATGCTATCTCTTTTTGCCTTACCACCTCTCTCTCTCTCTCTCTCTCTCTCTCTACTGTTTCAATTACTTTCAATAGTCAGTTAAAAATGTGATGAGTTCACAGATGTCAGGGCAACGCATGAAGTTCTACAAGCATTCTACAAGTGTGCTATCTTCCTTTCGCCTTACCACGCCGCGCCCCCCACCCGCCCCCCCTCTCTCTCTCTACTGTTTCAATGACTTTCAATAGTCAGTTAAAAATGTGATGAGTTCACAGATGTCAGGGCAACGCATGAAGTTCTACAAGCATTCTACAAGTGTGCTATCTTCCTTTTGCCTTACCCACGCTCTCTCTCTCTTCTCTCTCTCTCTCTCCCCGCATGCACACTCCCACCACACAAGGTAGAAAAAAACCTCCTGAACCGTGGTACCTTGTTAATTAGAACATCTCAACCAAGGTCCCTACAAATGCCTAATTAGGAGTGCGCCCCCCTCTACCTAAAAAACCCAGCGAGCGCACGAACCTCATCATCATCTTCGTCAGCAGTACAGCAACAGCAATGCCAGAAGTACTGGGGTGGTAATGAAAGCAGCAGCAAGTACAACAACAACAAAAACAATAATTATAATAATAATAATGTTCTATTTGTTTGTTGTTACTTTAAAGTACTCCTGGGAAAGCTTTTATGCTCTGTTTATGCTAACTGTTTTTTGTTATTCATAAAATCTCGTTTTAATGTATATTCTTATTCATTTTCATGTTTCACTCTGTTTTATAGTTTAATTGACCACCATTACAAAACTGTTATAGAACATAATAATAATAATAATAATATAATAATAAATAATAATAATAATAATAATAATAATAATAATAATAATAATAATAATAATAATAATACATTCCAGCACAAGATTGATATCACATGTCAAAAACTCCAAAATTTTAAATTATATGACTTCTGCTCCAATACTTCACTTTAGGTATTGGAATTGGAATATGAACTTTAGGCCACAGGCCAAGCGCTTTGAGCTACGAGGACATTCAGCGCTAAAAATAATGCTGAAACAATTCTACCTTTCTGCTTTATTCCAGTCTGAGCTACATAACGGCGTTTGTCTCTCTATTCATTTCGCCTTTCCATTCAAGAAAACAAAACAATTTCAAGGATCTTTTTTGTTTTCAAAGAAAAACTTTTGGCCGACTAATCAGAGCGCTAACGTTGACTAACACGTCATTAAGCTTGTATTTCCAGGGTTATTTTCAAAGTTCTTTACAGAGTACTGTCTTGACGAAATACTACACCGAGTCTCTCTCTCTCTCTCTCTCTCTCTCTCTGTGGTGTGGTAAAAGTTTAAATTACATTGGTCGAGGAGGGAAAGGAAGTACACCGACAAGGAACCTCAACCTTTCAGATGGACTCAACACATCTCTCCCCATGAGAGCAACAGTATTATAAATATTACGATATCAGTCATGAGCAATGGAAATTATTATTATTATTATTATTATTATTATTATTATTATTATTATTATTATTATTATTATTCAAAAATAAACCCTGTTCATATGGAACAAGCCCAGAGGGACCAATGATTTGAAATTCAAGCTTCAAAAGAATATGGTGTCCACTAGAAAGAATTAACATAAGGCAATAGGTAATACAGTATTATTATTATTATTATTATTATTATTATTATTATTATTATTATTAAAAAAATAAACCCTACTCATATGGAACAAACCCACCAAAGGGGCCATTGACTTGAAATTAAGCTTCCAAAGAATATTATGGTGTTCAGTAGAAAGAAGTAACATAAGGTAATAGGAAATACATTATTTATTATTATTATTATTATTATTATTATTATTATTATTATTATTAAAATAAACCATATTCATATGGAACAAGCACACCACAGGGACCACTGACTTGAAATTCAAGCTTCCAAAGAATATGGCGCTCACTAGAGAGAAGTAAGAGGCGGCAAAGGGAAATATAGAAAGAAGAGATCTCACTGAGAGTAATCTGAAACAAAGCAAACGTTTACTTCACACTAGAAACGTTTCAGGATGCAAACATTTATTCCTGCAAACAATTCAGACTCACAAATTTCACTGCCCACTCAGCTGCAACTGATCGTCTTCTTAAGCTTAATTCTACCAGAGTTTCAAGAACACAAACATTCATCTGTTTCTTCAACAGGAAACGTTCAGGGAGAATGGATAGTTCGTCTGTCATTTCAGCTGCGTTCAGCTGTCCCATCAACTGAAAACGTCTTAGGATCGCAAAAGCGTCACAGTCTTTTTTTTTTTTTTTTTTTTTGGGGCTGCAAACGTTGACGAATTGTCAGCAGTCGCGTATAATATAAACAGCCAACGTTCCAGGACAGCTAACGCACTCATGACAATTCTGCCCTAAAATGGAAAACTGCAGTATCTGCAAAATTTTTCGAAATTGAGATATGCCACCTATTGGGCTCGTGAAACACAAATGCACACGTTACTGCAGTTTCAGAATGATTCTTCAATGCTTTCCACTAGTATTTAGGGGGTCCCATTTGCAGTACCTGCAAAATCAGTATTAAGGAAGGGGAGTACTATCTACCATTTTTCTCGGGTTTGTATCTTTGCAGATACTGCAGTCTTTCATTTTAGGACAGAATTGTCAACTGCGCATTTTCATTTTTCCTACCAACTGCAAACGTTTAAGAACTGCAATGAAGTTCCCGTTATGGATAGAAAAAAACCTGTTACGAGGACCAAAGGTAAATTTTAGATAACGCTTAAAATACTTGGCAGACTACCTGACCAGTTCAAGTTTACACTTCATTATCAATTAAAAAAAAACTTTATTTGGAACTTTTTTTATTCATTCCATGCAGTCTAGCGAACCAGCACAACACCCGGACTCACTAACACATTAAACTTTAGGAGAATACCATTGCATTAAAACACCAGGTAAATGTCTTTTGGGGAGAATTTGGCCTCGGTTAAAGGCAGTCGTTTAAGGAAGTGTTGGACCTATGTAGAGACTAGGATATATATGTACATCTATATACTGTACTATATATATATATATATATATATATATATATATATATATATATATATATATATATATATATATATATATCGTGACTAGCAATATGTGTGTAATATATGCATAATATATATATATATATATATATATATATATATATATATATATATATATATATATATATATATATATATATATATACATTGCTAGTCACGATGCCTACCTTTGGTAACATTCAAGTAAGACGAGGCTCAACTTTTTGGGTAATCCTGCTAACACAGTGGAAAAAAAAAAAAACTCGGCTTGAAATTCAAGCTTCCAAAGAATATGGCGCCCATTACGAAGTAAGAGAAGGTATAAAGGGAAATACAGAAAGAAGAGATCTGACTTATCGAAAGGAAAAATAAATGAATAAATAGATAAAAATGTATTAAAATGCAAGGAGAACAGCATTAGGGTAGTAATGCATTGCATCTTAGCTTGAACTTCTGAAGAAGTTCCAATTACACGACATCCCCTCAGGGATGGAACCATCAACTTCCACAAAGAAAACTTGGCCCGCCTGATGAGCCAAAACCAGACATTAGGAACCCCCAGGATAAAGACACAAGATAAATAATAATAATAATAATAATAATAATAATAATAATAATAATAATAATAATAATAATAATAATAATTCTTTAGAAGTGAATTCCAAGTTAAATGCCCCTGTGGGCCTGTTCCATATGAATAGGGTTTATATTCTGAATAATAATAATAATAATAATAATAATAATAATAATAATAATAATAATAATAATAATAATAATAATAATAATAATTCTTTAGAAGTGAATTTTAAGTCAATGGCTCCTGTGGATGGGTCCCATACGAATAGGGTTTATCGTCTGAATAATAATAATAATAATAATAATAATAATAATAATAATAATAATAATAATAATAATAATAACTTAAAGATACGAGATTAGATAATCAGGTTTCATGTAATGTGCAAGAGATCAAAATAATACTGTTCCGGGAACACTAGGTACGCTAAACTCATTAGAGACCGTGCATGAAATACCCATTCCTCACACTGGTCAATCTTTGAAAACGTGAATATAATTAACGGAGAAAAAATACATTTGCATTTCTCTAATCCTTCCCTAAAAGTGGTAATATCCCCATCAATAAACAATGATTAAAACATTTACTCTAGTCTGCGTAATAACAAACTCGTTAGTAAGATACACGAGAGAGAGAGAGAGAGAGAGAGAGAGAGAGAGAGAGAGAGAGAGAGAGAGAGAGAGAGAGAGAGAGTTATTAAACATGAATGAAACAGCCCAACTCTAATTGCATGCCATGAGACTTAAAAAGTTTTGTCGGATTTCAGCCGCGGATAAGACCCCCCTGACTCACTCTCTCTCTCTCTCTCTCTCTCTCTCTCTCTCATAATTAACTATGCAGCATCATCCTAAGCCAAGGATGTAACAGTGAAACTATGTAACAGATTTGGAAAGTTGGCTCCGCGGTAGTTTCCTGACAAAAGCACCATCACCTTTTCATACCAGACTTTATAGAACTTTTTTTCTGGCGTCATTTTTTTTTCTTTCCTCTTCCTCCTCGCTTTCCAGGCCCTTCATTATGACTTTTACGCGCTAACCCTTCGGCCAATTCTGCCGGTTTATTAAAGAGAGAGAGAGAGAGAGAGAGAGAGAGAGAGAGAGAGAGAGAGAGAGAGAGAGAGAAGAATGAAAGAAGTGGCATTAACGGTGCTGTGTTTTAAGAATGTTCATATTGCTTTAATGTTCGTCAAGTTGAGTTTTTATTCTTGCTTTAAAGCACATGCTGAAGTTTCTTCAAAATTCATTGTTTATTTTCATGATGTTGCTTGTGTAATTTACTTTTATTTTTCGGTATTCATAGTTTCAATATCTGCTGTCACCAGTCCCTGGTCTTATCACCATTGTTTCCCCACCATTAATTGTCTTTATCACCGTTATTGGTCTTATCACAATTGTTTCCCCACCATTAACTGTTCTTATCATCGTTATTGATCTTATCACCATTGTTTCCCAACCATTAATTGTTTTTATCACCGTCACTGGTCTTATCACCATTGTTTCCTCACCATCAATTATTTTTATCACCATTATTGGTTCTTATCACCATTAAATGTTTACCTCAAGAAGTTTATTGCATCATTCATTCATCCTATTAAGCACCTTGGGGAGTTTCCAACCTTTCGTTAATTGCAGAAGTTTTCTACCTATCTTCTTTGCACACCTGTACGTATGAAGATTTATGACTAAGATATCACTGAAATGAATCAATCAACTTGAAGCGACCTTACTTGAGGAGACCTGAAGTCAATGACTTAGTCGTTTGTACGTCAGATTACGGAAATAAATCAATCAACTTGAAGCGGCACCTGGAGAACAGCGTGTCTAATTTAACCCAAGAGTAAACGTGAGCAAGATTAACAGTAGATACACGAAAAGGACCATGGTAAAAATAATGAATATTACCTGACCTTTTACTCAACAACAAAGAAAACAACTTGGCAGGTGTAAAGAATATTACCTGATATTTTTACTAAACAACAAAGAAAGCAACTTGGCAGGTGTAAAGAATATTATCTAACCTTTCACTCAACAAAGAAAATAACTTGGCAGGTGTGAAGAATATTACCTGATCTTTTTACTCAACAACAAAGAAAACAACTTGGCAGGTGTGAAGAATATTACCTGACCTTTCATTCAACAACAAAGAAAGCAACTTGGCAGGTGTGAAAAATATTACCTGATCTTTTTACTTAACAAAAATGAAAACAACTTGGTAGTAGTGAAGAATATTACCTGAGCTTTGTACTCAACAACAAAGAAAACAACTTGGCAGGTGTGCAGAATATTACCTGACCTTTAAAAAAAAAAAAAAAAAAAAAAAAAAAAAAACTTGGCAGGTATGAAGAATATTACGTGACCTTTCACTCATCAACAAAGAAGAAAACTTGGCAGGTGTGAAGAATATCACCTGACCTTTCACTCGAAGATTATCACCTGACCTTTTACTCAACAACAACTTGGCAGGTGTGAAGAATATCACCTGACCTTTCATTCGAAGATTATCACCTGACCTTTAACTCAACAACAAAGAAAACAAGACTTGGCAGGTGTGAAGAATATTACCTGACCTTTTACTCAAAAACAAAGACAACAAAAATTGGCAGGTGTGAAGAATATTACCTGACCTTTTACTCAACAGCAAAGAAAACAACTTGGCAGGTGTAGAGGGAGTAGGGAAGTCAGCCCTTTCTGAACTCCACAACTTCCTTAACAAGTACTGATCCATCTTCCCCTTTTAATGAGGAAATTCGAAATCCCCTCGAAAAAGCCGAACTAAAATTAACCAAAATCAATACCTGTAGAGGCGAAAAGAGGTGGGGATGACTCCTGACTACCTGGAATTACCTAACAGGTAAGATAAGGACCTCATTCACTGTTTCGAACGATTTTTTTTTTTTTTTTTTAAGTTTATTATGGAACCGATAATCTTCTTCAAGAAGGGACTGAAGAATTCCCGCACAGTTCATACATTTAGAATCTTGTTTTTCAAGTCATTTGTGTAAGAGGCAATGATACTTTCACTCAATTCATATCTTAGAATATTAAGGTTAAAAAGCTTACAGTCCTACTGTTTTTGTCTAGATGAATTTCCTCAGATATATAACATTTAAAGCTCGAATGTCGGAATTTAGTGGATTACCTACCACGTATTTTACACGTTCTGAACCTGAACTTAAAGAGCCCCCAAAAATTCATATACCCAGAGACTGAATTTCAGAATTTTCCTTTACAAGGGGCCAATAAATTCCAACAAATTAATAAATTCAAGAACCAAAACTTCAGGAAACTATTTTGGAAAATGATAAATTTCCTTACAATGCCTACATTCGGAAATTGAATTGCTGAAGCCATTTGTAAACTGGGCTTCATGAATTTCCAAAAATTTACACATTCATAAACATGAATTTCATGTCATAACACTAGCCTTCGTATAGGATCCATAAATGAGTTTAAACTATAATACAGACCCATTTTCATTATTATTATTATTATTATTATTATTATTATTATTATTATTATTATTATTATTATTATTATTATTATTATTATTATTGTGTAATAAAAATCCACAAGTATATAGTAAATATATTACTATGGAAAATAAACAAAGATTTTCCAACATTTGGAACGGTGTTCCTCATAAGTGCTAACGTTAGCACTGGTGAGAAAACACTGGTCAAGTGTTCAAAAGCCTTTGTTTATTTTACATAGTAATAAATTATATTGACTATAAAATTGTGGATTTTTATTACACAGATTGTTTTTCACGAAACTGTGAATCTTTTAGCATTATTATTATTATTATTATTATTATTATTATTATTATTATTATTATTATTATTATTATTATTATTATTATTATTATGCTCCTTAATTACTGTTACACTAATATCACCAGTCACATTTCGGGTTATATTTTCTGTATCTGTCACTGTACCATCTCTTTTAGGCAAGAATATATTACTAATTTGAAATGTCACATATTGGTGTTATGGGTCGTCATTACTTTGTTTTTAATCCACTACCTTGTGTCTGTGCATCAGTGTTTTGTTGATTGTTTTGTATTTCATGTGATCTGTCTACAAGATGGTGGGAGTAATGGAGTTGAGAGATACCAAATTTTTAACAAAGCACACACACACACACACACAATAATACACACACACACAAATAATAATACATAATATAATAATAATAATAATAATAATAATGCAGTAACCCAGAGAAATCAATACCAACTGAATGCAGCTGATGCAGCTATCACCTTCCAATATCACAGGTTTATAAGAGAGTTCACTACCTAAATATAATAATAATAATAATAATAATAATAATAATAATAATAATAATAATAATAAAGTGATAGTTAAGATTACTTAAACTAATAATAAATAGCCTGGGAAGCAGTCATTGAGCCTATGGAGAAATGAAATTAATAATGATGAATTCCGGATCCCCATCTGGACGGGGAGCCATCTCGGAACTTAATCAAATCTTCCCGTGGTCCACAGCGCCCACCTTCCCTAAAAATGACCCCACCCAAAAAGAAGAAAAAAATAAATTAGTTTCTAGTTATCTTGTGCACCGATATTACAGACATACGTGAATACATAATACATGCCCAAATCAGTTGAAGGGGATCACTAGCGGATCGGGGTTGGGGGGGCACCTGGGCACGTGGCCCCGCCCGATGAAAAATAATGACAAAATAATAATATTGAAGATTTAGATAATAATAACACAGATGAGAAATATAAAAATGGGAAAAAATAAAAAATCTAGAATATATATACATTTATATATATATACTAGAAAATTGGTGCCCCCTATGAAATTTTTCTGGATCCGCTAGTGGCGGGGATAATAATAATAATAATAATAATAATAATAATAATAATAATAATCATCCTCGTTTCGCTGAACGAGGCTGAGTCAACCCCAGGGGAGATATGAAGTTTCAAAAGACACTTCGAGACTTTAAAACATTTCCCCGTGTTTCCTCATGAAAACTAATTCTGAGCAGCATCGTACCCTGGCAAATCTAATTTCTCTCTCTCTCTCTCTCTCTCTCTCTCTCTCTCTCTCTCTCTCATCCGGGTAACGATTAGGTCCCTCTCGCATACACTTTCCATTTTTCTCCCAGCGAGTTCA
>NC_089742.1:49279270-49316770 GCF_040412425.1 Macrobrachium rosenbergii
AATATCTGGAACTGTCTCCAGTTTTCATAAAAACTTCCTTGCTCCAACGCAGAGTTTGATTGACAGGTTTATCAATAAAATTTTGTAATCTCTTGTGAACAGACAGAGGTGCGTACAAAATCATCCTCCAATTCAGAGCAAATATAAAGACTTAGCAAAAAAAAAATCTACATTAAAACGTCAATTTATTATTATTATTATTATTATTATTATTATTATTATTATTATTATTATTATTATTATTATTTATTATTACTGTTGTTGTTGTTGTTATCGTGATAGGTACAAGACGAAATTTAGGAATGAGTGTTGTTTACAAGTCTCTGCAACTCTGAACCGTGAGCTACCAGGCCATACACGTACAGTTTTTATACTGATCATGAAGGCTCTTCAACAAAAAGAGAGACAGAGAGAGAGAGAGAGAGAGAATTATTTCTCTTATATAATTCTACAAATAATATTATTCAAGCTAAGCTTCCATACTGAGAGAGAGAGAGAGAGAGAGAGAGAGAGAGAGAGAGAGAGAGAGAGAGATTTCTCTTATATATTCTACAACAATATTATTCAAGTTAATCCCTGCTTAATACTGAGAGAGAGAGAGAGAGAGAGAGAGAGAGAGAGAGAGAGAGAGAGAGAGAGAGGGGGGGGGGCCCTCTGAGAATGCATCTTCGTGCTTCATCAGATTAGCCTGAACTTCCGAGATAGCTTTAGTTAGCAGAGCTGCTGCAGAGTGGACGTGACAGAGAGAACTTCGGTGAAAAGTTGCTTAAGCGACGGCCGAAACTTTTGTCTTTTCTGCCTCAGGCCTGCTGCAATAATTTGGAGGAGGAGGTGGGAGGGGGGGGGGAAGAGTAGGCCTGGGTAGGCCTACAGCCTGCGGACTTTTCAAAGGAATGTTCATAATGAAGATAGAGACTGCGTTTTCTCTTTGTGCCTTCTCCACCTAAAGCCGCTTCTCTGCTTTTGAAGTTATTCACTGCATTGCATTGTTGCATTCTTGGATATTTCTATTCTTAGCATGCATTAAGCCTGTATTTTAATCACTGAATAGGAGCGTTCATTACAAAGATGAATTATGAAATCTCCATTTCATGTACGATTTTAATCAAACCCTTACCAACTGCAAGTTATCCTTTTCCAAATAATTTTTACACAATACATCTTTGTCCAGTGGGGCGTCAAGGATTTCACATATCTTTTATAGTCTCTCCCTCCTCTCTCTCTCTCTCTCTCTGTTTCTGCTTACTGTTTACATTAGTATTTTCTTCACTTTTACTTATATATATATAATATATATATATATATATATATATATATATATATATATATATATATATATATATATATATATATATACATATACACACACACACACACACACACACATATATATATATATATATATATATATATATATATATATATATATATATATATGTATGTATGTATATATCACATACACATATATATACATTTTACATACTCTGATGTTCAAATGAATAGTAGGGTATGTGGTCTAATGCTTTTCATTTTACTGCAAGGATAACACGCCAATTCACTCAGGTTTATAAAAATACATACAAAACATACAGACTCCATCCACAAAGATATACGCATACATTTGTACTTGCGTTCATTTCATACGCACAAGTACACACACAAGTTTGGGTCCAAAGAAAATACACACATTTCAACAGCCCAACAAGGACAAGTCCAAACCCCTTAACAAAACAAAAGAAGAACAGCAAATACAGCCACAGACGCTCTTGCAAAAACACATACACGCACTCATACGCATACACAAACACACTTAACCTAACTGATCCCAATGAGTAGACTGCAAAGAGGTGAAATTCGCGCAAAACAAAACTCCAAAATAAATTGAGAGTCCTAACCCCTCTCCCCGCCCCCTTCTCTCTCTCTCTCTCTCTCTCTCTCTCTCTCTCTCTCTCTCTCTCAGACAAACACAACCACAATGGAAACGGACAGGATATGTAATAGGGCGGTTTGGGCGCCACTCCAGATGGGCGTACAAGGGTGGGGTTGTGAGAAGGAAGGAAGGAAGGAAGGAAAAGGTAGAGTGAGAAAGTGAGGGAGTGAGGGAATGAGTCCGAAGCCTGGTAGGAGGAGGAACTGAATAGCCAGTCATCAAAAGAAAGGGGGTGGATGGGGTTGGGAATAGAATGGGGCGTGTGGGGTGGAGGTGGGGGGAGGTTTTATAGAATGAAGGAAGGGTGTAGAAGGAGCGGGTTAAGTTGTATCTAGGGGGGAAAGAGCGAACGAAGAAAATTGCATATTTCCCCAGAGAGAGAGAGAGAGAGAGAGAGAGATTTAATTTTCATAATATTGTTGAAGAATCCCTGCAAACAAGAGAGGCAAGTCTCATTTTCAAACTATTATTACATATCCCCGTTGGCAAAAAAACACACCCAGAGAGAGAGAGAGAGAGAGAGAGAGAGAGAGAGAGAGAGAGAGAGAGAGAGAGAGAGAGACTCTAATTACTGAAACATTATTATAGATTCCCTAAAACGAGAGAAAGAAAACTGATTTTTAAGCTATTCTCACAAATCCCCGTAAAATGAAGCACAGAGAGAGAGAGAGAGAGAGAGAGAGAGAGAGAGAGAGAGAGAGAGAGAGAGAGAGAGAGAGAGAGAGAGAGAGAGAGAGAGAGAGAGAGACTTAATTACTGAAACGCCATTAAAGATTCCCTACAAACAAGAGAAAGAAACTTAATTTTTAAGCTATTCTTACAAGTCCCCGTAAACTGAAGCACAGAGAGAGAGAGAGAGAGAGAGAGAGAGAGAGAGAGAGAGAGAGAGAGAGAGAGAGTGACATCGCCCAGAACCCTGCACACACACACAGATTAAAACCTAAAGGAAACGCTTGTGTCCTTGGAGAGCGCAAAATGAGCACTAAGCAGATGAAGAGGGGAAGAGGCAGGAGAAAGGAAGAAGGGTGAGGGGTAAATAACAAAAGAACGGACAAGAAAAAAAAAGAGGAGACGGAAAAAGAAGAAGAAGAAGAAGAAGAAGAATGGAGCGGAGAGACGCCAGCCTGTTTTATCAGCGCGATCACGATTCAAAGTTATTATTTTTCTTATCGTGAACTTTCTCTCCAAGTCATCGAATAATCTCTTCAATAGAGACTTTCACGGGGAGGGTCTGCTTGCGTGTGCGTGCGTGCGCATAAACGTAAGCACAGGTGAGCGCAGTTAATATCTATGCACGCTGACAATTGTATGTGGCGACTTCAATTTGCGGTGGGTTCATTTTCAAAGAGGCAGAACGCATTTCGAAATTGAGGCTCCATATAATGGCTGGATTGGGATGGAGCAAAAGAGTGAGCCATGTGGAAGGGACCAGGAGCCATCGTACTGCAACGGGTCACAATGAGACCCACTGTGCAAGAGATTTCAAGTGGGAAGAGTTCAAAAGTGAAGCCCGGTAATGTTGCATTCACTGTTGCGATATATCGACATGAAAAAATTTCATATATTTGTATGTATCCTATGTATATATATATATATATATATATATATATATATATATATATATATATATATATATATACATATATATATGTTTGTGTGTGTGTGTGTTAGAAATCACAAATATGCAACGTGATTTGATCGTCAGTTGAAGTCACAGGAAGATGTAATGTTAGTTATTAACGAAAATCCTTGGGTCTCTGTCGTTTTTTTAAATATTTCCTGTGGTTTCAATATATATATATATATATATATATATATATATATATATATATATATATATATATATATATATATATATATATAATTATGGTACAACATAGTAGTGTGGCACAGACTTAACTTTCCACTCCATGTATAGGGTGTTAGACTAAAAGGGAAATTCAGGCAAAGAAACAGTTACTTTGTTCTATTTGTAGCCATGCAGATAAAAATGCCCCCAGACATTGCATGTGTTTTCTTTTCTTTTTCTTTCTGTCTTTAAATCTTCAGCAAGAAACCTTTACGGTCCGAGCCAACAGAATATAAACCAAAGAGGGTTCCAGAGGGAAGTCAGCCTGCTGAGAAAGACAAGTTACAAGACCAAGTGATGGATAAATATATAAATCACAAATAAATATATATGGGGAACAAAAAATAAAACCGAGAAGCTGAGGAGCCGAAGTCCCTAAATAATAATGGCAACTCTTAAAATCTAAGCTATTTATATTATGTGAATTATTATTGTACAAAATCAGTAAACTTTCGTGAAACAAACACGTAAAAAATGCGCCGAAGTTTCTTCGGCGCAATCGAGTTTTCCGTACAACGCAGAATCAAGGCCACCGAAAATAGATCCATCTTTCGGTGGTCTCGGTACAATGCTGTACGAGCCGTGGCCCATGAAACCGGCCGTGATGGCCTGTGTTGTTGCGTTACCAGAAGAACGGTTATGGCTAAATTTAACCTTAAATAAAATAAAAACTACTGAGGTTAGAGGGCTGCAATCTGGTATGTTTGAGGAATGGAGGATGGATGATCAACATACCAATTTGCAGCCCTCTAGCCTCAGTAGTTTTTAAGATATGTGGGCAGACAGAAACATCGCGGACGGACAGACAAAGCCGGCACAATAGCTTCCTTTTACAGAAAACGAAAAAGAAAAGCCATTAACTTGCAAAGAAACCTTTAGCTGAACAAAATGCCGGCGGAAAAAAAATAAAAACAGAACTAAAAATACAAATAGGAAATTCCATCTAACCCGTAATGATTACCTACATTCGAACGTCCTGCAAAAGTTGTAATAAAATCTCCCGGCCGTAAGTTAAGGATCCGAAATACCACTCGACCATTTCGACGCAAAGTTTCCCCGTCGGAAGAAGAAGAAGAAGAAGAAGAAAGAAGAAGAAGAAGAAGAAGAAGACGAAGGACGTATGACATTTTGTCTTCACGTTTTCTGGTGCGCGTCCAATTACCAAGGCAATCAATTGGGATGTCCCAAGGCGACAGGCCATCAATATCGAAAGAAACCTTACTGGGACGATCAATTTTTTTCCCTTTTTTTTTATAAGGCGGCGCCACAAACCCGGGCACATTTTGTGCCCTCTTTTTTATTTCCTGATGCCAAACTTGGGACCGAGCACTATACAGAATAGAATAGGATATAGAATTTAGGCCAAAGGCCAAGTGCCGGGACCTGTCAGGGCATTCAGAGCTGAAAAGGAAATTGACAGTGAGGTTTGAGAGGTGTAACAGCAGGAAAACCTCGCAGTTGCACTATGAATCAATTGTTAGGGGAGGGTGGAAAGCAAGATGGAACAAGAAATTATGAACGGAGGTACAGTGAAAGGAATGAAAGATGCTGCATCTATGGGCCGAAGGGACGCTGCAAAGAACTTCAAGTAATGCCTACAGCGCACCGCATGAGGTGCACTCAAGGCACTAACCCCCAACGGGAACAACTAATAGATATTTTCTTAAGCTATATCCACGCAAAATTATAGTTGCGTGACATCGCTTTAAAATGAATAATGAATGATTTCGATTTGTTTCTCAATATTGACTACAAGATGCAAAACTGATGGCACGGACTGATACCAGATTGCATACGTGCGTGAGACACCATCTTTCTTTTTTGAAATGAATTCTTATCAATCAGAATCCAGTCTAAAACCAAGTTTTAATACTTTTACTGTAATTTTTGTGTCTGTCTTATTCCCATGATAAAGAACAAACAACCTCATAAAAATGAACGGTTATAATCTTGCATCAGATATCACCGATCTGGTGTTTACCTGGAACGGGTCACTAGGACTCAGACGCCAAAATATCACTAGGACTCAGACGCCAAAATAAAGTTAAATCTCTTTCAGGTGTAACAAGCGTACTTTCAGGGAAGTTGAATTTTGCTCCTGAACACTGAATGCCCAAACTATTTTCATCAGAACAAACTGCCTCCTCAAAAGAAACTCCTATTTACTGCTGACAACTGCTCTCCCATAATATTCAAACCTAAATTTACTGCTGAGCAAAGTATACTGTACATAGAGCATTTAGCAACCAAAGCAACAAAACACTGAATAAAAGAACTAAAAACAATTTCCGAAAACTAACTTATTGAATCAACTCTCCATTTACTTCCTGGAAATGAGCCCCAGGACAAACATCGACGGGCATTAACCCCCTTCTCTCCCTCTAAAAACCCAATTTGACCACCAATAAGAAATCTACGGTTACCTCTCCTCCACAAGGGAATCTCTCCGCCCCTCTCCTTACGTAGGTGTGGAGGGGCCCCGGGTAACAAACGTCCCCGACAAATAGTCCCAGGGCCTTTTGGAAGCGCCCAATCTAACTCCGAGAAATCTAGTGCGGCGATAAAGAAATCTATCTCCACTTCCCTGGTCAGATGGACTAGCAGACCGTTGCCAAAGGCTTCCGGAAAGTGACACCGTCTGCTGAGATATGTGCTGACCCTGCTGCTCATCCTCCGTCTCTGAAAAAGGGCAGATTCTACGTTCGCGGGGAGGGGAGGGGAGGGGGTTGGATTAATGGATGGGGAGGGAAAATGGAAGGGGTCTTCTTCCTTGATCTCTCTGGTACTGTCGGAAATACAAATGGACTGTCACCGACAAGTTGGAGGAGCCAAGATATCTCGCGTCGCGGTGGACAGGGAAACGACATGGGAAAAATGGGCGGCTCATACACTTCATACTAGACAGAAGGGCCTTCTATTTGTCAAAACGAAAGCCAATCAAGTCTTAGAATATCACACACGGAGAATTATACACTCCCATAAGCTGAAGACGCAATATTTTCCATATATTCCACAATGCCATTTCTACAGAGGAATTTGTCCCCACTCGAGAAAGAGAACCACCCGTAAGGGGGTAGCGCCGTCAGTGAACCTCACGGGGTACACTGTAGTCATTACTAAATGTTCTTTGCAGCGTCCCTTCGGCCCCTAGCTGCAACCCCTTTCATTTCTTTTACTGTGCCTCCGTTCATATTATCTTTCTTCCATCTTGCTATCCACCCTCTCCTAACAATTGTCTCATAGTGCAACTTCGAAGTTTTCCTCCTGTTACACCTCTGTAACCTTTTACTCTCAATTTTCCTTTCAGCGCTGAATGGCCTCATAGGTCCCAGCGCTTGGCCTTTGGCCTAAACTCTATATATTCCATTCCAAGAAAGAGAACCACTTAAAACTACTCTTATATATTCTTGTAATAAAAGCGAGTCAGCAGTGGCCTACATAACCTATCCTATTTTACTCCGCATGACAGGAATAACGTAACCTACAATATGCTGAACACGTCTACATTTCTGCAAAAGGTCAACCTCGAGGAAAGGTCAACCTCAAGGAAAAGTTAAGACACATTGTTTAACACCCTTTAACATTAGCACTCGATGAGCTGACGACATACAAACCGTTCGGTGCCTTTGTCATTTTTTTTCTTATTTTCTCTGTGTTTTCTTAACTTCATGACATTTCCTGAACTTCGTTCGCAGTTCAAAAAAGCATGGGTGAAAATGGCACACGTACATATAAGGTGCTAAAGTCTTTATTGGAAGGCGAATTTAATCTCTAAGTAGTCTACAAAAACTGTGAATGATTATTTTTTTGGCTTTGAAGCATAAATTAATCATTTATCTTCAAAGGACAGGCAATATTTAACCACTATATATACAGGTATTCAGTTACAGTGGCGAATAATCAAGAATAATCCGTTCAGCAAAATCGCTAAGCTTCAGAAGAGACGGATAAACATCATTATGTCATCCTTCAATCCTAAACCTAAACCTGAAGCAGGCATTAGTTCCCACACTAAATTGGTACATCATTAACATGGAAATAGATCAGCGAGTCTACCGAGAGAATGATAATCACAGTTAGTGACATATCGTAAATTATATTCAACCCGATTATGATTCGGTTTCTAGATGATATTGCTACACCATTAACATGGAAATAGACTTGAGTTTGAACCGAGAATAATAATCAATGTCAGCAAGGAAAGATAAGTATAACTGCATTGGACTCGATTATCAACATTTGTCAAAAAGATAATAAGGTGACATTCATTTGGAAAAAACCAAAATGGCCGTTAACTTAAAAAGCAAGCTTCCACATAATTTGCCCATGTAAAAGACAAGCACTGGAGGACAGAAAATAAATATGTAACATGAAAAGCGTCGATAAGTCAATAAATATATAGAGACGAAAGCCAACACAAGTCGGGAAAAATCTTAGGAAGGTCTTAAACCGATCAAACTTTTTTCCTAATTTATGGGCACTGCGCAAAAACTGTCATGGCCTACTGCGCATACTGAACGAGTCTTATACAGTACTGAAATGACAAATGACTGACACTAAAAATATTCATTGTAGCTGTGTCACTTTTTTTTTTTTTGGCCTCCTTAATAAGCGACTTATTATATTACCCTTCCTTGTTTTTGTTAGACCTGAGCTAAATGAAAGCTTAGGTTCACCAGTCCAAATAACCTCTGCTTAAAAATATACGAATTTCAAGGGCCTTGGGCTTCCCGATCCAGCACTGACAATACTGCGCGGGGAAACAGTAATGAGTTTCTAATCCAGTTCGCACTAGATTTACTTAATAAGATCAAGGAATATGTGAATGCCACTGTACATGTGAGAGAGAGAGAGAGAGAGAGAGAGAGAGAGAGAGAGAGAGAGAGAGAGAGAGAGAGAGATCTGATGCAATCAATCATTGCTATGTCCGCACACAGCCCTGATGATGTCTCTGAATTCTGAGAGAGAGAGAGAGAGAGAGAGAGAGAGAGAGAGAGAGAGAGAGAGAATGCAATCAATCATTGCTATGTTCAGACAGTGATGATGTCTCTGAATTCTGACAGGGGACGTTATGTCCACAACAGCAGACCGGCTATTCTGGAGACTGATGGGTCAAAATCTCAGGAAACTGGAATGACAGCAGCGAGCAGTACCAAACTTCACCAGCAGAGGGAAAGGACTGGCGGTAAAACTTAATGATGCCTGACTTTGTGCACAATGCCTGTGTCAGCAAAATAACAAGTGACGTTGAGGTCACGGAAGGAAACGCGCTGCAAAGTCCTCAGGGTTGTAGTGGTATGCTTGGAGCTAGGCTCCTAGGATGCTCTGAGAGAGAGAGAGAGAGAGAGAGAGAGAGAGAGAGGAGAGAGAGGAGAGAGAAGATAGAGAGTCTCTGGAATCAGATGAGAATCAATCATTATTATGCTCGAAAATAGCATTATTTGTTGTCTCTGAAGAGAGAAGAGAGAGAGAGAGAGAGAGAGAGAGAGAGAGAGATCAGTACAATCAATCATTGCTATGTTCGAAGACAGCATTGATGTCTCTAAATTCTCAGAGAGAGAGAGAGAGAGAGAGAGAGAGAGAGAGAGAGAGAGAGAGAGAGAGAGAGAGAGAGATCATGCAATCTATCATTGCTATGTTCGAAGACAGCATTGATGTCTCTAAATTCTTAGAGAGAGAGAGAGAGAGAGAGAGAGCTTGGAGGCTAAGGACTTGGTTGCCATCATGAAAGAATGTCTGGAAGAGCGCTTACATACACAAATCAAACTTGTCTGGAAAAAGAAACGCACCAGACCATTTTCATATTCAAAAAAGGAAAAAAAAATAAGAACGTACTTGAAGTAAAGGCCGAAATGGCTGTAGGAGCCGACAGCCACAGGGATAATCACACAAGACACTAAAACCATAAGCAGAGACAATGACAACAGCTGTCAGAATAATCAAAATACACAACAGGCAATGAGATACGGCTGAAGTACGGAGGAGAAGTTGCTGTGCATTTAAATTTCGTATTCATCTTATGAACACAAAGTTAATAGCTTTGTGCCCGATGGTAGTTAATGAAAATGTTTCAGCTGAACGTTCTCTAGAGCTACAATGTTACTAATTCAAAATAATACCGTTTGTTACACGCATCGGACCGAAGTAAGGCTTAGAAACAAACACGCATGCGCACGCACACAAGTGAACACAGTGTGTATGTATAATATATATATATAATGTGTGTGTATGTATATACATAATATATTATATATATTTATATATATTACATATATATATATATATATATATATATATATATATGTATATACTGTATATATATCTCCATACTTTTCATTATATAATATGCTCAATGTATATATATAAAAAAAGTGCGTACGCCACTATCTCCGATTACAAGAATCTCTCATCCACTCTCCAGTGTTTTAGAGAAGTCGCGCCAAAATATTTTACTATACTTCCCAGATCCTTCCAATTTTGCTTTGCGTCCTCACTTAGGTGTTAATATTTCCGAAATAAGCTTTAACAGCTTAGAAGAGCTTTTGATCGCCATCTTCCCTCGTAAGGTTTCCCTGCCATCGAGAAATTTACCGACCAGCGTCGCTAAAAATCTAAATTGCTCACTTTTCGAACCATCAGACGAAACTTCGAGGGAAAAAATGAGAAATGGTAAAAGTGTCGAAGAAAAAAATCTAACGGAAAAAAAAGTCTCAAAGCAAATGCTGCGAATCCAGTTTTTTTCCCAAGAGCCGGCTGGTAGGACCACCTTGGCTTGGGGGAAGGGGGGAAAGGACAGGGTCCTACGGGGCCAGGGAGGAAGGAAGATGGTAGAGAGGGGGTAGGTGAGGTGAGAGAGGGGCATGGTAGAGGGGCTGGGGTGAGGAAGAATGAAGAAGGTGGGTGAGGGAATGAGGCAGAGTGGGTGAGGGAAGGAGAGGGAGCAGGCAGAGGAGCCTTCGGTGAGAAGTATGAGGAGACGTGGCAGACGGGGAGAGCACCCATGGAGGGTGGAGGGATCAGGGGAGAGGAGGGAAGGGAGGGAACGGGAGGAGATCGGAAAAGGCTTCCACAATTTAGCGTCGACTTCAATTAAGCTGAAGACGAAGTTTGCATTCGGCCGACCTTCGCCGCTCCTCCTCGCCTTTCCGGAAATTGTCTGGCTTCGTTCCTCATGACGACTTTTCACTTCCAGAGAGAGAGAGAGAGAGAGAGAGAGAGAGAGAGAGAGAGAGAATTTCCAAAATTTCGGGAGGGCCCGCCTCCGTAACAGCAGTGTTTTACGATCTCTTGTTTTGCTAATGTAAACAACCCGCACGGTAGTGTAGCAGCGCGGGCCAGACTTGCAGCGTCAGCACATTCTATTATTGCATTGTTTTGGGCCTTTGCTGTCCCGGAGGATTCTCGCGTGGGTGTGTTTAGAACTGACGTGCTTATAATGTTCTATATACATAAATTGTCAGTCTATTTCGAACTTACTTCTTTTATTTTACAAAGAATACTGAATTTAAGTGTATATAAATGTTCTATATACAAAAATTGTCGATATATTTCGAACTTACTTCTTTATTTTACAAAGAATACTGAACTTACATGTATATAAATGTCCTATATACAAAAATTGTGGATATATTTCGAACTTACTTCTTTTATTTTATAAAGAATACTGAACTTACATGTATGTAAATGTTCTATATACAAAAATTGCCCATATATTTCGAACTTGCTTCTTTTATTTTACAAAGAATACTGAACTTACATGTATATCAATGTTCTATATACAAAAACTGTGGATATACTTCGAACTTGCATCTTTTATTTTAAAAAGAACATTGTAATGTTCCGCACCTTACGTACTTTATTTTGCAAAGAATATTGTATTCTTCCCAACTTACATCTTTTATTTTACTAAAATATTGTTACGATTCCAACTTACATCTTTTATTTTACTAAAATATTGTTATGATTCCAACTTACATCTTTTATTTTGCAAAGAATATTGCACTCTTTCGAACTTCCATCTTTTATTTTACTAAGAATATTGTACTGTGTTACTCGAAACATGGTTAAGTGAATTTTCCAAGAGTATAAAAATATAACGACCTTGGCAATTAAAATATAACAGAAAATAAAAAAAATTGACAGTATTTTTTAAAGGCCTCCCCCACAACACACAAGAGAGAGAGAGAGAGAGAGAGAGAGAGAGAGAGAGAGAGAGAGAGAGAGAGAGAGAGAGAGAGAGAAATATTACATCTGTATACACACGACAAACGAAAAAAAAAGCTTCTCATGTCAAATCAATAAATAAATACTATACGTTCTCCCCACTGACAAATCTTTCAATCACATAGAGAGAGAGAGAGACGTAGGGAGAGAGCACAGAGAGAGAGAGAGAGAGGATGCAGATTATTCATTAAAAGGATTAACGTGGAGGAAAGATGGGGGACTTCAGAATGAATTCAGTTAAGAACAGAGTACTCAAGTGAATACAAAAAAAAAAAAAAACTCCGATCAATTTGTAACAGGGGATTTTCCAGTACACCTGACACGCGGAAACAAGCCGATGTATAATTCTCTCTCTCTCTCTCTCTCTCTCTCTCTCTCTCTCTCTCTCTCTCTCTCTCTCTCTCTCTCATATATATATATATATATATATATATATAATATATATACATACAGTGTATATATACACATACATATACATATACATATGTATTCTCTAACGTTTGTGTATGTTCGTCAGTACTGTTCCTGTAGTATATATATTTGTGACTTCTTATACTCTGTATCAGTCCTTCGTCAGTGGCTTGGAAATAAAGTCGAAACCGGTCAGGACCTACACCCCGTCTCTTATTTTTCACCTGTGGTAATGTGTGATATGCGTATGTATACATATACATACAGTACATATACAGAGAAATCTTTATACAAGGCCCCACCACCACTGAAGGTCAAGGCATAAATTAAGCCCAAGTCTTCGGTAAATGCCGCAGTCCGCAACAACACAACCGCACAAAGCGAGCAAACAAAGAAAACGGAAAAACAAAAACAAGAAAAAACAATGAAATCCTAAAATCAAGACGTTACAACGCCCCTTCCTCTTCCTCCCCCTCCTCCTCCTCCTGCTTCCCGAAATTTAAAATCACATAACAACGAGGCAACGAAGCGATTAATTCGGGAAGGGAGTGCCGACCGACGACGACGGAGGACCACCACCCCCCTCCTTCTCCTCCTCCTCCTCCTCCTTCGTCAGGAGGAACACAGGAACCCCATAAACACGGCCGCGGGGACTAAAGAGAAGGCATCCGACTATTAAACGAGATAAGTAACGCGCAGACTTCGAGTGTTAAATTCTACAAGTTTAGCCCCGATAAATTCTGCTAATTAATGATCATCAGGTTGAGAGTTGAGAGAGAGAGAGAGGTGGGAGAGAGAGAGAGAGAGAGAGAGAGGACCTTCTTCTCCATTCCTCCTCCCTCAAGTGTGATCGTAAGATTTCGCTTTCAATTCCCACATGGGAAGAGAGAGAGAGAAGAGAGAGAGAGAGAGAGAGAGAGAGAGAGAGAGAGAGAGAGAGAGAGATAAAACATTCTTCTTCCTTCTTTATTACTTCAAATGTGACTAAGATTTCGCTTTCAAGTCCCACATGAGAGAGAGAGAGAGAGAGAGAGAGAGAGAGAATGACAGAAAAAAAAAAAGGTTAGGGCTTTGCATTAGCTGCTGAAAAACAGTAACTCGCATTAGCGGCGCCGAAATCCAGATTAATCACCACGAGTAATCCTCTTAAGCGAGTGCGATTAAAGACTTTAGAACGGCGCTTTCCTTTTCTATTTCCTTCCTCTCTCTCTCTCTCTCTCTCTCTCTCAAAAGGGACCTTCTTCATTTCCTTTTAACTCAAATGTAACTAATATTTCGTTTCAAGTTCCACACACACACACACACACACACATATATATATATATATATATATATATATATATATATATATATATATATAGAGAGAGAGAGAGAGAGAGAGAGACTGGACCTTCTTCGTTCCTTTTAACTCAAAATGTAACTGTAATATTTCGCTTTCAGGTTCCACATGGAGAGAGAGAGAGAGAGAGAGAGAGAGAGAGAGAGAGAGAGAGAGAGAGAGAGAGAGAGCGAGTGGTATTTGGGGATAAAAAGTATTAATCACTTCAAGAGCAAATACCATTTCAAAGGCTTCATGCAATTCTCATAAAAGGGGATAAATGAAACCACTAAAGCCCTTCCTTTTAAGTGCCTTCAGGTTTTTGTGTTGCTAGCAACAGATAATTCTTTACTTTAGCCAACAACAAAAATTACCTTTCCAACTTCAAAGAGATAAAAAGGGCTTTTCAAATACGCAACAGGTAGTCAGTGTCTTCACTGGCAAAAAAAAAAAAAAAAAAAAGCAACAAGCCACCAATAATGTTATAAGGCTGAAAAAGTAAAGCAACTAGCAACCAGTAATGATGTAAGGCTGAAAAGGTGAAGCAACAAGCAACTAATAATGTTATAAGGCTTTAAAAGTAATAAGCAGCCAATAATGAAATAAGGCTTAAAAAGTAAAGCAATAAGCAACAAATAATGACATAAGGCTGAAAAGGTAAAGCAACAAACAACCAATAATGTTATAAAGCTGAAAAAGTAAAGCAATAAGCAACCAATAATGTTATAAGGTTAAAAAGTAAAGCAATAAGCAACCAATAATGTTATAAGGCTTAAAAAGTAAAGTAACAAGCAACCAATAATGATATAAGGCTTTAAGAGTAAAGCAACAAGCAACCAAGAACGACATGAGGCTAAAAAAGTAAAGCAACAAGCAACCAATAACGTTATAAGGCTGAAAAAGTAAAGCAACAAGCAACCAATAATGTTTAAGGTTGCAAAAGTAAAGCAACAAGCAGTAATTTCATGATTATCTAAGGGGATTAACTCGATCCACTATGACAGCAATTTTCTCCTCTGGTTTCCCTGCCAGAATTCTCTCTCAGGAAACAGAAATTAACACAATTCTTTCACACTCAATCAACATATTCCCAAGGTGCTTCACCCACATCGTTTGTACAATCCTGTTATTTTGTACAATGAAAAGATATTTTCTACAGCTATCCTCGTAGTCTTTACACCTTAAAACCTAAATGTTACCGACCAATCACAGGATGTTGTATATTTTTTTTTTTACCATTACAACCTATATTTTGTTATAGTATCATGATTCGCTCTGTTGTATTCCTACTGATACACGCACCACCTTGGTGTACTTTTGGGCCTCACTCTCACCCGTGTCCACTAAAAAAAAAAAAGTACTTATATTTGGTTTTGGAATATAGAATTTTGGCCCAAGGCCAAGTACTGGGACATATGAGGTCATTCAGCGCTGAAACGGAAACTGATAGTCTAAACGTTTGAAAGGTGTAACAAGGAAAACCTCAAAGCAGTTGCACTATGAAACAATTGTTAGGAGGAGGTGGAAAGTAAGATGGAAGAAAGAGAATATGAACAGAGGTAAAGTGAAAGGAATAAAAGGGGTTGCAGTTATTATTATTATTATTATTATTATTATTATTATTATTATTATTATTATTATTATTATTATTATCAACCAAAATGACAAAGTAGTCAGATTACAAGACCCTCAAATATAATTAACTTGCAAAACACACTTCTATAGAACATAATAGCAACAAAAAAGTAAATAAATAAAATTAGAGAAAACAGTGAGAAAAAAAATTAGATATATAAATCATCACAGTTACTTAAAAAAAAAAAAAAAAAAAAAAAAAAAAAAAGGCAACGGTACCTGGCATTGAAACTACTGCGAAATAAGACTCCCATTAGCAAATCTGAGAATTCAGTTACCATCAATAATATGAGAAGCCACTTCCCCCATTTGTACCTTTCCGGAACACTGAACCCTTCGCTTCACGCGTCCATTCCATCTTTTCTTTACGGTTCAAAACGAAGGGTTTGGTGGCTGTCTCTCTGAGGAATGGAATATAAAATTTAGGCCTTTAAATGCCAAGTGCTGGGACCTCTGAGATCATTCACCGCTGAAAGGGAAACTGATAGTAGAAAGGTTTGAA
The DNA here is from genome assembly GCF_040412425.1 of Macrobrachium rosenbergii. Lineage (NCBI taxonomy): Eukaryota > Metazoa > Arthropoda > Malacostraca > Decapoda > Palaemonidae > Macrobrachium > Macrobrachium rosenbergii. Next base: position 49,295,139 of record NC_089742.1, read on the forward strand.
AGGTGTAATAGGAGGAGAACCGCGCAGTTGCACTAAGTACACCTTAGTTTAACCAGACCACTGAGCTGATTAACAGCTCTCCTAGAGAGGGCTGGCCCGAAGGATTAGACTTATTTTACGTGGCTAAGAACAAATTGGTTACCTAGCAAAGGGACCTGCAGCTTATTGTAGAATCCGAACCACATTATACCGAGAAATGAATTTCTATCACCAGAAATAAATTCCTCTAATTCTTCATTGGCCGGGCGGAGAGTCGAACGTGACCACAGCAGAGTGCTGGCCGAGTACGATATCGACCCGTCCAATGAGGAACTTCGCAGTTGCACTATGAAACAAAATTGTTAGGAGAGGGTGAGAAGTCAGTTGGAAAAAAGAGAATATGAACAGAGGTATAGTAAAAGGAATGACAAGGGTTGCAGCTAAGGGCCGATGGGACGCTGCAGAGAGCCTTAAGCAATGGCTACAGTGCACCGCATGAGGTGCAATGACGGCACTGCTTCCCTGCGGAGGTCTGTCTGTCCGTGTCTGATAATGACAACAAAAGTTCTATACACACACACACACACACCTTCCATTCAACTCGGCTTTTGAAGTTCTCAGGAAAACAGGAAAGGCGGCAGCAGTTGCTTCGCAATTACCAGAATCGGCATATGGAAAAGTTCAGGCATCACTCCGCTAATTCCTTTAATGAGACTCAATTAGAAGTTTCGAGGCCCGATGCTTTAGGGGAAGCATGCAGCTGCTTGCATCAATCACGCCAGCGGGAGGGCACTGGGAGCATGGAATAAGAATAACCTTTTAATATGTATATATATACATATATATATATATACATACATAATGTAAATATATATATATACATAATATATATATATATATATATATATATATATATATATATATATATAATGTATAGATATTAGATACACGACTCATGTTAGGCTTCAATGAGACGGGATGGTTTGGATTTCAGATTTTTCAGTTTACAAAGTACAATTTATCAAGTACCAGCTTTCGAAGAGACACGGTCTTCTTCTTCATCAGGTACCGATGCACCGAGAGACAACAGCTACACTCAGATATCTATGTGTTCCTCTCAACATCTATTTTCCTTTTTCAAATCCATAGCATGACCTGCCCGTTGATCTTCAGCTCCCCTTGCCTTTCCTTGCACTGAAGCCTAACACGAGTAGTAGAAATATATATATATATACACAGTGAAGTTGTGTGACCACTGTGTTTAACATTGTGAAGCCCTTGTGTTTAACAAAGTAATAAACATATACATAAAAAATATAAGTAAACTACAAAGTAATAAACATATATAAAAATGTAAGTAAATAAAGTAATAAACATATATAAAAAATGTAAGTAAAGTAATAAACAAATATAAAAAATATAAGTAAATAAAGTATTAAACATATATATAAAAATGTAAGTAAATAAAGTAATAAACATATACAAAAAAATGTAAGTAAATAAAGTAATAAACATATATATAAAAATGTGTAAATTACCAAACTACAAGGGGAATTTTATCAGTGTAGTAAAGCACTGCATCTCCGCTTAAACTTTTCACATACCAATTGCAAGACATCCTCAGGGAGACTGTCCCACAGCCCGACGGTGTGAAATATACAGATTCTAAATTATTCTTTATGAAGAAATATTAGTAAGCATTTTGGATTCTGACAAATATTTGTGAAAAAGATATAAAGTCTTATTAACATTCTGTATTTTTTAAAAACTAGAGTTAAAAAAAGCAGCTAGTTTTAAAAACTAGCTGCTTGCATTTTCATACAGAAAGTTGCTTTCGCTTCTGCTATCGAGAAAATTCCGTCCATTTCTGGCAGAGAGAAAGCTGCTTCCCTTTATTATAGTATAAAAATTCTTTTATTTTAGAAATTTATTATAATTCTTCCTCAATTGGGTATTGCTTTTTATTTGCATTTCTTAAGAACGTAAATGCTGTTCCAAGTGCGTGACATTAGTAAAGTTGCACTTCATTGAAAGCAACAAAATTGCTTCCAATTTCGTTCAATAAAAACTGTTGCGTTTCTTCCTTCTTAATATAAAAATCTTCTTTCATTCCTTTCGAAATGGCAAATTGATTAATTTCACGTCCTTCTCAATATAAAGGTTTTTGCCTCCCCTCAAATTAAGTTTCTTATTTTTCTTGTAAATCAGAAAACTCGTCTGCTCTTTTGCAAATATAAAAAAACTGTTTTTAACTTTCTAGTATTGACAATTTTCCTTCCATGTCAATTCCACTCTTTCTTCCCTACAAATACAGAAGTTTATTTTCATCATTTCAAATAACATTCGTTCTAACTGTCGTGAATATAATTAATTTTCTGCCTTGCAAATATAATTCCTTTTCTTCCTTGTAAAATCTTTCCTTTCCTTCCCTGTAAATTTAATTCTTTTTCTTCTTTATAAATAAATTCCTTTTCTTCCCTGTGAATTTAAATCTTTTCCTTCCTTATAAATTCAGTTCTTTTTTCCTTCCTTGTAAACTTAATTCCTTTTCTTCCTTATAAATTCAGTTCCTTTTCCTTCCTTGTAAACTTAATTCCTTTTCTTCCTTATAAATTCAGTTCCTTTTCTTTCCCGCAAATTTAATTCCTTTTCTTCCTTATATATTCCTTTTTTTCTTGTAAATTTAATTTCTTTTTACCTTATAAATTCATTCCTTTCCTTCCTTGTAAATTTAATTTTTTTCTCCATTATAAATTCATTCCTTTTCTTCCTTGTAAATTTAATTTTTTCTTCCTTATAAATGCATTCATTTTCTACCTGGTAAATTTAATTCCTTGTCTTCCTTATAAATTCATGCCTTTCCTTCCTTCCTTGTAAATTTAATTCCACTTCTTCCTTATAAATTCAAACCTTTTCTTCCCGCAAATTTAATTCATTTTCTTATAATTTTCTTCCTTATAAATTCAGTTCCTTTGTTTCCCTGTAAACGTAATTCCTTTTCTACCTCGTAAATTCATTCCTCTTCTTCCCCGCACATCTAATTCCTTTTCTTCCTTATATATTCATTTCCTTTCTTTCCTTATAAATTTAATTAATTTTATTCCTTATAAATTCATTCCTTTTCTCCCCTGTAAATTAAATTCCTTTTCTAATTTGTAGATAAAACACATTCTCTTCCTTGTAAATATTACTTCTCTTCCTGGTAAAATCGAAACCTCTCTTTCCCACCCCCCAAAAAAAAATCATTCTTACGAATAGAAAATTCGCTTTCCTTCCCTGCAAAAAAAACAAAAACGCGCGTGCACGCACGCACACACAAAACCGCTGGGTCCCAATTACGAGCAATCATCGGGTGTTCGACCCATTGCCGAGGGAAAGTGTCAATTATGGAATTACAGGTAGACTCACCCAGGCATCATATGGACACAATTGCATTAACTGTTAATTGACCGCAGGCAGAGAGAAGGAAGTGAAACTGACGACAGAGAGAGAGAGAGAGAGAGAGAGAGAGAGAGAGAGAGAGAGAGAGAGAGAGAGAGAGAGAGAGGAACTAACAACGAGAGAGAGAGAGAGAGAGAGAGAGAGAGAGAGAGAGAGAGAGAGAGAGAGAGAGAGAGAGAGAGAAACTGTTCCGGATAATGTTTGTTGACAACAAACAGTTACCTGCATGCGGGCCTTTGCCGTTTACATACATACATACATACGTACATACATACAAGAGTATGCGCGTGCGCACCAACACACAATTATCAGTGGACGAAAACTGTTAAATGGATTTTCACGCTGTTCATATACCAGCGGGCGCCCACCCCCACCCCCACCCCCACCCCCACCCACAAGTAGGGAAATCTGGCGAGCCTTCCGCCGACTGGAGAAATAATATAATCCGCCGAGACAGCTTTCGCGATTAAGTCGGGATAGAAAGCATTTTGCCATGAAGCGATAATGAGCGAGCTGCACTTTGTGCGCCTGCGCGCGCCTCCGCCTGATGATATGTATGTATGCATGTGCGTAGGTATGCATGTATGTATGCTTTGTTGCACCTCATTCAATATCAGCTTGCAAACAAGATGCTTGTGTTAATATCTGTTTCAAACTAATTTGGTGCATAATACAAATTCAGTCAGATATTTTACTGCTCTTGGACATGAAGTCATCCTGCGCTCATTGATAGAGAATATCCAATCAAATATAATAATAATAATAATAATAATAATAATAATAATAATAATAATAATAATAATAATAATAATAATAATAATAATAATGGAGGAACGAATCCACAGTTATCTATATGTACATATATTTAAAGATAAAACTGTACAGTTATGTACATATACATAACTGCAGATTTGTTTCTCCACTTCAAGATTCATGCTACTATGATTATTTTTCAAATAATAATAATAATAATAATAATAATAATAATAATAATAATAATAATAATAATAATAATAATAATAATAATAATAAATTGAGTAAGCCTCACGATAAACTGAATAATTTTGTTGTGACTTGTTATGCAAACATCAAACAAATGTAGACAATGGTTGATCTGAAAAGTGTTGAAAATCATCACGTCTGTCCTTCAAAATGATCAAAACTGAAAGTATTCAATACAGCAAGGTATTTAAAATGGAGTATTTCCCACTGAACCCCGAAATTGCTAAGCCTCAGGCAATAATTCTCTCCCTCTCTCTCAGCGACAGAATTGTAACAGGGTAATATTTATATAGTAAGTCCATCTCTCCTCTCTCTCTCTCTCTCTCAGATACAGAATCGTAACTGGGCAGTAGTTATATAGTAAGTCCATTCTCTCTCTCTCTCTCTCTGATACAGAATCGTAACTGGGCAATAGTTATATATTAAGTCCATCCGTCGATCTATCTATCTATCTATCTATCTACAGAATCGTAATGGGCAATAGTTATATATTATACATATATCGATATATCTATATATATATATATAATATATATATATGTAAATATATATATATATATATATATATATATATATATATATATATATATATATCAGTAGTCTGTCATAGACAAAACACTGTTGTCCACGACCAAACACTATGGTTAATTGTGTGCGCGCATGCGCGCGCGAACGTCATCAGCTAAACAAGCGTTGCAGGAGGTGACGGCTAAAACAATACGCGTGGTTCCCGATGCCTTATTACATTTATGCTAATGAAGCCTCTCCCACAGCATCTTGCAATTAATATTAATTCACAGGAAAGACTTTTTTTTTTTTTTTTTCATTACAAGTTTCGCTCAACTAATCAAGTAACCCCCTCCCCCCAACCTCCAAAACCCACCTGAGGGGGGAAAAATAGAACGAAAAAATTAGTTTCAAATTAGCAACAACCCACAGGTATCATTCGTTATTATTCTTCACTGTCTGGATGCCTCCTGTGTAAAGGATGTGACGGCTCGATGGTGGTGATAATTTTGATGATAATGAAATATAATAAAACACACAATGGTTTTTTTTTATAACAGCTGAGAAAGTTCTTTAAAGCTCGAGGTAAATCTTTTGATTTGCTTGGATAAAAACACCATTGTTGTTGTTGTTGTTAATAATAATAATAATAATAATAATAATAATAAAAATAATCATCATCATCATCATCATCATCATTATAATAATAATAGGAATAATGATCATTATAATAATAATAGGAATAATAATAATAATAATAATAATAATAATAATAATATATCATAATAATAACAACAGGAATAACAATAATAAATAACAATAATAACAACAAAAGGAATAATAATAATAACAACAACTTCATTTTAGTATGCAATAAACTCAATAAAGAATAATTAAACGAGCGAAAAAAAAAAGGTACGCAGACACCGCACACTTTATAACAAAGAAATAAAAGCGGGCTGATTCATCGCTCATTTTATCAAAACTTTTCGGGGATAGTCTCGGGAGAAGCTCTGAAAATGTCAGTATTATTACCAGAAAGAACGCATACACGTATATATACATATACATACAATCATACACACATATATACATATATTACATACATACACACATATAATTATGTACATTCATATATATATATATATATATATATATATATACATATATATATAATATGATTTATGTCTACATTAATATACGTGTGCATATATAGACACATTTATACACAAGTGTGTTTGTGTTTGTGTGTGTGCACGCAAGCACGCGCGTGCGCGTTTGAGACAGAAAGTCCCTAATCCCGACTTGATCCCAGGGAAGAAAGAGAGATTCGCCAAAACTTTATCTCTGCAAACCCGAGGAGCCAATATCCTTAAAGAACGGAACGCGTCAAGAGGCAGTCTACGGGGAAAGGGAACTTTCGTCGTATATCAATGGCGCGCGAGCGCGTAATCGCGCGGCGTCCTTCCCGCAGCACGAAAGTCCCCGAGGAAAAGTGCGCCTTGCACTTCTCGGGAGCGTGATATACAAGGTAATTCCATTTTCATACACGAGAGTTTGCCCCGGAACTTAGAAGATAAAGCTTTTCCTTAAGTATGAAAAATGAGCCCTGTATTTTTTAAAACACTCGGGATGAGTGCTTTCCCATGGATATGCAAATTTTGGTTCTCCCCGGGGGGGAAATACAAAATACGTTACTTTGCGCCACGGGGGGAGGGAGCGCCTTGCTGGCTCACGAGCAACGTATCCAATAATACGCGAATACTTCTCTGCATATTTCGACAAATGATGTAACTTTTTAATAAAATTCAAAGGAAAAAACTAATAAAATACATCTGGTTTCGAGTCAGATCTCCTGGAATTAGACAAAGTCTCGCTCCAATACTTCTAACTATATTTCGACAAATGACGTAACTTTTTAATAAAATCAAAATGAAAAACTAATAAAAAAAAAATCTGGTCACGAGTCAGATCTCCTGGATTACGACAAAATCCCGAACGGCTGTGACAGAAAGACAATGCGATGACAAAGCTCTGTCTTTAATAAAAGAAATGCCTCAAAACGACGAACCAACGTTCAGAAACTCTACGCAGTTTCGAGGAACAGAGGAAGGGCCGATTCAGATCACTCTACTCTCCAGGGTCCACAAAACCTATATAACATGAAGGTAAAAAAAAAACTAAGCCTAAAAAATCTCAGTTGCTATGAGAGGATGGGGGGGCTATATTTATACTGCAGCTTATGGAGGAGGAGTCGAGAGAGCGAGAGTGGAAAAAAAAATTAAGGAAAAAAATACCCTAAGGAAATATATGGCCAAGATTTATGGTAGATATTCTGGATGGGAAAATAAAGTTCCCTATACAGGGAGACTGAAAGTGGGAGGAAAAATGAGCATTAATTTGTGCAGCCTACAAAGATCAAAGAGGAACACGTAGAAAAAAATCAACCGACATTAGAAATAGTATTTAAAGCGCAGAAATAATAACTAGAAGGTAGAAATAGCACTTGAAAGAGTAGGAATAACATATAAATGGTAGACATAGCACTTAAAAAGTAGAAATAGTATTTAATAGGTAGACATAGCACTTGAAACAGCAGAAATTGTACTGAAAAGGTAGACTTAGCACCTGAAAGGGCAGAAATAGTACTTAAAAGGTAGACTTAGCACTTGAAAGAGTAAAACTAGCATTTAAAAGGTAAACATGGCACTTGAAAGAGTACAAATAGCAATTAAAGGGTAAACATAACACCTGAAAGAGTAGAAATAGTACTTAGAATGTAGAAAAAGAAGCACTTGAAAGAGTAGAAATACCATCTACAAGGTAGAATAGTACTTGGAAGAGTAGAGATAGTACTTAAAAGGTAAACATAGCACTTGAAAGAGTAGAAATAGTACTTAGAATGTAGAAAAAGCACTTGAAAGAGTAGAAATACTATCTACAAGGTAGAATAGCACTTGGAAGAGTAGAGATAGTACTTAAAAGGTTAACATAACACTTGAAAGAGTAGAAACAGTACTTGGAACGTAGAAAAAGCACTTGAAAGAGTAGAAATAGTAGTTACAGAGTGGAATGATATATCCTTCAAAGCAGCAAAGTTAAAAACAGCAAAATAAATAACATAGCAATTGAAAAAGGTAGGTGACAATGATAATGACCAATGTTGTTGAACAGAAGAACTGGTCGTCAATTACATACAAATTCTTGAGAAACCTATATACCCAAGGATTTCGTGCAGAAGATGAACAGAACTGTTTAAAAGGTCTGTCCTTGAGACGAATCACTTAGATACCAGGGTGGCATACAACATTACAATTCGGGACAATGTGAAATGGATATTAAAATAGAAAAAAAATAAAGAATAGTTCAAAAGGAAAACCAGTTACCATACTGAAACGGGACAAAAACTATTGAGAGAGGTACACGAAGGCGAAACATTGAGAAATCAAGACAAAAATACACCAAGGTTAGACTTAGTGATATGAAAAATAAAACTGAAATCATGAACAGCCAATAGAGTTTGAGTAAAGCAAAGCTCCGCCAAGGCTGAGCAATCCAATCTCCCAAAATGGCCCTTCCAACTAAAAATTATATTCCCATCTCTTCCAAAATCTAATCAATTGTTGGCAGTCACAAGAATCACATTTAGAAGAAAACTGCATAGAAATTCACAAAACTATTTGCATAATTCTACAAACAAACGGACTGAACAACGGTTATAAGCAATGTGAAGGTTAAAAGCCCAGAATTTAAAATATCTCTCTCTCTCTCTCTGCGATCTTTTCAGGCAGCCATATAACATCCGGAAAGATACTACCTCCCTCATTCACAGTGCGGAGATAAGCCAACCCAAGATTATGCAGTTTAATCTCTCTCTCTCTCTCTCTCTCTCTCTCTCTCTCTCCAAGCCGGATTTATCCCCTCCTCGTAGGTGAAACTACAGTCACACATTTGTTTATACCTTCTTTTATCAGGACATGAATATATTTCAGATGTTTTAACTTTTTTGCCTTTAGGATTAAACTAGATCCTGACAACTGGTCGCTCATAATGGTGTTTATATTAAACACACAAACACACACACAAACACTACTATATATATATATATATATATATATATATATATATATATATATACACTCATATATATATATAAATATATATATATATTATATATATATATATATATATATATATATATATATATATATATATATATATATATATATATATACATTTTATACATTATATATATCTAATATTTATACATTTATATATATATATATATATATATATATATATATATATATATATTTATCTAATCATTTATACTAAAAAATGTACCATACTGAAGGAATAAAAATGGTAATAAGTATAAGTAACCAAACAGCACATACATTAAATCGCCCATTCTAAAAAATCATTTCCAACTTTGCTAGATTCCACCCGAACATTCTACAGAAGATACTTTAGTGTATGAAAACTAAGATGAAACGGTCATATAAACGATATAAAAACAATTATCACTTTTTTTTTAATTGACGGTAAATATCCACAACCGACATGGCATGCATGCAAAACAATGGTGGTTACCTAGAAGCATGAGCAGCCAATCACGATTCACATAAACGATATCCGTGGCGTATATTTACCGTCAATTGGAGAAAAAACAAGTAAAAAATGCGCCGATGTTTCTTCGGCGCAATCGAGTTTTCTGTACAGCCGCTACAGCCTATAATCAAGGCCACGAAAACAGATCTATCTTCCGGTGGTCTCGGTATAATGCTGTATGAGCCGCGGCCCATGAAACTTTAACCACTGCCCGGTGGTGGCCTGTCCTATATCGTTACCAGAAGCACGATTATGGCTAACTTTAACCTTAAATAAAATAAAAACTGCTGAGGCTAGAGGGCTGCAATTTGATGTGTTAGATGATTGGAGGGTGGATGATCAACAGACCAATTTGCAGCCCTCTAGCCTCAGTAGTTTCTAAGATCTGAGGGCGGACAGAAAAAAGTGCGGATGACAACGCCGGAACAATAGTTTCCTTTTTCAGAAAACCAACAACAGAAAGGCTACAGAGAAGGAATCCTGAGATTTTGAGGTATTTCTATATAAATCCCTAAAGTTAAACAACTGGACGTGAATATTTGCACGCATACGTGTACCTTTCGTGCTGAAATCGTGGGTAAGAAATATTAAGGGAGAAAATACGAATTTAAAAATAAATTGCCCGCAGTAAAGCTTCCGTACCGTGTGTTACCTTATTAGTATGGAAATATATTAAAATCGTGTAATCCCAATCTACACGCGGGGAAAATATATAACCTTGGTTTCCAAAAACTAGTTCACTGTATTTATTACTTTTTTCGTGTTCCTGGACCCTGCCATAATAATAGCTTACACTGCCTTGTTCTTCTGTGACAACTTGAAAATAACGCATAAATCAGAGAATGTATTCTACAAACATACGTCTCTCTGTTATTTACAAGTTCAACAAAGAACATCAAAGCAGTTCTTAATGCATAAAAATGCTTATTGAAAAAGAAACCAACAAATGCATGACTTGAAAATACTTGTCACTCAATCGAGACTGGGAAATAAAATACTTGTCCCTCAATCAAGACTGGGAAATAAAATACTTGTCCCTCAATCAAGACTGGGAAATAAAATACTTGTCACTCAATCAAGACTGAGAAATAAAATACTTGTCACTCAATCAAGAATGGGAAATAAAATACTTGTCACTCAATCAAGACTGGGAAATAAAATACTTGTCACTCAATCAAGACAGAAATCAAATACCTGTCACTTAATAAAGACTGGGAAATAAAATATTTGTCACTCAATCAAGACTGGGAAATAAAATATTTGTCACTCAATCAAGACAGAAATCATATAATTGTGACTCAATAAAGACAGGGAAATAAAATACCTGACACTCAGTCAGAAATGGGAAATAAAATACTTGTCCCTCAATCAAGACTGGGAAACAAAATACTTGTCACTCAGTCCAGACTGGAAAACAAAATACTTGTCAATCAATCAAGACTGGAAAATAAAATACTTGTCACTCAATCAAGACTGGAAAACAAAATACTTGTCAATCAATCAAGACTGGAAAATAAAATACTTAGTCACTCAATCAAGACTGGAAAACAAAATACTTGTCAATCAATCAAGACTGGAAAATAAAATACTTGTCACTCAATCAAGACAGAAATCAAATAATTGTGACTCAGTAAAGACAGGGAAATGGCATACTTATCACTCAATCAAGAATGGGACATAAAATACCTGTCCCTCAATCACGACAGACTTGTCACTTTATCAAGACTGGGAAATTAAATACTTGTCACTCATTCCAGACTGGAAAAGAAAATCTTGTCACTCAATCCAGACTGGTTAATCAAATAATTGTCACTCAATCAAGACTATGAGATAATATACTTGTCACTCAATCAAGACTGGAAAATAAAAAACTTGTCACTCAATAGAGCCTGGGAAATAAAATACTTGTCTCACTCAATCAAGACTGGAAAATAAAATACTTGTCACTCAATCAAGACTGGTTAGTAAAATAATTGTCACTCAATCAAGACTAGGAAAGAAAATCCTCTGTCACTCAATCAAGACTAGTTAATAAAATACTTGTCACTCAATGACGACCGGTAAGTAAAACACTTGCCACTCTAGAATTAGTGTCACTCAATCAAGAATGGGAAATCAAATACGTGTCACTCAATCAAGACTGAGAAATAAAGTGCAATAGCAATCAAAGACTGACATAACAGACTGCGTGTTTAAGCATGAACTACCGGAAAATCGACCCAACAACAAGGGACTGAGCAAGTGTTCAAACACTACTGCCTGGTCATAGCCCACTCCCCCCTTCCCCCTTAACCCAGGCCTCTCTGCACAAACATCCTCTCGACGCAACTTCCGGATTTGACGGAGGGCAGGAAATTGGGATGACAGAATTGAAATGGACGGAGGCTCCCAGCCGCACCACAAAAACAATCAATTACCTGTGGTGAACTTCTTTTGCGACGAGAATTACGACGCAGACGCGATCTACGTCGTTCTGAAATTCAGAGAATAGAGGCAGTATTCGCTTTCAAGTGCATTTTGCTGTGAACAAATGCAATACTTTCGTAGACTTTAGACTGAATGAATGAGAGACTTTCCTGTTCTGTAAACAAATGGAAAATAGCGAACAGCTCATCATACATTCATAGATCACCAGCGCCCTCTCTCCCTCTCTCTTTCGGAAATTGCTCAGTAGCCTCAGCCTAGGAAAGTGTGTGTGTATGTATGTATGTATGTATGTATGTATGTATGTATGTATGTATGTATGTATATATATATTATATATATATATATTATATATATATATATATATATATATATATATATATATATATATATATATATATATAATGGCATGAAGAGTATCCATTCTAGGAGTCATTAAAATGATAAAACTAGAAAAAACGGACATAGTGACTTTAGTATGCATCAGCTCTAAACCCCAACTCTCTCTCTCTCTCTCTCTCAAACTGACACCCTTACGATTTGCATAAACACTGAAACGTGATAATAGAACGAATATGCACCTTGAATATCGTCTTATCATTCATGGAAGATTTTTCTCCGATACCTTATCAATACAAACCAGTCTTTTTGTGAAAATGGACAACTGAGCTATCAGCTATCCACTTAAAAAACTTAAAAAAAAAAAAAAAAAAAGACCAAACAGAATTCGATCAAAAACACTCCTGTCACGAGATCAGCTATCCACTAAAATCTGGCAAAGAGAGAGAGAGAGAGAGAGAGAGAGAGAGAGAGAGAGAGAGAGAGAGAGAGAGAGAGAGAGAGAGAGAGAGAATTCGATCAAGTTAAACTCTCCTGCCAAGAGACTAAACAAGGAGGTGTTTTTTGTCCGAAGTCCAAATATTGTGCAAAACTTTCCCAGTTCCTGATTACTCGCTGTGGTATTGACGTATTTGCAAAATTCGGGTGTGCGAATTTTTTTTTTAGCAACGTATAGCAAAATTCACGTTCTTATCTATAAGGTCTAATTTTTTTTCATACAAGGCAAGTACGGAATTCATAACGCTACCATAACTCTGCTGGTAGTTTTCAACATGATTCACAAGAAGATGGTTCAAATTCCTACATAGGTGGGTTATCATTATCATTAAATATCATAATTATTATATTTAAAGTTGCTAGTTATGAAGAGTGAAAATTAAAATTTTTTCCCCTAACTCTGCTTGTAATCTTCAACATGATTCACAAGATGGTTCAAATCCTCACAGAGGCGGCTTATCATTATTATTAAAGCATTACTATCAATTACTATCATTACACGTAAATTGAAAATCAAGAACACAAATGTAAAATAAAATTTTTCCGACTATTTTCGAAAATTTTCAGTATGAAATGATTTCAAGCATCACGTAACCAGATGAACCTTCTCGTACAGAGCTACGAGATTCTCTCTCTCTCTCTCTCTCTCTCTCTCCACATGCGTGCAGGCGTGTCAGCGGGCGCATATCTGTATGGGCGTTGTGTATATCTATGTGGAGGCAGAGTTGGGTATTGGGGAAGTGGGGTGGGGGGGTTGGGGAGGGTTGGATGCTGGGCGTGTGTGTCCTTTGGTCCTCGTATCTTGTTTTTTCCTTCTGAGCCTCCGACGTGAGAAGAAGGCCAAAGCCGCCGCCTCTTTTTAATCTGCCGTAAGTAAGGGGGTGGGGGTATGGGGACGGAATTCGGTGAATTATTGGCTGGACATGTCAGCCCCCCACCTGCACCGCCATTAAGACCAAAGAACTCGCTTTTATTTATTTATTTATTTTTTTTTTTTTTTTGCACGTCTTCATTGTCAATGTATTGCTACCTTTAGGAAAGTAAATAAATAAATAAATATAATATATATATAAATATATAATATATATATATATATATATATATATATATATATATATATACTCCCCTGAAAATAAGCTCCGTCAAAAATACATTACAAAGCAAAATTTGCGTTGGAAAACCTGCAATGTATTATTCATATTAACTGGGTGTGACGAGAAACTTCCCACACCATTGCTGCCATTCCGCAGTGTTTCGCTTTCGTGTCATTCCGTAATGTGCGAAACACCTCCCTCCGTCCTTTCTTTCTCCTTCTCCTTCTTCTTCCCTTCCCTCATTTCCTCCCTCCCTCCCTACTAAGGTGACCGATATCCTTAGAGAACGGGACGACCCGAAGCGAAGACTTTTGACGACTCGTGAGACTGAGACGACTCTCGCTCCATAGTCTTGGTGCTGTTGGATTTTTTTTTATTCTTCCTCCGGAGCACCTTTTAAATCAAACGACTCTCGCGTCGTTCTAGTACGACCAGAGAGAGAGAGAGAGAGAGAGAGAGAGAGTCTCAAGACCAGAGAGAGTCTCAAGACCAAGGGTTTGAGCGAAACACACACACAGACAATGAGAGAGAGAGAGAGAGAGAGAGAGAGAGAGAGAGAGAGAGAGAGTATGTGTGTGTATCAGGACCAAGGGTTTGAGGAATCACACATCACACAGAAGAAGAGAGACACACACAAGAGAGAGAGAGAGAGAGAGAGAGAGAGTGTGTGTGTGTGTGTGTATCAGGCCCAAAGGTTTGAGCGAATCACACACACACACAAGAAGAGAGAGAGAGAGAGAGAGATTTCAAGACCAAGGGTTTGAGGAAACACACACACACACAGAGAGAGAGAGAGAGAGAGAGAGAGAGAGGCGCGAGTGACGATAGTAGCCCTGACGTGATACGCTTCCCCAAAACTACAATGGCAGAGAAAAGTTGTGGGGTGGGGGTGAGGGGTAGGCGAGGGAAGGGAGAAGGGGGAAGGTGGTTGGGGTGAGGAAAGGGGCCAAAAGAAAAGAAATTTCGGAAGCTTTACACAGATAAGAGGGCCACTGGAAAGGAAGGCATGAAGAGGAACCGGGGACGATTCTTTTCTCCCTCTTTTATTCTCTCTCTCTCTCTCTCTCTCTCTCTCCGCTCACCTCAAGGAGACATCTGACGTGAAGGAGAGAACGGGTGTCAAGATGGTTCAACCAGACCCCATACAACGAGACAGAAATAATGGAGGTAGAATTCTCCCACAACTCCCTTCAGTGCCTGACTGTTTGACGCTTGACCCACTGTTCTAGATTTCCAGACAAATTTAGTCCCAAAGCCACTGAATGAAAAATTTACAAGAAACATTTAAACGAAATGCGAGTTGATTTCTTTGAGGGCGAACTCGTATTTTAGTGCAAAATGCAATCTTGTAACACATCATTGCGTGCAATGTGATTGCGCAAGCACTGGTCAAGTTGAATATCTCTTCACCAATTTACACTTTACACACTTTTCCAATCAATGTTCTGACCTTGGATATCTATCCTTTAAGAATGTTTCCTTTGGATGATAATAATAATAATAATAATAATAATAATAATAATAACAATAATAACAATAATAATAATAATAATAATAATAATAATAATAATAATAAAACGCAAGTCATTGAAGCCAAAGCAATAGTGATAAGCCCAGCTTCAGCATATTGCGTGCATTCGTTCAACTGCTTAATGAAGCTATTACAATTAAGCCCCTTCATTATGACTGAACCCTTCTAATTGGAAATGTACACCACAACAATAACAAATAACTAATCTATTATGTATATCGCCATATTAATTACTAAATCTGAAATTATACGACAGTAACCTCTTCTCGAACTAAATACTAAATGAGCGAGTTTCATTGAAATGGGTATTTTAGTTCTTGTACACAGACACGTATATATTTTCATTTTACATATTTTCATTTCTATATTTATAATATATATATATATATATATATATATATATATATATATATATATATATATATATATATATGAAATTTTAATCACACCGTGATTTATTTACAATCATGTTGTTTAATATCAAATTCATGCTACTTCGGGAATATCCCCGATGGGGAATTATCACCGAAGGAGAATTTTATAAGTGATAAATGGATCGCTGATGGCTCAGTGGGTGTAGACCTTCGACTGGAGTTGTTGGAAGGTAATTGTGTCGAGGGATCGAGACCCGGCAGTACCGATCCACTAATCACTTAT
The DNA here is from genome assembly GCF_040412425.1 of Macrobrachium rosenbergii. Classification (NCBI taxonomy): domain Eukaryota; kingdom Metazoa; phylum Arthropoda; class Malacostraca; order Decapoda; family Palaemonidae; genus Macrobrachium; species Macrobrachium rosenbergii. The sequence goes on from NC_089742.1 coordinate 49,311,222, forward strand.
AAAATTTCCCTTCGCTGATAATTCCCCGTCGGGGATATTCCCGAAGTAGCGTGAATTTTAAATTAAACATTTGTAGCTTCATGCATATATATATGTGTCACTATATTTTACCACGCCGATGCAAAACGCTGACTTCTGACAACCACCATTATTTATATATATATATATATATAAACAACGATTATAAACAACGATAAAAAAAACTGGATTTCATCTAAAACGATTAACCCAGTTCTATTATGAAGACACTGTCGACACCACTCACCTTTCAAACGAAGCCTTTAATGAAGTCTAAAACCCTCTTGCTTTTGTTCTTCGTAAGTAATGTATTAAGAAATGGAGAGGTCTAGACAACCTTCCATCAAACATGACAGTACAATACTGCCCTAAAATGGAAGACTGCAGTATCTGCAAAAACACAAAACCGAGAAAAATAGTAGATACTCCCTTGCCTGACTACTGATTTTGCTGATACTGCAAACAGGACCCCCTAAATACTCGTGGAAAGCATTGAAGAATCATTCTGAAACTGCAGTAACTTGTGTATTTTGTGTTTCACGAGCCCAATATGTGGCATATCTCAATGTCGAAAATTTTGCAGATACTGCAGTTTTCCAATTTAGGGCAGTATTAAGGAATGGAGGTCCAGACAACCTTCATCAAACATGACAGTACAATACAGTCCATAAAATTACTACTTACTCAGAGGACATACCTGATAAGGATTCAACCTTTGTTTCCCTTGTCAAGTCTTACAGCAGCGGTGTCAAGTCACACTATTACAATCAACAAAAACTGAATCAAAGCTATAGATCTTTGAAGCATAAAAGACATGCATGCGTTTTATACCAAAATCCAAAAAAATATGAATTAATATGGAAATAAGCAGTTGAAAGCTGTCAAGAGAAAAACAACTAAAACCATAAGCTATTCATCATGGTCAAACTAAAGAGCGATAACAACTCAATCATTTGTCAGATGATCAGTCATTTTTATCGCATCTAAAATACACAACATGGCATAAATGAGACTGGCAAAATCTAAAGGCGCTGAAATAAAAAAAAAATAGCAGACAAATAAAAATGTTTGCCTTGCATTCAGAAAGGTAAACAATGACACAGTGTGAAGTCTCAACTCTCGGAGGAGTGAAGAATTCCATGTTTGTCAGAGAGAGAGAGAGAGAGAGAGAGAGAGAGAGAGAGAGAGAGAGAGAGAGAGAGAGAGAGAGAGAGAGAGAGAGAGAAATTCCATGTTTGTCATACAGAGAGAGAGAGAGAGAGAGAGAGAGAGAGAGAGAGAAGAGAGAGAGAAATTCCATGTTTGTCATACAGAGAGAGAGAGGGGGGGTAAAGAATTCCTGGTTTGTCAGAGAGAGAGAGAGAGAGAGAGAGAGAGAGAGAGAGAATTCATGTTTGTCAGAGAGAGAGAGAGAGAGAAATTCCATGTTTGTCATACAGAGAGAGAGAGAGAGAGAGAGATGTTTATTAGAGAGAGAGAGAGAGAGAGAGAGAGAAATTCCGTGTTTGTCATACAGAGAGAGAGGTTTGTCAGTAAAGAATTGGTTTGGTTTGTCAGAGAGAGAGAGAGAGAGAGAGAGAGAGAGAGAGACGTTTCTTACCTGACGACACTGTGAATGAGCTTTTGAGCCTGTTCTGGAGTGGGCGGCGGCCAGTCATCACGTGGGTGTACCCCGGGATCCACCCATGCCCCGCCCATCATAGCGGGGTGACGAGGCAAAGGGCCGTAGTCCAGCGGGTAGTCCAGAGGGTAATCCTGCGGAATGAACTCCGAGGGATGCAGGAATTCGGGAGGAATGTCTCCTGGGAAGGCCGCCGGGTGGTGGGGCGGCAGGAAGGCCATTTCTGACCCTATCATGGCGTCGGGAATGTACCCCATCTCGAAGGGATACATCGGGTAGGGCGCGTACTCCATGGGCATGAAGGGAGGCCCCATGGGCGGCCCTGGTGGTATGGGGGACATGGCCCCGGGTGACATACTTCCTGGGGACAGATGCCCCGCCTGAGACATGGGCGGGTAACTCATGAGGTGGGGGAAGCGAATGGGGTCTTGGGGCAGCGGGTACGGCTCATCCATGTACCTCGGGTCGATCAGTCTCGGGTCGATCATCCTCGGGTCGACCAACCTCGGGTCGATCAGGCGAGGATCGATCATGCTGGGGTCTATCAGCCTGGGGTCTATCATCCCCGCCTCCATCCTCCGTTGCTGGTGCTCCACCAGATGCTCCTGTGGGTGGTGAAGGTTATGGTCGAGCCACCTGTCCGATGACCTGGATCTGCGGCGGCGACCTTGCTCTTGGCTGGGAACCCGACGGACATCGACCTCGCCTGACCTGCTTTTCCTCAGGTGGCGCTGCTCCCTGCTCTCTCTGCTGCCGGCGGCGGCGGTGGTGGTGTCCCTCTCCCTCGTGTCCCTGGAACGCCCGCGGCTACCGTCACGCCTCGGCCGCGACCTGCTGTTCACGTCTCTGATGTCGAGGGTCATCAGGTCGCCGGAACTCGAGGATATGTCGTCCCTCCGCAGTCGAGTGTCTTCGCTTCTCTGCCGCCTAGGCTGCCGACGGCCCTCTTCCTCGTGCCGCTTGAGGCGGGCGCGATCCTCCGACATCTGCCTTCGGACGCCGTGTTCCCTCGGGGGAGTCAATATGGCGGGGGGAGGGACGGGGTTCTCGGGGGAGCTCTGGGGAATGCCCATGTCGGAATTGATCTCCTGATACTCGTGACTGGACGGAGAGGAGCTTCCGGAACCGGGTCTGGGTAACCGGGTCTTTCGGGGCAAGTCTGGCGGAGGCGGGTCGACTGGAGTGCGCGGTTTGAGGGAACGGTCAACAGGGGGAGGGTGGGCCTCTCCCCCTTCTTCGTTGCCTTCTTCGTCGTCATCGTCGTCATCATCAGCGGCGGCATCTACGACGTCAGCGATGTCCGGAACGACTGAGTCATCGTTGGTGTCGGTCTCGATGTCGTCAAACTCCGATAAGACACGGTCCAGCACATCCAGGCTTTGGCGGATTTCCTCACTGCTGGAAAGAGAAGAAAAATAACAGACAATCAGACGATTTTCAAAAGTATGTCCACATATTGGCCTTTCATACTAAAAGGTATGGGAAGAGAAACCCACAAGATTCCTGGGTCTTGAACCAGCCTGACTACCTCATCTCTTGAAAAAGGGTCACAGTTAGGACCTGAAAGTACTCGAGTTTGAAAAGTAACATGTAAATATTTACAAGTAAACAAGTTATACACAGGAATCTTGTGGGTTTCTCTTTCCATCTTCAGAAGAAAACTGAAAGAAGTTTTTGTTTGGTTCACTAAAAGGTATGATACAATTCACTTGTAAACAACTGCTGGAAATAAAAATAAAAGAAATTAGACGATTTTTAAAGGTATGTCCACATACTGGCCTTAATACTAAAAGATATGATACAATTCTCTTGTAAACTCTTGCTGTAAATAAAAATATAAGAAATTAGACGTTTTTTAAAAGTATGTCCAGATACTCGCCTCAAATACTAAAAGGTATCATACAATTCTCTTGTAAACAACTGCTGGAAATTAAATAATAATACAAGAAAACTAGACAATTTATAAAGTTGTGTCCAGATACTGGCCGTAAACACTAAAAAATATTGTACAATTCACTTGTAAACAACTTCTGGAAATAAAAATAAAAGAAGTTAGATTGTTAAAAGTATGTCCAGATATCATAATAATGCAGTCGTAAACGACTGCTGGAAATGAAACAAAAATAAAAGAAAACTAGACGATTTCAAAGGTGTCCAGATACTCGCCTTAAATACTGGTAGATACGATACAGCTCACTTTTAAACAGCAAACAGAAAGATGAATTTATTATGCTGGTTACAAAAAAAAAAAAAATACAGCTATCCACAACTACTGTAAATTACAGCTCATGTGCTAAATGCGTTCTCTGTTTGGCATTCTGTAACTGAACTCCAACAGGATATAATTATCGGAGCTCGTCAAAGTTGAGACTTAACATGTTTGCTCTTTTTTCTTGTTACAAAAGGACCCGAAATTAAATTATTGTTGCGCCTCTCTCTCTCTCTCTCTCTCTCTCTCCGCGACACACACACACAACCATTGTATCTTTCACACACACACACACACACACACACACACACACACTCTCTCTCTCTCTCTCTCTCTCTCTCTCTCTCTCTCTCTCTCTCTCTCTCTCTCCGTGACACACACCCCACAACCATTGTATCTCTTTCTCTCTCTCTCTCTCCGCAGCACACGCACCCCAGCCTCTCTCTCTCTCTCTCTCTCTCTCTCCTGGACACACACCCACCAACCATTGTATCTTTCACTAAGACTAACAAAGCAAAATCGAGTAAAGGCCATTTTTCACTTTTTATTCGAGTCAATATTTTGCCAAACACCGCCGCCGCCGCACACACCGACCGCATTTACATTATAAATTGGTCTGAAAATTGTTTTGACTAATTGAATGTAGCCGAGAATTGGTTACTCTGCCACGCATAAATAAACGTGCCGCGAATTCAGCTTGCTCGTGTAAGTGTACCTGTCTCTCTCTCTTTTTTTTGGTTTTTTGATTTTTGTTTTTTTGTTTTTTGTTTTTTGTTTCCGTTGCAAAATGCTATTTTTTTTCCTTCATCTTGTTTCTTGTGCACGTATGTTCTATGCATGTGAATGTATGTATGTGCGTATGTATGTATGCATGCGTGCATGTAAAGGTGTGTATATAATATATATATATATATATATATATATATATATATATTATATATATATATATATATATATATATATATATATATATATATATATATATATATATATATATATATATAATTTATTGTTCATGCATCATATGCATACGCACATACATACATACATTCACATGCACGCGCATACTTGCACAGGAAAGAAGATAAGGGGGAAAAAGTAGCATTTTGCAAAGAAAAAAATATATACACTTTCGAATCTCCAGGCTCTTCCTTCAGCAAGGAATTAAATAATACACCTCAGTGGTTAAGAGAAAGTCTATTAATTATACAATTATACTCAATTTCATTTTTCTGTTTCCTAAAATTCAAAATTTTTCATCAGCATTATACCTAAACGTTTGAAACTCCCACTCCATTCAGTCACTTTAATTTTCATTAATTTAACCAATTAACTTCATTTCAAGTTATCAGTAAACATATAAAAAATATTACGACAACAAAATCATTGTGAATTTCATTTTCTTTCACTCCACTGCTCGTTTTAATACGAGAAGCAAGTGTTATCAATTTTATATATAACAAAGTATATCTCATCATGAAATGGAATGATAAAAACTGATTATTATCTAGTAATCTATTCTAAATCATTTTTTATAAAACGAATGAAAAGGCTATTTATATAACACACAGTAAATCATCATCATGAAATGTAATTAAATAAAATTTATTCAATAGCATTTATCTAAATACGAAAACAAGTGAAAAAGCCAGGTTTAAAATCAAACAAAAATTGATTCATCAGCAATTCATTCTAAATATT
>NC_089742.1:49319270-49359270 GCF_040412425.1 Macrobrachium rosenbergii
TCAAAGTTGACAGAGAGAGAGAGAGAGAGAGAGAGAGAGAGATGGCTGATCAGAAAATACACATTCATTTCCTAATGCTAATTTTTCTTTACTAATGATAGATGCCATTCAGAGCTAATGGAGAGACCATATTAAGTATAGGAGGAATATTGAATGGACCACTAGCACTCGAACTGATAGCGTACATTATATTAGACAAAGAGTTAAAGGGACTTCTAATGATCTCATTCAACAAGTACAAACTGACCGAAGAAAGCTGGAAAAGTGAGGACTAACAGTTTACAGTTACAGTTTGCAGTATTTTATTTTTTTCTTTAAGGTCCCACTTCACCTGAGGCGCTATGTGAGACCGCAAATTCATTTGTCATATACACAATTTATCACTTTTTTTTTTTAAGACGAAGTCAGTAATTAGAAAGAAGTTAACGGGATGGAATACAGAATTTTGGCCAAAGGCCAAGCGATGGGACCTATGAGGTCATTCAGCGCTGAGAGGAAAACTGAGAATAGAAAGGTTTTAAAGGTGTAACAGGAGGAAAACCTCGCAGTTGCACTAAGAAATGATTGTTAGGAGAGAGTGGAAAGTAAGATGGAGGAAAGAGAATATGAACGGAGATACAGTAAAAGGAATGAAGGAGGTTGCAGCTAGGGGCCGAAGGGACGCCGCAAAGAACCTTAAGTAACGCCTACAGTGCACTGCGCGAGGTGCACTGACGACGCGTTTAAAATCACAGGTAATTCAACTGTTTCGTATATATGGTCACGTGTGTATACAGGATCCTAATTTTCCGATACAACCGGTGACAGAAGGAATAACGGGTTTTACAAGGTGGTTTTACACAAGGGGGAAGTAAAGATCATCTGTCTGATTGATTAACTGATATATTGATCGATTTCATCCACACACAGGAAGCACAGCAATAAAGATCATGGTCGCCTATCACTGTGATTTCGATGGACTGGTCGTGGGAGTACGCAAACACAAACTATACTGATATAGAATGAAACTGGTGTACAATGCTAGGATCAGTCTATGGTAAGGTTAGATTATCAGCGAAGAGATAACAGTTCTCACAAAGATTTTGACTGAGAGTGATCCAAATATGCACATGACGGAAAGGCCATTGCATTTCACTTGGTTACTAAAGCCACTGGTTCAAATAATGCATTAAGATAAACTAGAAAAAATGCGCCGAAGTATCTTCGGCGCAGTCGAGTTTTCTGTACAGCGTATAATGTTGTATGAAACTTTCAGCCGCGGCCCATGAAACTGCCGCGGCCCAAAGGTTACAAAGGTGTAACAGGAGGAAAAGTAATATAGCTTAGTTTTACAGACCACTGAGCTGATTAACAGCCTCCTAGGCTGGCCCGAAGGATTAGACTTATTTTACGTGGCTAAGAACCAAATTGGTTACTTAGCAAAGGACCTACAGCTTATTGTGGAATCCGAACCACATTATAGCGAGAAATGAATTTCTCTCACCAGAAATAAATTCTCTAACTCTTCATCAGGAGGAAAACTCCGCCCATCGAATGAGGTCTGAAGCTCAACCAACTCGGCCAACAAAAGGGCTAATTAACTTCGCAGTTGCAGTATAAAACAATTGTTAGGAGAGGGTGGTTGCCAAGATGGAAGAAAGAGAATATGAACCGAGGTACAGTAAAATGCATGAAAGGTGTTGCAGTTAGGGGCCGGGGGACGCTGCAAAGAACCTTAAGTAATGCCTACAGAGGACCCAAAATCAGTATACTGATTAATAGCACAGATAAAAACATCATTGAGTATGGAGTGACTGACGTTAGTATCAATGACAGTAAAAGTAAGTGGTCGAGTTGTATAGGTAATTCAATGTTGAAAAAGGTAAGATGAAGAGTCACTTAAGTGCAGCAATCAGGAAAGTGCAATAAAAGAAGGGAGCCGGATGACGAAAAAAGAGTAAAAGTGAGAAACCCTCCTTTATTGAAATGGAGGGTAGGTGGGAAAGTGGACGTAAAAAAAGATGACAATTAAAACTAAATAACTGTTGTCTTTGCACAACAGACAATTTACCAAAAAAAAAAAAAAAAATATATATATATATATATATATATATATATATATATATATATATATATATATATATATATATATATATATATATAAATTTATTCCTATTAGTCAAAATGATCAAACACTCAAAACACCAGTCCACAAATCCATTCGTAGGGGGTTAGCGCCGTCAGTGCACCTCTGCGGTGCACTATAAGCATTACTTAAGGTTCTTTGCAGCATGCCTTCGGTCCCTATCTGCAACCCCTTTCGTTCCTTTTACTGTACCTCCTTTCATATTCTCTTTCTTCCCTCTTACTTTCCTCAACCCTCTCCTAACAATTGATTCATAGTGCGGCTGCGAGGTTTTCCTGCTGTTACACCTTTCATAGCCTCTTACTGTCAATTTCCGTTTCAGCGCTGAATGACCCCACAAGTCCCAGTGCGTGGCCTTTGGCCTAAATTCCATATTCAATTCAACAAGTCCATTAACTTTCCCAAGTGAGTTTCCACAAAATATATAAAAATATAAAAATAAATATTAAAACCGAGATGAATCACCCCGAACTTGACAAAACAAAAGAAAAAGGGAGATTTCGGCGACCCAATGCCTCGGGCGAATTCACTGCTGTCGTGACTTCACAGCCCATGCGCACATGACGGTGTTACTACTAATTTATAAACCTGACAGAAGATTTTAAAATTCATAAAATAAATATGCATAATGCCACTTGTTTACTGTTTACCTAGGACTTAATTAGCTGGTCCTGACTCCTTAATACACACAAATACATGCATAAATTATATATATATATATATATATATATATATATATATATATATATATAAATTATATATATATATTATATATATTATATATGTATATATATATATATGTGTGTGTGTGCTGAGATTGTAATAGCCCAAATGCCTTCTTAACTTCTAGAACATTAGCACTTTTTGGATACGCTTGTCACTGCAAAGCCTTAGATCCACATGCAAGAAATATGAAGTAAATTCTGATGTCAGGGCACTGGGACTATTACAATCACATGCGTACCTCGTAAAAAGTAACCAGCAGATTCTAAACATACATATACATATATATATATATATATATATATATATATATATATATATATATATATATATATATATATATATATATATATATATATATATCACACACACACCCACAAAGCAACCAACATGGCGGCCTTCAAAAGTTGCGAGACATATTGCAGCGGCGGCGGCGGCCGGGCAGCACTCGCATAATAAATGCACAAAACTCAGTAACTCATTCCGAGTCCCGAATGCCAGTATAGCAGACCCTGGGCAGAGACAGATGGCGTCGGGATGCATGAAATTTTCATATTAGTTTGTTTGTCTTGGAAGGAAACTTTTTATTAAATGAGTGAGCGGGAAGGTTCCCACCGAACACCGCACCTCAACGCTTGTGCCATGGGCGGTTCAAAAGTCTTTAATGAAAAAGTGTCACGTTTATGGGCGTGCGCGCACACACACAAACACAGACACACACACACACACACACACATTATATATATATATATATATATATATATATATATATATATATATATATATATATATATATATATATATATATATATATAATTTATATACAAATATTTATATACACACATACATACCATACACACACACATATATATATATATATAATACAAATATTTATATGCATGCATACATACATACATACCATACACACATATATATTATATAGCTATTATATAGCCTATATACACATATATATATATATATATATATATATATATATATATATATATATTATATATATTATATATATATATATAATCTGTATGTGTGTGTGTGTGTGTGAGAGAGAGAGAGAGAGAGAGAGAGAGAGAGAGAGAGAGAGAGAGAGAGAGAGAGAGAGAGACAACATTCTACATTAGGAATCCAATCGCCTCTTCGCCCCGTTCCACACAGTATACTTACAACATATGGGCCTTCGATCACATAAAGGCTTCCCGGTCAATTGCCTTTCAGTTTGTTTCATTGCAGCTTTTAATAAAACTTTCTCTTAGAAAGCTGAGAGTGACAAGCAGGTAAGGATTATAACTCTTGGGTGATATTCATGCAAACAAGTCGGTCCCAAGCCCAGATAGGACCAGTGGGGTTGGGCTTAGGATTCAAGTCCAAGGTGCAAGCGAAAATGACACAAACACGTACAAAAAATATGGATAACAGGGTAAGAGTTAAAGGTAAGGATAATGTACGTCATTAATACGGGAACATTTCCAAGATGACAGCTGATATCTTTCAACGGGATAAAATTACAACCGCTGCTTTCTCCAGGACTGTTTCTGGCTGTCAAATATATGAGAGAGAGAGAGAGAGAGAGAGAGAGAGAGAGAGAGAGAGAGAGAGAGAGGCAGGTACTTTCTTTTTGTCTGTCAAATGAGAGAGAGGTATTTTTTGTTTGTCAAATGAGAGAGAAAGAATTTTTGGCTGGAGAGAGAGAGAGAGAGAGAGAGAGAGAGAGAGAGAGAGAGAGAGAGAGAGAGAGAGAGAGAGAGAGGTATTTTTTGTTTGCCAAATGAGAAAGAATTTTTGGCTGAGAGAGAGAGAGAGAGAGAGTACTTTTTGTCTGTCAAATGAGAAAGAGAGAGAGAGGTATTTTTTGTTTGCCAAATGAGAAAGAAATTTTGGCTGGAGAGAGAGAGAGAGAGAGAGAGAGAGAGAGAGAAAGAGAGAGAGATTTTTTGAGAGAAAAAGAAGAGAGAGAGAGAGAGAGAGCTTTTTGTCTGTCAAATGAGAAAGAGAGAGAGAGGTATTTTTTGTTTGCCAAATGAGAAAGAATTTTTGGCTGGAGAGAGAGAGAGAGAGTACTTTTTGTCTGTCAAATGAGAAAGAGAGAGAGAGGTAATTTTTGTTTGCCAAATGAGAAAGAATTTTTGGCTGGAGAGAGAGAGAGAGAGTACTTTTTGTCTATCAAATGAGAAAGAGAGAGAGAGGTATTTTTTGTTTGTCAAATGAGAGAGAACGAATTTTTGACTGTTGTTAGGCTAGAGAGAGAGAGAGAGAGAGAGAGAGAGAGAGAGAGAGAGAGAGAGAGACGCAGAGCAGCAGTTCCAGGGGGTTAACTAACGGACAAAACCGGCCCTCTAGAGCCACAACCATCCACAACCCCTCCCCCCTCCCCTCCTACTCCTCCCCCCTACACCTCACCTCAACTTGGTCGCTCCTCCGTGACTTCCATCTCTTGCCATTCCCCTACCCCCGTCCCCGTCCCCGTCCCTCAGCCACCATCCCCTCCAATTCCCCAACAATCTTGCAAACTCCATCCACCTGAGCAACTGACCAAGACGGTCATCTCACCAACAGAAGAGCGTTCTTCCCAAACTGCACACCTACAGCGTTGTTTTACAATGTATGGTGTTCAAGAGGTGAATAACAATGATTAAAAATCATTATATACAGATACACATACAAATGCGCACACACACACACACACACACTATAATAATATATACATATATATATATATATATATATATATATATATATATATATTAATTTTGGCAAAGGTTGACGCTATACAAAACCGACACTTTTTGACTCTTAAGTTATACTGTCCAACTGGTCATTAAGAAATCGAGGTGACTTATAACAAGGCTAAAAACTACATTAAAATGAAAATAACGAAGTGAACCGTTGCATAATTCTCTACCAGCCTATGTGATGCAACATAAATGTTATAGCAAAGCATTATCATTAATGATTTTATTATTATTCTGGCAAAATCTGGCTCAGAGAGAGAGAGAGAGAGAGAGAGAGAGAGAGAGAGAGAGAGAGAGAGAGAGAGAAGGCACAATCAGTTCGATGCGTACGCAGATAGATCGTCACAAAAATCACCAAAATCACTCAATCTTAAAATATTTCCAACCCCACTAGATTAGGAAAAGTTTTTTAACGCTCACGGCTGGGCTACATAAAGGCGATCAGCTGACCAACCCACCCCTCTAAATACCTATGATAATACTTCTCAAAACACGTTATCTCCATTATTCAACGATAACGAACGTCAATCGTATAGATGTCACATGCTGGATACTACAAATCATGAACCAAAGACATTATACAGAGGTCATTCAGTATTTACATATCTTTCCAATTATCACGACATTCTTTGCTAAACTTATATTACGTAATACATAATACATAAGACAGTCTTCTATCTAGCAAAACCTACAATAAGAACTGTTCATCAAATCATCTGACAAATACAGAAAAATAACACTGTTTAGGCTACTGTACTCTATGCTGCCCTAAATTATTATGTATACCTTAGTTTTACCAGACCACTGAGCTGATTAACAGCTCTCCTAGGGCTGGCCCGAAGGATTAGACTTATTTTACGTGGCTAAGAACCAATTGGTTACTTAGCAACGGGACCTACAGCTTATTGTGGAATCCGAACCACATTGTAGCGAGAAATGAACTTCTATCACCAGAAATAAATTCCTCTAATTCTTCAATAGACAGCCGGAGACTCGAACTCGGGCCTAGCGAGTACTAGTCCACAACTCTATCGACTCGCCTAACGAGGAACTTATGCTGCCCTAAAATGGAAGACTGCAGTGTCTGCAAACATACAAAACTGAGAAAATGGTAGATACTGCAGTTTTCCCTTGCCTTACTACAGAGTTTGCAGATACATACTGCAAATGGGGCCCCCTAAAACAGCATTGAAGAATCATTCTGAAACTGTATTAACTTATGTATTAGTGTTTCACGAGCCCAATAGGTGGCATATCTCAATTTCGAAAATTTTACAGATACTGCAGTTTTCCATTTTTGGGCAGTATATGGGTTACTATAGCCAGACTGTTACCATTTTTCTAGGCCCTTCAGTCAGGTTACATGCATGCTAGGGGTAACAGGAACTTGAACAAGCACAGTTAACAAGGAGATGGATTACTTTTAAAAACAAACAAACCAGGATTTTGTTTATATAGTTAGAAAATACAATTATTTTAATATTTCTTCAACAGCGCTCACCTTTGTTAAATTGTTAAAAATTCTACTGGAAGATAAAATTTCTGAATGTCTGACACTAATTAGACTTTGGTTTCAATATATCGAGAAATATGGAACTCTGAAACTTATTATTATTATTATTATTATTATTATTATTATTATTATTATTATTATTATTATTATTCAGAAGATGAACTTTACTCATATGGAAAAAGCCCACCACAGGGCCACTGACTTGAAATTCAAGCTTCTAAAGTAGAAGATGTTCATTTGAAAGAAGTTACAGGAGATAGAAGAAACAGAGAAAAAGATATCTCAGTTATCAAAAAGTGAAAAAATGAACCAATAAATAAATAAACAGATAACAATGTATTGACTTGAAATTCAAGCTTCCAAAGCGTATGGTCTTCTTTTGAAAGAAGTGACAGAAGACAATAGGAAACGGAGAAAGAAGATATCTCACCCATCAAAAAGTAAAAAAAATGAATCGGCAAATCAATAGATAAAAACGTATTAAAATGCAACAAGAAGAATAGTATTAAGGGAAGTAATGCATTGCATCTTCGCCTGAACAACCCCCGGTTCGCCCTTGCTCAAAATTGGAATCACCGATGTCAATCAATACAGAAAGCAACAGAGTATTTGCGTAGGATTACGTAAGCCATGAATATTCAGATCCCGGCGCCGTTCGTTCAAGTACGCAGAGATTTGCTCTTAACTCTGCCCAAGATCTGGGTCTATCTGCATACGATGAATAATTCACGGAGCGTCATACCGAGAAGAATTTACAGGAAGTATGACACGTCGGGAAAGAAAGCGGGCAAGCTTGACTCAATGGAAAGCTGAAATAAGCGGCAGATTCAGCTTAGGCTGCCTGCCGCACATCTGGCTTGGAAGAGAGATTTGAGGAAAATCAACTCAAAGAGAGTCAATAGAAAATTGCAGAGACTTGGGGAGAGAGAGAGAGAGAGAGAGAGAGAGAGAGATCAACGAAGGAAGACATCTCATCGAGAGAGAGAGAGAGAGAGAGAGAGAGAGAGAGAGAGAGAGAGAGAGAGATCAACGAAGGAAGACATCTACATCGACTGAGAGAGAGAGAGAGAGAGAGAGAGAGAGAGAGATCAACGAAGGAAGACATCTACATCAAGTGAGAGAGAGAGAGAGAGATCAACGAAGGAAGACATCTACATCGAGTGAGAAGAGAGAGAGAGAGAGAGAGAGAGAGAGAGAGAGAGAGAGAGGAAGACATCTACATCGAGTGAGGGAGGAAGGAACGTGGAGAGGAGGAAAAAATGAAAAAGAAAAAAAGGTAGAATGAGGAAATGTAGCACCTAAGAGGACGGAAGTACTTATGAGGGGGAGGGGGGTGGGTAAAGGGATGGGGGAAGATGGATGCTACTTACCGGCGTCACGCACAGCTGGTGGTCAGAGGGAGAGTATAAAGAAGGCTCAGAAGACAGGACCAAAGGAAAAGTAGCAGCATAGGCCTGATGACGACGGAGGTAAGAAAGAGCGAGAACTGGGGAAAGAGAGGGGGAAATAGGAGGGGGGGGGGGCAGAGGAAGGTGGGAAGGGTCCTCTAAACGTGGCGAGTTAAGCTTTAGAATGAGATCGAACCATCAGCTTTCAAGTCCAAACCAGCTTGACGAACGTTTGGAAGGGCCGGTCAGTCCGACGCATAAAATCGAAGCGAGTCAAAAGCTTCGTGAGAAACAATGGGTCTTAGAGGGTCCTGGGTCACACAAACACCCAAACCGCTCACCGGCAGCTGGAAGTCAACAAAAGGGAAGGCGCCCTTGCCTTGCCTGCTGCTAACCAAAGGGACGACACGGCAGGAGATGAACGCCGTAAGCCTAAGAGAACCTGCCCCGCGCTCGGTCGGTCCACCCAAATTTAATGACGTTTCGGGAAACTTGGCCTCAGGATTAATTGCCGGAGTGTAATTAAGAAATGAAGGGAGAGAGAATATCAATGCTCGCTGACAGCAGATAATCTGACCTTCGCTTCACTTCGATATCAATGCATCGGAGTTGAGTTCAATATAGAATTTAGGCCAGAGGCCAATCATTGGGACCTATTAGGTCACTAAGAGCCGAAATGGAAATTGATCTTAAAAGGTTTGAAAGGTGTAACAGGAGGAAAACCTCGCAGCTGCACTATGAATCAACAGTTAGGAGAGGATGATAGCAAGATGGAAGAAAGAGAATTTGAAAGGAGGTAGAGTAAAAGGAACGAAAGGGGTTGCAGCTAGGCGCCGAAGAAACGCTGCAAAGAACCTCAAGTAATGCCTACAGTGCACCACATGGGTTTCACAACAGAAGATCCTGCGAGGAATTGCTCTCGTAGATAAAAAGTCCCCTCTCAATTAACTAAAAGCGAATTCCTAACATCACTGCTATCGTAATATGACCTCCAATATGAATAGAAATTGCTCATTGAGCACCGGAGAGGGTATGAGGAAGAGAGTGAGCAATACAAGCGTCATTTTACTCATTGATTATCAATTTCCGAGATAATGAAAAGCCATAAAGAAAGAGAAAGAGGGAAAACACACAGGTGCTGAATCAAGGAGGAGAAATAGAGAAAACACGCCGATGCTGAACGAAAGTTCAAAGAGTGTTTGATGCATCTGCTATATAAGACTTTAATTTTGGTCTGTTTAAATAAATGCGTAGGTAGGATAGAGATTCCTTTGTCAAAATAGCCTTGTCAAAACTGCTCACCTGGTATATCTCAGTTTAGGAGTTCAGCAGGGAATGAAGAACATATGATAAATAAATAAAACACAGTTGGGGGGGACAGAGATTCCTTTGTACATTCCGTTGTCAAAACAGCTTTGTCAAAACTGCCCACTTGGTATATATCTCGGTTTAGGAGTTCAGCGGAGAATCAGGAACAACATTTGATAAAAAAAAAAAAAAATAAATCAGAGAATGAGGAACAACATACAGTAAAAAAAAAATAAATAAAACAGAGAAGGGGAACAACATACGGTAAAAAATAAAGAAAACAAGAGTAACATTTCAAACACCAGTGGTATCACACAGTCCAGAAAAAGCTAAAAAAAAAAATTTTTCCAAAATTACAGAAAAACATGCAACTAACAACATTTCTGCCTTTCGAAAAACATGAAAGGATTAATATTTTTCTAACGTATTTCAAGCAGCAGTGCCTAAAAAAATCTACGTATTAGACGAGGGATTTCCTAAAATATGAGTGACATAAACAATATGGAGATTACCGTTTAAATAAGTTTCCAAGTAAAAAAAAAAAAACTTGCGTTTAATGAGTGACTTTTGATATAAATTTCGCCGCTTAAATACGTTTCAGTAAAAAAAAACTTTACGTTTGCTATCAAAATAAAAACAACTTATTTATATGTTGCAGAGATCAACAATTTGTGGAAATGTTTAGAGAAACCATCTGACTGTAATCAAACATTTATATATATATATATATATATATATATATATATATATATATATATATATATATATATATATATATATATGTATATATATGTATATATATATATATATATATATATATATATATATATATATATATATATATATATATATATATATATATATATATATATATATATATATATATATATATATATATATATATATATATATATATATATTATGACAAGTAATCAAGGAAACTGCACACAGCAAGCAGCAGTACTATGTCTTGTGGTGACATGCTTATTAAAACGATTAAAACCACACCACCTTGAGGTTTGACGGAGAAAATTCATATTGCTTCGACACTCTTTCGCCATTTCTCGTGCGTTGCCGATTAGTTTACGTTTGTTTCGATAAATGTACCGACTGTTTTTTTTTTTTTTTTTTTACAAATAGGTTAACATTATTAGACATTTATTACACTTTCATGGTCCAGGTCTACAGGAACATGGCAGACGAGAGAGAGAGAGAGAGAGAGAGAGAGAGAGAGAGAGAGAGAGAGAGAGAGAGAGAGGGGGAGAAATGAATCAAGGGGGGCGGTAAAAATGAATCAATAAAGACAAAATTTCTAACGTATCTAAACGAATATATATCGAGATTAAAAGACAGAGAGAGAGAGAGAGAGAGAGAGAGAGAGAGAGAGAGAGAGAGAGAGAGAGAGAGAGAGAGAAGGGGGACTGGCCAAGTCTGCATGAAAACGAATGAAATTAACAGAAACCTGATAAAAAGATATTACATTATTCCAAAGCTTGGTGGTAAAGGAAAAGAAACAGCGTGTGAACCAAGCAATTCAGGAACTGACGATCAATACCACACAATAAATTCAGCTTGAAAATTTCCCAAATGTTTCCTGAAAAAATTAATTCTATTTCGTTAAAATCTAACTATAAGTACTACTAACATGGGTCAACCTGTCATCAGAATCATCTACTGAATAACGTATTCCTAAGAATAATATTTGTCGAGCGTTTAAAACCCAGCCATGACCAGGATACTCTCGACATGACCAGGATATCTATAATGTATACAAAGAACTCCCCAAACCTCCCCCAACAACATAACTCATAATAAAGATTATCTAAAGCAGCAAGCCTGAGTGTTCGGACGTGACTGGCCATGTG
This sequence comes from Macrobrachium rosenbergii, assembly GCF_040412425.1. Lineage (NCBI taxonomy): Eukaryota > Metazoa > Arthropoda > Malacostraca > Decapoda > Palaemonidae > Macrobrachium > Macrobrachium rosenbergii. The sequence continues at coordinate 49,330,937 of NC_089742.1, forward strand.
TTCGAATGGCAAGCAGCGACGTTTATTTCATATTCTAATCGCAACAAACCTCAGCCTTTCGTCATTGAATGAAGTGATTAATCTCTCCCATACATACATACATAGAGAGAGAGAGAGAGAGAGAGAGAGAGAGAGAGAGAGAGAGAGAGAGAGAGAGAGAGTCATGATAATGCTTTCACGACATCACGCCATTGAATGAAGCGCTTAATTCCTCCCTCATAATCTCTCCCTCATACATAGAGAGAGAGAGAGAGAGAGAGAGAGAGAGAGAGAGAGAGAGAGAGAGAGAGAGAGAGAGAGTCAATAATAAAAAATGTTCCACGCACCTAAACGAATACATGTCGAGGTTAAAGATTAGTCGATAATGATAACATTTTTCACGCACCTAAACGAACACATATCGAGATTAAGAGAGAGAGGGAGGGAGAGAGAGAGAGAGAGAGAGAGAGAGAGAGAGAGAGAGAGAGAGAGAGAGAGAGAGAGAGAGAGAGAAAATTTTTCCCGCACCTACACGAATACATATCGACCTTAAACTATCCAACTAATGCCAACATTCACTTTATGAAGACAATACTATCTAATGTATACTATTTATGTATGAGAACCATTTTGATAAGTGTAATTGCGAAGAACGTGCATGAATAAAGTATCCCATTTCGTATTTTATCTATTCCTATAACAAAAAGTCTTTAGTGCCTACTATTTCTTTTAAAATCAGGACTCACTCTATTTTTTTAAATCAAATCTTAACTATAACTACTAACTATATTTACGTAAAAATAAAACCCTTTAAGGAAATTTAATTGTAAGTAATGTTTTTGTCTCATTCACTCCATTGGCACTCAATAGTAACTGCAACTTCTACCTAGGCACCCGACCTCCTTCTACAAACCTCACTCGATTAGCGTTACCTCAGCCTGGTCAAATTAGTCTTTACTGTCCATTACATGCGGATTCTTCATGTAACCGTAACTCCGTAACCTTCTCTTTTATTTACAAGTCTTCTTTCTCTTATACCCTCAGTCACCATCACAACGTTCTATCTTCCTCTACATGTGCTTTCAAGGAATATAGAATTGGATAGAATATAGAATTTAGGCCACAGGCCAAGCGGTGGGACCTATGAGGTCATTCACCGTTGAAACGGAAATTGAGAGTAAAAAGGTTTGAAAGTTGCAATAGGAGGAAAACCTCGCAGTTGCACCATAAATCAATTGTTAGGAGAGGGTGGAAAGTAAGATGGAAGAAAGAATATGAACGGAGGTACAGTAAAAGGAACGAAAGAGGTTGCAATCAGGGGCCGAAGGACGCTGCAAAGAACCTTAAGTAATGTCTACAGTGCAAACCATGAGGTGCACTGACGGCACTAACCCCTCTAAGGGGTTTCAAGGAATATAAAACCAACCACTGGCCTACAAATAATAATAATAATAATCCTTGTCTACCACTCGACCATACATGAACGTGATATCTCCCAAGACTAAGAAGAAATCTTGAACAACTTTACAAAACGCCATTAAACTCAAGTTCTCTCTACAGAAAATTGACAAAATACCACATGTTGACAGGAGAGTGAAATAAACTATATGAAAGAGCCGTTCACCATTCAAGACATTGTTAATAATGTAATCAGTGTCAGTGGACACTATTTTTACGAAGTAACCAGAGACAGAAAAGATTGCCTTAATCAAACTCTCCCACACATTGACAGAACGACGCACAGCAATGCAAAAAAAAAAAAAAAAAAAAAAAAACTTATTACAGTACTTTCCAACAGCAAATGCGACAAATACTACCAACACCACTACTCCTTCCACCACACCCCTGGCGTCGCCGCCGCCGCTAGGTGAAGGAATGCAAATGAAAAAGCTGTGTTGTGGCCAGATAAAAAGTCAATAAGAGGCCTGGCGGCGAACCTCTCCTAACACGAGCCAGGGACATGTGTCTCGTGGAACTTCATTCCCCGTATCTGGGCCACGGACGTTTCGGCTGTGCTGGTGTAAACAGCCAATTATGCCTTCTGGAATCGTTCTTTCATGGTTGGGAATCAATGAATGAATATGGGATTTAGGTCAAAGGCCAAGCGCTGGGACCTAGCAGGTCATTCAGCCCTGAAAGGGAAATTGACAGTGAGAATGAGGAAAACCTCGCAGATGCACTATGAATACGTGAATACTTTCGTTTCATACAACATAAGAAATTGGGCAAATTACCATATGATAATAGCGAAATAAATGCCCACGAGACCTTTAGTTCATTGCAATTACACAGAAGGATTTTGCATATTCATACCGATTGATTTATGGTTACTAATACTGTCTTCGCAACATCTAGTTATTGAAGCCGTAATTAAATCAAATAAGACACTAAACGAAAATTAAAAAGGGGTTTCATGTAAGAAATACCTAAAAATATTTATATATATAACCATATCAGTAAATACAAATATACCGTACATACATACATGCTGAATATGTATATAAAATAAAAATTTGTTGAAGAGTCTCGCCTCCCTAACAAAGAGAATCGTAGCAAGGATAAAACGTCCAACTCTGTCACGTCCCCAAGTAAGGAACAACGTCTCTGACCAAGAGATCTTACTGTGACATCAGAATGGAATCACAGACGAATATGCAAACTAAATAGACACTGATAGTCCTTTTAATTCTATTAGTTCTGCATCCACCGGTTCAAGGGGAACAGTCGAAAGAGAACCAAACCATGTTAAAAAAAAATTTTTTTAGAACAAGTTCGCCTTAGGCCATAAGAGATGCCAGTCCAAACCTGTGAACACCATACCAATCCTACCTACAAAGGACCTATTATGTTCTAAGAAGGTAAGTACGAAGGTAAGTAGCAGCTGAGCGAACAAAATATGGAATTTAGGATAAAGACCAAGCACTGGGACCTATGACGTCATTCAGCGCTGAAACGGAAATTGACAGTAGAAAACGGTTTGAAAGGAGTAACAGGAGGAAAACCTCGCAGTTGCAGTATAAATAAATTGTCAGGAGAGGGTGGAAAGTCAGGTGGAAGAAAGAGAATATGAACGGAAGCAGCGGCTTTCGTCATTTTCAGCTAGCGGAGCAGAGAGGGACATTCTTCAAATTAGGGAGCACAGTCACCTGCCCTACCTGAAAATACTGAACACCTCCCAACGTTCTTCCGGAGAGGAAGGACCTAATAAGTGATCTTTAAAACCAACTGAGGTGCTCTTGGAATCTACGAACTGATACGTGGTGACTGCAGGAAAGGCTTAATGCGTGAAATTAACAATGAAAAAGTTTTGCTAGCTCTAAATGCTCCATTATTTAGTAGCTTCAGGGGGATATATTTCGTCTTTCGCCCCCCGCCCCCCACACACACATACAAGCAAAAGTTTGGGGTGGGGGCGGGATCCCGTAAATTGGTTCCATCCCATGGGATGGATAACCCCGTCCAGTGGGATACCTGTAGAATAGGATATAACCTTAGAGAGAGAGAGAGAGAGAGAGAGAGAGAGAGAGAGAGAGAGAGAGATCGGGTATTAACTCGAGAGCCTGGTTAATATCTAATGGACAGCCTCTTCCAGGTGAGGTAAAGATTACCACGTCAAGGCCCTCCCGTTTTATATTTCAATATAATGCTGCACTTTGTTTCAGCTCACTCTTCATTCGAACCTAACCTCTCTCTCTCTCTCTCTCTCTTCTAGGTAGGTAGGTTAATCATCTCTCTCTCTCTCTCTTCTAGGTGGGGCAGGTTAATCATCTCTCTCTCTCTCTCTCTCTCTCTCTCTCTCTCTCTCTCTCTCTCTCTCTCTCTCTTCTAGGTAGGTAGGTTAATCTCACCCCTCTCTCTCTCTCTCTCTCTCTCTCTCTCTCTCTCTCTCTCTCTCTCTCTCTCTCTCTCTCTCTTCTAGGTAGGCAGATTAATCATATCTCTATCTCTCTCTCTCTCTTCTAGGTAGGCAGATTAATCATCTCTCTCTCTCTCTCTCTCTCTCTCTTCTAGGTAGGTAGGTTAATCATCTCTCTCTCTCTCTCCCTCTCTCTCTGGTGCTAATACCGTTAGGATCCACGTGCAGGTTAGCCTCTTTAACAGGCCGTTGGAAGCTCCACCGAGGCATTGCTGTATCCACGCTACGCCAAGAGAGTGATGGCGGTCATCTCTTACAGTTGTGCATATATAATACATACGTACGAGCCTCTACGCCATTCGTTAGCCCCATCGAGCGTATACGGCTGGCTGGCTCTCGCATTTGTTGCATAATTAATCTTGTTTATGTGCCTTTTAACAGCTCGCCGCTGTCTGTGTGTCTTCCGTAACGCGGGTGCCCCCCTGGGATTGGCACAAGGCCTAAAGGCCTTTCGGATTGTTTTGGTTTCTTTAATTACTGTACATGCGTATGAAATGTTCTGTGCGGTAGGGAGTGTGAATTTACCTACCTACCTCTCTCTCTCTCTCTCTCTCTCTCTCTCTCTCTCTCTCTCTCTCTCTCTCTCCGTGTGTGTGTGTGTGTGATGCTGTAAGGAACGTTTCAAGCTTTTCTTTATGAAACCATACTGCCCCTGCTTACCTAAGCAGTACATTATGTACCTGCTAGGTACTCAACACTTGGGGGTTGCAGTACATTTGGGGGTTGCAGTAAAGTTTGAGAGAGAGAGAGAGAGAGAGAGAGAGAGAGAGAGAGAGAGAGAGAGAGAGAGAGAGAGAGAGAGAGAGAGAGAAATTACGATGATTATTCTCTGGTGTAGAGAGAAAGAGCGAGAGAGAGAGAAGCGTGGCGGTAAAGTCTGAGAGAGAGAGAGAGAGAGAGAGAGAGAGAGAGAGAGAGAGAGAGAGAGAGAGAGAGAGAGAGAGAGAGAGAGATGATGATTATCCCCAGTGTAGAGAGAACGAGCGAGATAGAGAGTGAGTGGTAAAGTTTTGAGAGAGAGAGAGAGAGAGAGAGAGAGAGAGAGAGAGAGAGAGAGAGAGAGAGAGAAATGATGATGATTATCCTCTAGTGTAGAGAGCGACAGCGAGAGAGAAGAGAGTGGCAATGCAATGAACATACAATACAGGTGAATTAAATATAAAAGAAATGGCGAAAATAAACCAACAGCGAGGGATTATAAAACGCATTTTCAAGGATTACATAAACAATGTTCAATAAAATTAAACTGAACAAGAGAGACCGCAGAAACTACTCTGGAGAAGTAATGCTAATAACATAAGCATTTCTGCAAACATTAACAGCTGATCAATGCCCCGTCACCGAAGTAAAAATACATGAATTGTCAATGAGAAACGTGATATGGCAATTACGAATTACTACATACGAATTGATGAATTCATGAATGGTTTTATGTTTAGAGGACACATTGTAAGTACGACTGATAGCGCCACAATACTGTACATATATACAGCTACAAGCGAGAGTTCAAAGTTGAATGGACACGAGACACAGCACACAGCTGTGGCTGTGGAGAAAAGCAGACCACTTACAAAGGAACTAACAGCCTGTGTTTAGTGAACAACGGACTTGACAAAGTGGTGTCGAAAGGCTAAAACAAGAAAACGAACTAGAATTGAGCGGTGAAAGTAAACAAGTGAAAAATGCGCCGAAGTTTCTTCTGCGCAATCGAGTTTCTGCACAACCGCTACAGCGTATAATCATGGACACCGAAAACAGATCTATCTTCCGGTGGTCTCGGTATAATGCTGTATGAGCCGCAGCTCATGAAACTTTTACCAAGGCCCGGTGGTGGCCTGTCCTATACCGTTGCCAGATGCACGATTATGGCTGACTTTAATATTAAATAAAATAAAAACTACTGAGGCTAGAAGGTTGCAATTTGGTATATTTGATGATTGGAGGGTAGATGATCAACATACCAATTTGCAGACCTCTAGCCTCAGTAGTTTTTAAGATCTGAGAGCGGACAGAAAAAGTGAGGACAGAAAAAGTGCGGACGGACAGACAAAGCCGGCACAATAGTTTACTTGTACAGAAAACTAAAAAGAAAATAATTAAAGAAAAATATTCATTCTGTGTTCTATTTGACTACTGGTGAATTAATGGTGGGTCGCTGTCTATTCTATGGAGACTGGAACAGAAATCGTTCAAACGAGAGTACAAATCAGCAAGTAAAAGGAAAATTGAAATACATCATAAAGAAGAAAAAACAACGCAAGTCCATCTCCTCACCTAGAGGAACACCGGTATTGTCTTTCCTACGATGGTACTGCCAAATGTGCAGCCTCTAAAGAATTTTCTAAATAGGTGAGCTCAAAGATGATAATGGTCAACGTACCTTTTAACATACAAAAGCTAGTAACTCGGTACAGATAGATTAAAAGAACAGTTTCCTTAAGTATCCGTAGGTTTGTTGATCAAATAAATTGCCTTTATACCTCGCAAGTAAATAAGGCTACTACGTCTAGTGAATATATATATATATATATATATATATATATATATATATATATATATATATATATATATATATATATATATACATATATATATATATATATACATATATATATACATATATACATATATATATATATATATATATATATATATATATATATATATATATATATTATATATATATATAATTTCATGGGCCTCTTGTATAGGTTTGAACTGGAAATTATGTATAGCTTCCTCTGCACAGGAGTTCATCCAAGTTCCAGCGGTTAAAACAAGAATATGGCAATGACCAAATGTTTTATTTTATCTCTGAAGCAACCAAAATAATGTTACCCTCCTCTCTCTTTAATCTCGATATATTTTCGTTTAGGTGCCTAAAAATTGTCAATATTGATATATTTTGACTCTCTCTCTCTCTTTAAATCTCGATATATATTCGTTTAGGTACCTAAAAAATTTTGTCAATATTGATACATTTGACTCACTCTCTCTCTCTCTCTCTCTCTAATCTCTCTCTCTCTCTCTCTCTCTTAATCTTGATATATATTCGTTTAGGTGACCATAGTTTAGGTGCCTAAAAATTTTGTCAATATTGATACATTTTGACTCTCTCTCTCTCTCTCTCTTTTAATCTCAATATATATTCTTTAGGCATTTTCAAAAGTTTTGGTCAATATTGGTACATTGGCTTTTGACTCTCTCTCTCTCTCTCTCTCTCTCTCTCTCTCTCTCTCTCTCTCTCTCAGTAACAACGCTCTCAAATTACAGATACGTGAGCACGGATGTTGTTAAGACTCAAGTCAGGCATACGAACAGGCGACACAAGTACTTAACGGTAAAGTGTAATTGATGATGTGTGCGTTCCTCCTTGATGCCATTAGGCGTCCCTCCAGGAGAGGAGGGGAGGGGAGGGGGTGGAGGGAAGACCTCCTCGAAGGGCGTGAAGGCGTGGCTGGCGACGACAGAGACCACAAAAATGGGGCGAAGTCAGCCGTTCACTTGCTTATCAATGGACACCCCAGGTTTTGAATGGGATATTGCAGAGATAATGTCTGCTGCTCATTACTGATGTACATATTCATCTTCCTTCATATTTTTACATATTTTTTGTTTGTATAATTCTATTTGCTTTCTTTTTATACATACATATACACACACACACATATACATATATATATATATATATATATATATATATATATATATATATATATATATATATATATATATATATATATATATCTATATATATATATATATATATATATATATATATATACATACATATATATACACACGTATATATATATATATATATATATATATATATATATATATATATATATATATATATATATATATATATATATATATATATATATATATATATATATATATATATATATATATATATATATATATATATATATATATATATATATATATATATTTGGATAGACTACAAGATTGATAAATAAATTATATCATCATCATCATCATTATTTATTCATTATTATTATTATTATTATTATTATTTTTTATTTTTATTATTATTATTATTATTATTATTATTATTACTCAGAGGATGTGCCCTATTTATATGGAACGAGCCCACCACAGGGGCCACTGACTTCTTGAAATTCAAGCTTCCAAAGAATATTAAGGTGTTCATTAGAAAGAATTAACAGAAGGTAATGGGAAATACAGGAAGAAGAGATCACTTATTAGAAAAGAAAAAATATAAATCACTAAATCTCATAAAGAAATATAAATGAAATATTCAAGTGAATGGTAGATCAATCTGAACAGTAAAAACAACAATATTATAACAACATCAGCTACACATAGACAGGATAATATACCATAGTCGGCTACATTCGCGAGTTTTGCTAAAACCTTTTCCGTGTATTTAATATGGCTGATTTGAAGCGATAATCAATCAAAGGCAACCATCCCTCTCTTAATATGGGGCTGTCCCCAAGATGAACACGACAGGTTGCAGCCCTGTTCGATCTTTAATTGCCTAAAAAAGGGTCAATGCCATGTGCGAAATAACTTCCTATCATCAGCAGGATCTTCTTATGCTTACACAACATTCATACGAACACACACATACACATACACACACAAACGCCCACGCACACACACACACACACACATATATATATATATATATATATATATATATATATATATATTTCTATATAATGCATATATATATATACTGGCAATTGCAAAAGAATAATTTTCAGCGTCAAAGATGTCTGGAGCTCAAGCTACGTGCACACAGCATTACTGCAATACACACAAACACACACACACTAAATATATACACACACACACACACACACACACACACACATATATATATATATATATATATATATATATATATATCTCAAACAACGCACATTTCCTAAAATCAGAGCTAAACACCATTCATTTCAGTGCACAGTCCCCAGACCTCTCCCCTTCCCCCGCCCGACCTACAGGCCCGTCGAAAACAGCCGGCAATCATAGGCCAATTGCCCAGAACACGACGTAGTAATTCCATTATCAAATCAGCTGCGCGTGAAAGGGCCCCTGGCTTCAAATTGAAACCGAGATCAACGCCTACAGATTCTTTGATGACCAATCACCGGAAAATCTAACGCCTGCTGACCGGGTCATCGTCAAAGACGGAATGAAACCCTCTGATAATAACGCTGTCTTTGATTCCGAGTGGAGATAACACTCCCCCCCCATCATCCCCCGGGTTGGATGTGGATGGTTATGATGTGAAAGGCTAATAGGATACAGATGGACGTAATGCTTACAATATGGGATTCTGTGATTCCGAATGGAAGGTTGATAAGATGAGGATGGTCGTTGTGTGTGGGTGTGGAACACGCGGACATGACGACGACGCAAAATACAGAGGTCTGTAATTCCTGGAAAAAGTCGTTGTTACATACGTCTGTAATTCCTGGAAAAAGTTGTAGAAGTGTAAATGTCATTACACCATTCTGTAATTACTGAAAAAAACTGTATAACTGTAAATGTCATTAAACCATTCTGTAATTCCTGAAAAAAGTTGTATAACTGTAAATGTCATTACAACATTCTGTAATTCCTGAAAAAATTCTTTAACTGTAAATGTCACACCATTCTGTGATTCCTGAAAAAAGTTGTATAATTGTAAATGTCATTACGCCATTCTGTGATTCCTGAATTCCTGAAAAAAGTTGTAGAACTCTAAATGGTCACAATATCATTACCACTCACTTCAGGAATAAATATGGCATTCTATAGGCCTATTCCTAACTATAAGGTTCGCAGGATGTGAATGGATAACCTCATTTGCTTAATACGTAACTCACAACCTTCCTCTGTGTTCCCTGATATTTAAAATTAATTTTGCATAATTTCTTGCAATGGCCGTGTGCATTTTTGTTGTTGTAGCTGTTACAAATCTCTGCCCCGATTCTACCTGATTTTCTACCCTTGTATATTTCCCATGGATAAAATAAAGTTTGTTACTAACATTATTATTCGAAATGGACACACAATCATAAGGAATTAGCCAAAAAGGACGTTTTATTCAATTAATAAGCAAGCTTTCAAATAACAGAATGCTCTCGGGTGAAAAAAAAGACAAAATACGTACATCAACATACAAGTAACAGAAAGAGGTATATGGTTATTTTTTCTTTTTAATAAGCGAGATCTCTTCTTTCTATATTTCCCTTTACCTTCTCTTTCTTCTTTCTAATTAACACCATATTCTTCGGATGCATGAATTTCAAGTCAGTGCCCTATGGTGGGCTTGTTCCCATGAATAGGGCTCATTTTCTGAATAATAATAATAATAATAATAATAATAATAATAACATGTAACAATAATAATAATAATAATAATAATAATAATAATAATAATAATAATAATAATAATAATCACAGTAGCATGAGTCTTAAAATGGAGAAACAAATCCGCAGTTATGTATATGTACACATAAAGATAAATCTGTACAGATTTTACAGATTTATCTTTAAATACGTGTACATATAGTCCATAACTGTGGATTTGTTTCTCTAATAATAATAATAATAATAATAATAATAATAATAATAATAATAATAATATTTATCCCACAATTTTACAATACGCCAAAATCACAAACAAGGCTATGACCACAGATCTGTCTTGTTTATTAGGGGAGGGCATAAAACCGAAAACCACTCCGGTGTGGGAAAGTGTTCACACTTCCCATACTGAATTCCCCAGGTGGTGTGAAATTCGTGCAGAATTTACGAATTCATAAAGAAATTCCTCGCCTCCAAACTCCTTGCTTGTACGTGATATGGTTTTGTCTTCTGGGAGATTATTAATTCTGATTGACTATATATACCATTACGTTTACGTCTGAATATTAATTAATAAATTACGATGATATTCCACTGAGTGCTTGCATTATTTGGCGTTGCAACTTCCACGGTCACTGACGCTGTATGCTGTATCATTCAAAATGAGCAGACCAACTCGCAGTGCAATCAACTTGCAAAGCAAGCTACACAGAACTGAATGACCAATAAATTTCGACTATTACAGTAATAATATTCTACTCTTTAATATTCTTCTCTTGAATATTCTACTCTTTAATGACGCTGTTGTTATCATTCAAAATGAGCATACCAACCTGCAAGGCAATTAACTTGCTGAGCAAGCTACCACGCACGCGACGAAAGAGAGAACATATGAATGCCGGTTAAAAATGAAATAAGTAAAACAAATTAAAAAAAAAAAGAAAGACGTTCTCACGAACCTTGTGGTTTGGTGCATAAAACAATCAAGTGAAAACAGCGACGACACCCTCCCCAAAAATTGGACACCTTCCTTATCCACCCGAAGCACCACAATGCGGTCACCGCGCAGAGGGAAAAAAAATAGAGGCATGAAAGTTGTAAATATACTAATTACTGCAAATAATAATGTGGTGGCGTACGCGGTGGAGTTTCTATGACAAACCATATGTAGAGCGAATGGGGCTGCTCGTGCCATAAAGGAAGATGAAAATCGAGGTGAAAAACTTAATGAGGGTGATATATATATATATATATATATATATATATATATATATATATATATATATATATATATTGTTTGATTTATATACATATACATATATGTATATATATATATATATTATATATATATATATATATATATATATATATATATATATATATATATATATATATATATCTAAATTATTACATACATACATACATATACTGTATGTGTATGTATGTATGTGTATAAATATCTATATACATATATACACTATAAAAATGTACATTTGTATATATGTATATGTATATATATATATATATATATATATATATATATATATATATATATATATTATATATATATATATATATATATATATATATATATATATATATATATATATATATATATATATATATATATATATATATATTGACTTTCACGTCCAATAAATTTGAGGTGATTGAATGAAACATTTACGGGCTGTTCAAAGGAGTAAAAGCCTGTACTGGCACAAGGCCACCTTTAGATAACAGCAACACGGAAGGAAGGGTTGCAAAGAAAAACGGCACTATATAGAATTTTGAAAAAAACTGAACGAACAAAAAACATCTATCAAGTCTTTGCATCGTTTATCAAAACGCCTCAAAACCAACACGCAAGAAAATACATCTAAAATAAAATGCTAAAACCTGATAACCACAAATTTCCATTTACCATAATAATAATAGTAATAATAACGGCCTTGATGTCAGAAAGATCAGGGACGTTGAGACCAATTACTGTAGTCAAATAAGGGCCTGTATATAACAGAGTATAGGTGCGTAGGTAGGGGGAATAGGGAAAAAAAAAACGGACGTCAGTTTGATGGGAATTTAGTTGTACCAGAAGTCGGGAATAAGGGGCAAAATTGCGCCTCCTATCGGCGAGGGAAAAAAGTAATAGTCTTGTTTTCCTTAGGCCATAAATTCTTCCATATCACAATACAAGTGTCAGAAACCCAGATTACCTCATATAAAAACAGTAGAAGACTCATATGCCTTCCTTCGGAGCGAGGCGGGGATTTTGCCCCTTAGGGCAGGGCACCGCAGAAGCCAAAAAGGTCACCATCAAACCCTGTTAAAGTCAGTACCATCGGGGGTCATTGTGGGCCTTTAATGTTTATTTAGCGTGCGCGAGACAGCGCGAAATTAGAACAGTCACAAAGGGATGCAGATATATAAGTGGTCTTGAGGAAGATCCCCATAGGGAGATGAATAAAGAAAAAAAAAAAAAGATGAGCGCAGCCTCCTTGGAAACATGGGGGAACTTTTTTTTTCTTTTCCTTTTTCCAGAGCTTCCCTACTACGGGTGACAAGTCTCCTTCTTCATTATGAGGTGGGGGTGGGGGGTGGGAATGGAGGAAATGGAAGTGTAGGGGGAGAGAAGAATGGAAGAGTAGGAGGAAGGGGGCGGTATTAAAAAGCCAAGATGGAAAAAGGGAGGAAAGAATAAAGTTCTGCTATGAAGGAGGGATGATGTCGAGTGCCGGAGGAATTAATGCCTGTTTATGGTGTATTAGCTGAGTGACTTCTAGACTAGCAGCTTTCTCGCAGCCATGTTTCCACGATGTCACCGAGCAACGGCTCTTGACGACCTAGTGACATCTATAACTCTCATAGTAGTAGTAATAGTAGTAGTAGTAGCAGCAGTACTAGCAATAGTAGTAGTAAAGACGATTTACACCTCGGTTAAGATTTGAATAACTTTTTTTTCAAATAAGGCTACATTCCAGATAATTCCAAACAAACTCATAAGTGCCTTAACCATATTTTTTGAGTCCAAATTATATAATTTCTTATTTTTTAATAGAAATATTATAGTTTCTCATTTCTGAATCAAAATGGTGAAGTCTCTCATTCCTGAGTCAAAATAGTATAGATTCCGATTTGCGTCAAAAGAGTAGTTTCTAATTCCTGAGTCAAAATAGAAAAGTCTCTCATTTCTGAGTCAAAATAGTATAGATTCAGATTTGCATCAAAAGAGTATAGTTTCTAATTTCTGAGTCAAAATAGCAAAGTCTCTCATTTCTGAGTCAAAACAGTAGTCTCTCATTTCTGAGTTAAAGTCTCTCATTTCTGAGTTAAAACAGTACTAATTTCTGAGATCAAAATAGTATAGATTCCGATTTGCGTCAAAATAGCAAAGTCTCTCATTTCTGAGTCAAAATAGTAAAGTCTCTCATTTCTGAGTCAAAATAGTATAGATTCCGATTTGCGTCAAAAGAGTATAGTTTCTAATTTCTAAGTCAAAATAGCAAAGTCTCTCATTTCTGAGTCAAAACAGTAAAGCCTCTAATTTCTGAGTCAAAATATTATAGATTCCGATTTGCGTCAAAAGAGCATAGTTCCTAATTTCTGAGTCAAAATAGCAAAATCTTTCATTTCTGAGTCAAAATAGTAGTCTCTAATTTCTGAGTCAAAATAGTAAAGTCTCTCATTTCTGAGTCAAAATAGTATAGATTCGATTTGCGTCAAGAGCATAGTTCTAATTTCTGAGTCAAAATAGCAAAATCTTTCATTTCTGAGTCAAAATAGTAGTCTCTAATTTCTGAGTCAAAATAGTAAAGTCTCATTTCTGAGTCAAAATAGTATGAGTCAAAATAATAAAGTCTCTCATTTCTGAGCCAAAATAGTAAAGTCTCTCATTTCTGAGTCAAAATAGTATAGATTCCAATTTCAGTCAAACTAGTAGAGTTTCTAATTTCTGAGCCAAAATTGTATAGTTTCTCATTTCTGAGTCAAAGTAGTATAGTTTCTCACTTCTGAGTCAAAATAGTAGTCTCTCATTTCTGAGTCAAAATAGTATAGTTTCTCATTTAAATGGGTCAAAGTTGTATAGTTTCTCATTTCTAAGTAAAATAGTATAGTTTCTCATTTCTGGGTCAAAGTACATTTTCTCGTTTCTGAGTCAAAATAATATAGTTTCTCATTTCTGAGTCAAAATAGTATAGTTTCTCATTTCTGAGTCAAAATAGTATAGTTTCTCATTTCTGAGTCAAAATAGTATAGTTTCTCATTTCTGAGTCAAAATAGTATAGTTTCTCATTTCTGAGTCAAAACTGTAGAGCTTCTCATTTCTGAGTCAAAAAAGTATAGTTTCTCATTTCTAAGTCAAAATAGTATAGTTTCTCATTTCTAAGTCAAAATAGTATAGTTTCTCATTTCTGAGTCAAAATAGTATAGTTTCTCATTTCTGAGTCAAAATTGTATAGCTTCTCATTTCTGAGTAAAAAAAAAATAGTAAAATTTCTAATTTCTGCATCATAAAAGTATAGCCTTTCTTTAAAACCAAAATCAGCAGTCAAGGAGGACACTGATATACACTCTTAGCCGTCCATACCTAGCGAAAGTATACATAAGTATAAATAATAAAAAACGCTACAGTGAAAGTAAAATGTATCTCATCTTCGAGTCTCTTGATAAACTATTTGAAAACAATCTATTAAGTTATTTTTTCTTTGTCCGACATGACAGTAACAGATGACTCCGTAACTTTTGTTCCCCAACTTAATTCTGTTGTATTAGTCGATTACACAAAGATCTCATCTTCAAAATTGCCAAATATTAAAGACTGTAGTCCGGAAAAAAAAGAAACAAAAAAAAAAAGTAAAAAATGCTCCGAAGTTTCTACGGCGCAATAGTTTTCTGTACACCCGAAAATAGATCTATCTTTCGGTGGTCTCGGTATAATGCCATATGGGCCGCGGCCCATGCAACTTTAACCATGGCCCGTGGTGGTATATCTTATATCGTTGCCAGACGCACGATCATGGTTAACTTTAACCTTAAATAAAAAAAAAAAAAACTACTCAGGCTAGAGGGCTGCAATTTGGTATGCTTGATGATTGGAGGGTGGATGGTCAACATACCAATTTGCAGCCCTCTAGCCTTGGTAGTTTTCAGATCTGAGAGCGGACAGAAAAAGTACGGACAGACTGACAAAGCCGGCACAATAGTTTTCTTTACCAGAAAACTAAAAAAATAGCATCACACATACTTACATCGGTGACAAATAAACAGATTAAAAAAAAGCAACCCATATAACACTAACCAGGTTATTCCCAAGAAATCATTAGGCGGTAAACTATGACGAAGTTTTTCGGAAAATGAAAAATTTCGAGCATCACCACACTCGCTCCGCTAATGCCAAAACTTATTGGTAATTTCAAGCGCCGAGCACAATAAAAAGTTTACAGAAAATTCATTTCTGTATAAATTCTCTCTCTTTGGGAACGGAATGTTTCATCAAACTTTACTGCAAATTGCTAACTTCCTCCTCCTCCTCCTCCTCATCTTCCTCATCTTCCTCCTCCTCCTCCTCCTCCTCACTCTCTCCACCAATCTCAAATGCCATGCCTGTAAGAGCACCGTTAATCAAAAAGATTTTATCGTGACTCAGATCTGTACGTTACAAACATACTCTATATTTCAACTTCGATAAAAATTAAGTTAACTTCTATGTTCACCACCCCTGTTCAACTGTATAACTTAAAACTTCTGTTATTATGTAAAACAGCTTATTTTACGTAACCCAAATCGCTCACACGTAACCTGGCGTAAAATACACAGAGCACGTACTTCAGATTCCGCGTCACGTATTTTCTTTCAAAGAATAATAGTAATAAATCTTTCCAGTCCCTTCCTCCCTCCAGGGGTGACGTCCAGCCAACAAATTCCAGTCGTTCAAATGGAAAGGTATTATCTCTTTCGTATATCTTCAAGAGATACTGAGGGTTCCCATTCATTCCCAAAGAGGATGGCAAGGAATCCAAATCCATTCCCACTGGAGAAAATGGATTCCTAATCCATTTGAAATGAAGCAAATGGATTCCAGATCCACTCCTATATGAGAAAAGTGTTTCCATTTCATTCCCAAAGAGGGTTCCCATTCATTCCCAAAGAGAAAAAAAGGAATCGAAATCTATTCCAACAAGGAGAAAAATGGATTCCCAATCCATTTCAAATGAAGCAAATGGATTCCAAATCCACTCCTATATGAGAAAAGTGTTTCCATTTCATTCTCAAAGAGGGTTCCCATTCATTCCCAAAGAGAAAAAAAAGGAATCGAAATCAAATCTATTCCAACAAGGAGAAAAATGGATTCCCAGTCCATTTCAAATGGAGCCAATGGATTCCAAATCCACTCCTATATCAGAAAATAGTTTCCATTTCACTGCCAAAGAAATAATGGATGACCATTCCATGAAAAAAAAAGTTTCTCCATCCCATTTAAAATTTTAAAAAATGGTTGCTACTCATTTTCCCAAACAAAACAAAAAGAATTGCAATTTCATTTACAAGGGAGAAAATAGTTCCACTTCTATTACCAAAGAAAATGTCTCCCACCCCATTTCTCAAAATAAGAAAATGGTTTCCCATTCTATTCTAAAAAAAACTATTAAAAAAATCTCCCATCCCATCCTGAAAAGAAGAGGTCTCCCGTTCCATCCTCAAAGAAAAAAAAAGGGTTCCCATCCCACCCCTTCCCAAAAGAAACCAATGGCACCCTCTCCATTCCCATTCCCATAGAAGCAGCAAATGGTATCCATTTCATTCCCGGGTTTTATTCCCGACGAAGAGGAAAAGGGTGGTCCCAATTTGAGTGTCAGCAGATGCGGCCGCTCCTGCTATGCAAGATTTACTGCGGAGGAATTAATAGGCCATCATTCAGACGAGAGCGGAGACGTCCTCGAGAGGATGGCATTAAAAATGAAACGGGAAAAAGGGAACCGTCAGACCAGCCCGAGAGGGACAGGAAGGAGTAGGAAGGGACAGGAAGCATCTAAATTACGGCAGGAGATCCTTCTCGTTCATGATTGATGGCTTGCTAACGGTACGTATCGCATGCAGATCAGCGGGACCGTGAACTTGGTAAGTACCTGTTAACATTAAGACATGGATGGATGGGATATAAGATTTTGGCCAAAGGCCAAGCGCTGGGACCTATGAGGTCATTCAGCGCTGAAAGGGAAACTGACAGTACAAAAAAGGTTCGAAAGGTGTAACAAGGGTGAAAACCTCGCAGTTGCACAATGAAACAACTGTTAGGAGAGGGTGGAAAGTAAGATGGAAGAAAGAGAACATGAACGGAAGTACAGTATATATGTATACATATATATACATATATACATGTATGTATGTATGTATATATATATACTGTATATATATAATATATATATATTTTGTATATGCATATATATATAATATATATATATATATATATATATATATATATATATATATATATATTATATATATATATATATATATATATATATATATATATATATATATATATATATATATATATATATATATATATATATATGTGTGTGTGTTAACTCGTGTGAACAAAAGAGCAGACAAACTGAACATACATTAAAATCAGAAACGTCAATGAGAAATACCAGCTTTAAAGAAAATGTTAATCAAAAATACAATACCATAAGGGTCCTCTTTCCAACCTTCCACGTAAGGCGAGCATACGTACCTGAAAATAAAAGAAAAACAAACGCCATTACCAAAACGTAACGAGGAAATATAAACAAGATTTGTGTACAAGAGATCCCAAGATTAAGGCAGTTCAATGCTAAACATGCTGGGCGTGCCAGCTGGCTGATAATGTCACTGACCAGCCAATCCGCAATACACACCCACAGATTACGAGGCCAAAGCCAGGGAGATCGAACGCGTGAATACTAAGCAGCGAAATATGATTAGCTAGAGTATGTTTGTATAGTGATGGCACCCTAACTAACGCAATCATTACCGTGGCACCCCTTCTTCACCATCTCACCATATCGCATGAATTAACTTCTTATTTAACGAATAAAATTACTATCCATACTCAAACTAGAGCTGCTAGAGCTTCCGCTTGGACTTAAATAAAGCAACAGAAACAACTGCACAAAACAAGGAAGCGATTTCGATAACCTCATGTTCGTATTCAGCTTAGGCTTCGGCAAGACTATTTTGTTATTTTATTAATAACAGCTGACAGACGGGAATTCCTTTATTATTATTATTATTATTATTATTATTATTATTATTATTATTATTATTATTCAGAAGATGAACCCTATTCGTATGGAACTGGCCTACAGGGGCCACTGACATTATTATTATTATTATTATTATTATTATTATTATTATTCAGAAGATGAACCCTATTCATATGGAACTGGCCTACAGAGGCCACTGACATTATTATTATTATTATTAGGTTATTATTATTATTATTATTATTATTATTATTATTATTATTATTATTCAGAAGATGAACCCTATTCATATGGAAATGGCCTACAGCGGCCACTGACTTGAAATTCAAAAATGCTACAGCAATCCATTTGGTGATTTTGGCCGAAACAGAAAATAATTTTTTAATTAAGGAACGATAGAGATTAAAGCATCATTAAAGGCTTGCCAAGAATTTTTACATTTCACTCCTAAACAATAAACAAAAACAAAAATCACAAAACAACTGAAACAAATTTCATAAATAAACGTTCATGGCCTTCCTACCAGTGCCTATCCCTTTCCCCCAACTCACTCTCTCCATAGGTAGGCGTACGAGCGCGCGCGCGCGCTTTATTCAGACGTTAGTCTGAAATATATCAGAGGATTTATCGACCTTGGTGATACTATAGGTCCATTATCAAGTCTCCCCCTTCTGATATAGGACGCAGCCTGCCTTCCTCAAATCCAAGAAGGGGCTCCGGGCTGGGGTAAGAGAGAGAGAGAGAGAGAGAGAGAGAGAGAGAGAGAGAGAGGTGCTAGTAGTAGTACATGTAGTAGCCTAAACTCGTCAAGGAAGGAGAACTCGAGCAGGCAAACACAAGCGAGATCGCAGGAAATCAAGAGAGCGGAATGCAAGCGTCAGGTTTTCACATCTGCAATTCTGCCGGGGCCCTGTGACATAATTGGGGAACCTGAAGGTAAATCGAGCGAGGACGACTACTACTACTACTGCTGCTGCTGCTGCTGCAGCTGCAGCTGCTGGTATCCAGACGTGGAGATGGGATGAATCCCCGTTGTTGTTTTCCGCTTACGACGAAGGCATTTTGGAAAATGATGCTCACATCGAGTACGGAAGTGGGACGGTGATTTTCCATAATAATTATTAAGTAACCTCACCAGCAACATACGCACGATTATTATATATATATATATATATATATATATATATATATATATATATATATATATATAATATATAACACACACACCCTGCAAATTCAGACACAAATACACTGTATATGAATAAATATAAAATATTCATTTCGATTCGCCTGCATCCAACGACTGAACACGCATAAACATACACGTCCGCACACACACATACACACACGCACACAAACACACGCGCGCGCAAATGCCCATCATTCACATCTGTTACCACTCGCGTATTCTTCATCGGCAAAAGGAGCAGGGAGAGAAACGCGAAGGCCGACGACGCCGATTCGAAGGGGGAGAGTTTGCGTAAGTGCCGACGTCAGAGTCGAAATGGGTTTCGAGGGAGCGATAAAACAGAAAAGGGGGCAGAACGGAAAGGGGGGAGAGGAGGAGGGAATGAAGGGAGGAGTAGGAGGAGGAGGAGGAGGAGGAGGAGAAAGAAACGAGCGAGTTGATGGCAGGGGAGTGCAGTTCCAACATCCAAATAAGGTTAATTCCGGCAAAGGCGGTACTCTGTATTCGAGAGGGTCATGTTTCGAGGGGTGAATTCAAAACTCCTCGATTTCCTTGAACGACGCGAGGGGTGATACTTACGGAGGAGGACCAGGTGTTGATAAATTCGAGGCGGAAGGTAATACACGCTGTCTGAGAGAGGGCCACTACTGCAGACTGCGATTTAGACGGCGTGGAGAATAGATTGTATGGGTTTAAGTAAGACAGTCACTGAAAATGTCAACAAGACAACCTGATACGATACGGAAATATATATGTGATATACCTTTCTGGGGATTATTTTACATGTTTTACATACGAATCACAGAAGACAATTTTGATTTTACTTCCCCTCTGGAGTGACGATAACTTAAACTTTTGAAAACCCGTATCGAAAATTATTAAAGAAACACAGGAGACAGGGATTCACACATTCTTGGAGTGAATGGTGCGGAAGACTGATCAAAACACTTGATCCTTGACTATGTAACTTCTCTACAGTAGCTATAAGACTGATCTCTCAATCTATGACGTCTAAGATAAGTAAAGACCTTTAGGGGAAAAAAGCACTGAATCTGCCCCACTACTTCTAATAATAATAAGAAAAAAATTAAGGACGATGACTGTACTTCACCAACCTAAATGCTATTAAGTTGACAGGGTCAATAAAAGTGCAACCAAAATTTCCGCCATAGTATAAAATTAACAGAAATGGATACTAATAAACTGAGAAAATGAACGGGTTCTAGCTCCATAGAGATGAGTTAAAAGGAACAAATAAAATAAAAACGATTGGATAAGAGAATTCAAGAGCGCAAAAGCATGGAAAATTAAAAGAATGAAAAGAATCTGATTAATTAAAAGATGGCTGACCTCAACGAAGTAATTTTTAAAAAATACATTAATGGAACATAAAGTCCTCTTGGGCACTGGAATGAAATGTCAGTTTAATGCTTCCATGATCATGCTTTCCGTTAGATGCTTCAAGAGAAAGTAAAGTCATGGATGACAATAAAAAGTTTAAATGCCTCAAAAAAATATTTTTAGATACTTTACGAAAATTCGGTTCGAAAATACGTTAGATTTCATAACTAAAAATGAGCTGTTAAATGCTGCAGCGAAAACAATTCTGCTGGATGCTTTAGAAAAAAAAAATGCTGCTAGATGCTCAGTGTAAAAAAAATTGGGACTGATACTTTACTGGAATGGTTAATAAAAATCCAGTGCTTTGTGAAAGATGGACGCTTTAAAGAAAAATAAATTTAGTAAAGTGTTCCAGAAAATATTCTGCTCGATGATCTGCTAAAAATATATTCTGCTGAATCAAGCCTCCAAAAGAAAACGATTGGTGGACACTTAAATAAAACCAAATTCTGTAATATGGACTTGAGGAAATAACATTCCCCCGACTCTACTGAAATCCACTTTCATTCAACAAAACCTCTAAGCTGGAAATAAACTTGGGGACCAAAAGATTGCCCAATTCATTCCAGCAGTTGCCACTGGATAAATCACGCATCATTCACGAAAAACAAAACTCCACCGCAGCCCATCACGTCAAAGTGAAAACAAAACATGAATCACTTTTCAAGCAAAATTTTCTGTTACGATTAAAATCGACGTGAGTTCTATGACCTCTCGTGATGACAGATGACGATGTGTCAAAAAAAAAATAAAATAAAATAAAAACCATCATTTTCTTTCATCAATATCCGAACCGTGAAGAAATCGTTTCAATAATTGACGGTGACGTCGAGACTTCGAAAAAGAAAGTGGAGAATGTAAAAAGAAAAAAAGATGAAGAAACTGCATCCTTTGCGATCACGCAGACATCCAGCAATCAGCGACTTCCCTCTGAGAGACGGACGCGCAAGCAACGCGCAAGCAGGCATCATGACTTGTCACTTTCACAATCATTACGATCGAGCGAGATACAGTCTGCAGGAATGATGATGATGATGATAGACGACGCTTGCAACGACCGAGGAAAATGCAACGCCATCACCCCGGGTGATCGTCGGCGATCACGGCAGGCACGGAGGAAGAAGTCCGGAGAAGAATGGTGGATATGGACGGAATAGAATGAATAGAATAGATTTTAGGCCAAAGGCCAAGCGCTAGGACCTATGAGGTCATTCAGCGCTGAAACGAAATTGACAGTTAAATGGTTTGAAAGGTGTAACAGGAGAAAACCTCGCAGTTGCGTTGTGAATCAATTGTTAGGAGACTATGGAAAGTGAGATGGAAAGAGAATATGAACGGAGGCACAGTAAAAAGAATGAAAGGGGTTGCAGCTAGGGGCCGAGGGGACGCTGCGAAGGACCTTAAGTATTCTCTGCAGGACGTAATAGAACGAGGTAACAGTAAAACAATAATTAACAGTAATTAAGAGTATACTCCAGATATCATCAAATCATCAAAACAAGAAATAGGAATATTAAAATCTTATCCATAATAATGGCATTACGAGGCCTTTATAAGAATACTACAAAGCCAAAATGGCGTTGACAGCCAAAATCATGTCACTCAGTCCAAAAGGCCCACTCAGTGCCATGGTGAAAAAAAAAAAAAAAAAAACACGAAATGTTTAGCCTATGAGATGATGCGTGGTGGAAGTAATTGTGAAAGCTTAAAATATTAATACGAAGAAGCATAGGCCTATACAGACTTCTTAAATGCATGCCCGTAATTTGAAAAAAAAAATCAAAATAAGAGACTCTTCATCATAAAATATTTCATATACCACAACTTAAACACTAATTCTCCACTCGCATTTAATAAAAAAAAAACCAACCCTAAAAAACAAACTTCCCGCACTGAAAAAAATAAACAAATAAATAAAAACACAAATATTAGGACGGCGACATTTTCCGGCAGCCAAACTTGCAGCCGTCAAAACTCCCTACTAATATGTATCGAATTTTCCCTTAATATGCGACGGGATCTCTTTAATATTCATTGGATATTAGGCGACTACTTTACATGCAAGACGCTGGACGCCATCCGATAGTGACTTATGTCTTTCCATCTATTTTCCTTCGGGGAACCATCATTTTCCTGGAGGGAAAAGAAGAAGAAGGAGGAAAAAAAAAAGGGTCTCTCGTACTTTCAAAGGTTGCTCTCCGAGATAAACATCCGCCATGGGAAATCTTTTGTTGAGGTCGTTTTACGTAAGAGGTTCCAGTGAGGGCCTCGTATCTTCTTGCCCAATGACGTCATTCACTACCAGCGTTCTGCCACGAGGAACGAACGGCAGCACTGAGATGTTACGGAATGAATACACACATGGTGGAAATATTCTGCCATCAGTGAAGGCTGGTATATTCCATCCCACGCAGACACATGTACGACCGTCGTAATAAAATGGGTCATATCTCCCGGTCTTGTCAACTTCCAAAATTACAGGGCTCATAGGTATGAATAAAAATGTAGACTATAAATCTTATGGCTTGGTATCCCATAAATTCATGTCTCGACGTCCAACCCTTCAAGGGAACTCCTTTCTATTTCATAAAAAAAAAGCCTAACCTTTTGATAATTACATATCAAAATGAGGGAAAGTTTCAAACAACGCATTCAAACTTCAAAATCATTTAATGTACCCCCCTAACGTTATTGCATGCCATTACCCACGAAATACTCTCTCTCTCTCTCTCTCAGATATGGGATATTCCTGACAGAGTACATCCCCTTTCCAGGGCGTTAACGCTTATCCTTCGTTTGTTTCCCTAGGCCTGCTGCCTTGGGCATTAGCTTTTCGGGTGATCTATACTCTTCTCGGAATTGCCTTCCACACCATAAACTTTATTCTAACTTCTGGGCATTTCCTATTATACGCAATAATCCTTTTGGTTTTGTACGTTGTCAGTGGCCTTGAAGTTTTCTATCTCAGGTTTGTGTCTTTAACCTAACTCTAGAATATTTTCTTCTACTTCGCTATCAGTTATATTCTTCATTTATTTAACTTTCCTCCAGAGATATTCATAGTACACTATTCAGCCTAACTCCAATATTTTTTCTTCTAACTCTAGTATATTTTCTTCTGCTTCGCTATCAGTTATATTCTCCATTTATTTAACTCTCCTCCAGAGATATTCATAGTACTCTATTCAGCCTAACTCCAATATTTTTTCTACTAACTCATAATCAGTTATATTCTCCATTCATTTAACTTGCCTCCAAAGATATTCATAGTAACCTATGTATCCTAACTCCATTTTTTCTTCTACTTGGCTATCAGTAATATTCTCCATTCATTTAACTTGCCTCTGCAAAATATCTTAGAACTGGTTACGGCTTGATTCATGATCCGTCTCATGGTTCTTCATTTTCTCTATGTCTAAGTCAGCAAGTAGATACTTCAAATTTTGAATACCGGTTTTATAAAACACAAAACCAAAAATCAAAATCTAGTACAGATGTTCATGTTTCAATGCAACTCAGAAGTCCACTGCCATTGTATTCGCTTTCATAATATTCCTGTCAAAGTTTTTAATACAACTCAGATGCCCACTTCCATTATATTCTCCATTAAAATATTCCCGTTAAATTTTTTAATACAACTCAGAAGCCCACTTCCATTGTATTCTCCTTTAAAATATTCCCGTTAAAGTTTTTAATACAACCCAGAAGCCCACTTCCATTGTATTCTCCTTTAAAATATTCCTGTTAAAGTTTTTAATACAACTCATTAGTCCTCTTCCATTGTATTCTCTTTTAAAATATTCCTGTCAAAGTTTTTAATACACCTCAGAAGTCCACTTCCACTGTATTCTCTATTAAAATATTCCCGTTAAAGTTTTTAACACAACTCAGAATTTTCTTCCATTGTATTCTCCTTTAAAATATTCCTATTAAAGTTTTTAATACACCTCAGAAGTCCACTTCCACTGTATTCTCTTTTAAAATATTCCTGTTAAAGTTTTTAATACACCTCAGACGTCCATTTCCATTGTATTCTCTTTAAAAATATTCCTTCAAACCATTTCTTGACGCTTTGGCCAATCTCCTGAAGAAGGTTAAATTGGGCAATCACCATCTCAAAAGTGACAATCTTCTCTGCGACACAGCTCAGCAGAGTCAGAGTCAGCCACCCCAGCCAAAGGCCCCTGCTTGACATTACTATTCTTGTCTCAGAGATCACAGATCTCTGAGTCAGCGGAGGGGATCGGGGCGTATAACTTGCACTTTTTCGTAAAGCGCGCATTATCCAGACTACGGCGCAGTCATGCTTGCTCTTTGGTTATTCAAGCTAAAATGCCAGGAATAGTGACCCCCCCCCCTGTTACTTTCACTACCGTGTTGCGAAGGAAGTGGTTGCGAGCTGCAACTCAGAGAGACCAAGAAGCCCTACAGGAACTGACTCTGCTAAATGTCTGTACTGACGTCTTTCATCCTTTGGAAAAATCAAATAGGCTGTAAATCTCTTGCACGATCCTTAAAATTTTTAGAATAGAATATAGGATTTAGGCCAAAGGCCAACCGCTGGGACCTATAAGGTCATTCAACGCTGAAAGTGAAAATTGAGAGTAAGGTTTGAATGGTGTAACAGAAGGAAAACATATCAGTTGCACTATGAAACAACTGTTAAAGAGGATCGAAAGTAAGACTGAACGGAGGTACAGTAAAAGCCATGAAAGAAGTTGCAGCTAGGTGCCGAAGGAACGCTGCAATGACCCTTAAGTAATGCCTACAGTGCACCACGTGAGATGCACTGATGGCAACCACCCCCACCCCGGGGCTTAAAACCTTTATGAGGAGTTGTGGAGAATACTTCAGTTACTTAACGCATCACTGGCCCCTAAGACTTCTCAATTATTTCCGAATTGTAGGCAAAACTTCCTCCAAAATAACTGATAATGAATTCTACTTTTTTTCTCAAGAAACTTGCCTATAAATCTGTTTAAAGCCTAGGAGTAACTTCTATCTCATCTTCTTCACTTTGCAAATATGTCATTGTAATGTAATAATTGAAACCAGCACCAAAAAGTACTATTTTTTCAAAAACTAGAAAATGCAACAAATCAACATGTAAAGTACTTATCACATTTTATTCTTTAATAAATAAAAAAATTCTTATACGCCTTCTATAGTCAATTTTTGAGATTACACTAAAAAAACAATGTATTTTCCATCGATCATCTGTCTTCTAGCGTTTCCCGATGCTTTTCCATTCAATTCTTGGCTTCTCGTTATTCATTACATAACTATTCAGTTCCTTTTTATCTTACTACGAGCAGTGTTATTCTGAAAGCTATAGGCAGCTTTGAGAGGGGTTTTGTCTTGTACCATAACTGAGGCTACAATAATAATAATAATAATAATAATAACAATAATAATAATAATAATAATAATAATAATAATAATAATAATAACAACAACAGCAAGGCTATCAAGTAGGCCTAAAGTAAACAAACTCGCGTAGACCTCCAAAATTAAACCAAGAGTTTCCTCGTAATGAGCGCAAAATTCTCACACAATTTAAAGAGTAAATAAAAAAATAAAACACACACACACACCCCAAGTCTGTTCATGTGACCTCGAAATCAGATTCATTATAAAAAAAAAATAGAACATTTATGTACGCTCTGCCCTACGTTGTTAGGCTTAACAGTCAAAATTCCATAAGCTCTCTCTCTCTCTCTCTCTCTCTCTCTCTCTCTCTCTCTCCCCCCTAAAACGGTATACGCCAAAAGAAAAAAAGAAAAATAAACGACCGTGGAGAACCGTGGAGATGTCATCAAGAAATGCTATTAGGCACACTGAAGGGTCTGGAGGTAAAGCCTGAGGGGTTTATGGTTAATAAGGAGAAAAAACTGAGCGTGAATTACGTGTAATAATAATAATAATAATAATAATAATAATAATAATAATAATAAGAAGAAGAAAAGAAGAAGAAGAAGAAGAAGAAGAAAGAAAGAAGAAGAAGAAGAAGAAGAAGAAGAAGAAGAAGAAGTTTTGCTAATGTTATAATGCCACATGCCCAACAAATGTGCTTCATGTGGCGAAACGTTAATGATGTTTGATTAACCTTTATACATCAAGAAGAAAAACTTTTAAACCAGACACCACTAATCACCTGGACTTTCTCCAACAAAAAAAGGTAAAAAAAAAAAAAAAAAAATTAAATACATAATAGCAGCCCGGGGGATATTCTAAATTGAAGGCCACTACGTAAAAAAAAATGAGATACGTAAAAGTACGCCCACAGAAAAAAATAAAATACCAACTCTTTAAACAGCCAATGTCAAAACGGCGCCAGAGGTTGTTTGGGGAGGGTGGCAACAAACCGACGGGTCTCGTCGCAATAACAGCCAGAAAATAATAACCACAACATAACAACCAGAGAGAATTCCAGCGCCTTGTTAATGGCAGGCATGTGGCCTTCGCTTGAAGACCGGCGACGCCGCAATATTGCCTCGTGACCTTCCACGGGGGAGAGTCGTTGTACAAGAAGTACCTATGGCGTTTATCAGTTATTATTTTTTTTTTCCCGGGGGAGTTAGCGAAAGGAGTAACGCTGGGTCAACCTTACTACTACTACTACTATTATTATTATTATTATTATTATTATTATTATTATTATTATTATTATTGAGTTAGTGAAAGAGGAGGTAATGCTGGGTCAACCTTACTACTACTACTACTACTATTATTATTATTATTATTATTATTATTATTATTATTATTATTACTGAGTTAGTGAAAGGAGTAATGCAGGGTCAACCTTATTATTATTATTATTATTATTATTATTATTATTATTATTATTATTATTATTGAGTTAGTGAAAGGAGTAATGCTGGGTCAACATTATTATTATTATTATTATTATTATTATTATTATTATTATTATTATTATATATTAATGTTAAAATCCACAATCATGTATCTGAGCGATCGTATTTTTCCATACAGCAACATACATTACTGCGGCCTTTTGCTTATTATTTCCGGTCACATTATAGTGAGGCACCATAGATTATTATTATTATTATTATTATTATTATTATTATTATTATTATTATTATAACAAGCTGCCATTCATGAAGAACAAGCCTGCATATCGTTAGCATGCAAAGAATACTTTACATCTATTAATCAAATATTTCATATTTAAAATTATACTGAAAGTATGAAAATAAAACAAAGTAACATAAACAACAATGACATCAAC
>NC_089742.1:49361770-49416770 GCF_040412425.1 Macrobrachium rosenbergii
GGGGGAGCAGAAGAGTTCACCTTCCCTCGGGGGGAATGGACTATAGTACTCACCCGGGGGAGCAGGGGAAAACAAAAAGGAAGATGATCATTTTATATTTTTATTACAGCGACTCCTTTCTTGACGAGTGTGTCGACTATGGGATTCTTGTTTGCAAAGTCTAGGCCTTGCTTGTTTGCGTGCCCGCGTGCGCGCGTGCACAAACAGACAAGGTGTGCTGATATTTTGGTTCGTAACCTCATTATATCATGCTCCTTAGATGATTTTTTTTTTTTATACTTTTGTGCAATATTACCTTACAAACTGGTTATCTACGGTAAGAGAGAGCTGACCTTGCATGCACGGGCGAGCGCGTACACACACGCGCGCGCGCAAACACACACACACACACACACGCGCACGCGCACACACACACAAACGAAGATACCACCACTTTCTTTTGGAATTTCAACATAACCTTTACGGCCTGAATTTCTTTTGTATTACCGAAGGGAAGTTAGTAGCGATTAGCCTTTTTGTTTTTTTTTTGGAAACAACCAAAATTCACTCATTTTATCCATACCATAATTAACGTTCATATTCTATTTATGGAATAGAGTCGAATAGAATATAGAATTTAGGCCAAAGCCAAGCACTGGGACCTATGAGATCAATCTGCGCTGAAACGGACATTGACAGCAAGGTGGTTTGAAAGGCGTAACAGGAGGAAAACATCGCAGTTGCACTATGAAACAATTGTTATGAGAGGGTAGAAAGTACGATGGAAGGAAGAGAATATGAACAGAGGTACAGTAAAAGGACTGAAAGAGGTTGAAGCTAGAGGGCCGAAGGGAAGCTGCAAAGACCCCTTGAGTAATGCCTACAGTGCACCGCACGAGGTGCACTGACGGCACTATACCCCCCTTGTATTACCGGAATTAAGATGAGCAAATCGCCCTGAATTAAGGGTTCATTCACCTCGTATCCCGAGGCCGAGACTTCTCGGATTAACAAATGAAAATCTGAATGAATTGAGTGCGTCGGTGTCCCAACCCCGCCTCCAGTTCAGAGGGACAAAGACCTGCAAATTATGCGAGTGTTTGGGCCGGGTCTGTGTACCGACTCGTGTACGTATGAGCTGGTATGTTTGTTTAAATCTTCAGTTCGTAATGTGTGTGTACATATATATATATATATATATATATATATATATATATATATATATATATATATACAATATAATATATATATATATATATCTATATATACAAACATATATATAATATATATCTATATATACATATACACACATACATGTGTGTATGTGTGTGTGTGTTTTACTTGCGTGCCAGTGAACTGTAATAATCATATTTGTTCTTGACTGTTTCATCACAAATGGAACTACTTCATTACACAACTTCCTTCATTCGAGAATCTTATTAACACATCGGCAACTCATCCTTGTCGTACTCCAATACCTGTTTTTAAAATTACCAGAGAACTGCCTTGACTGGCGCTTAGATTAAATATACTTTATAAGTATTGTTATTCTTGCGCTTTCGGGCCTCATTAAGATACAATGCCGCCGCAATCGGACAGCTCAGCTTTGTTGCAAGTTGTAAATGTCAATAATGATCGCGTTTTTGTAAGACAGGGATTTTCACCTTGTGAGCTGAATTGAACTGAATATAGAATTTAGGCCAAAGGCCAAGCACTAGGACCTATGAGGTCATTCAGCACTGAAACGAAAATTGACAGTTAAAAGTCTGAAAGGTGTAACAGGAGGAAAACCTCAAAGCAGTTGCACTATGAATCAGTTGTTAGGAGAGGGATGAGAGTAAGATGGAAGGAAGAGAATATGAAAGGAGGTACAGTAAAAGGAACGGAAGGGGATGCAGCTGGGGGCCGAAGGCACGCTGCAAAGAACCTTAAGTAATGCCTACAATGCACCGCATGAGGTGCACTGACGGTACTACCACCCCCCAGGGGGGTTTTCACCTTGTACCCCACACTGCCACATTCTGTGCAATACCTTTTACTGCCTTTCCATACATATTCAAAATATTTCCTTACCTATCTGTTTTCAGAATACATCAGCATACAACATAAATACAAAAGCACTCCGATAAACCGATGAGATGTTATACAATTTTTTTTTTTTAATTTTTAATGAAACTGACCTATCTGTTTTCAGAACACACATCATCATACAACATAAATACAAAAGCACTTTGATAAACCCATCGTATGTCATACAATTTTTTACAACGTTTTAACGGAACTGACCTATAATTTTTATAGCAATTATAAGACTCTTCGTTGGATGAGTCGGTAGAGCTGCGGACTGTCACTCGATGGGCCGGAGTTCAATTCCCCGGCCGGCTGATGAAGAGTTAGAGGAATTTATTTCTGGTGATAGAAATTCATTTCTCGCTATAATGTGGTTCGGATTCCACAATAAGCTGTAGGTCCCGTTGCTAACCAGTTGGTTCTTAGCCACGTAAAATAAGTCTAATCCTTCGGGCCAGCCCTAGGAGAGCTGTTAATCAGCTCAATGGTCTGGTAAAACTAAGGTATACTTAACTTATAGCAATTATAGCTAGTAATGATACTCGTATTTCCCAAACGCTTCGTAAACATTCTTTGTCTCAAATTTCACATCTCTACTGCCGCGCCTTCAAAGCTATTTTCAACCTGACTAGTGTCTCTTACAAAACTCTGTGTTCGTGTATCATACGAACAACTACAGTCAGCGTATTTTTCTCTCTTCTCTTCTCTTC
The DNA here is from genome assembly GCF_040412425.1 of Macrobrachium rosenbergii. Taxonomy (NCBI): domain Eukaryota; kingdom Metazoa; phylum Arthropoda; class Malacostraca; order Decapoda; family Palaemonidae; genus Macrobrachium; species Macrobrachium rosenbergii. The sequence continues at coordinate 49,364,530 of NC_089742.1, forward strand.
ACTTTCAACAAATGCAAGAGATGCAATATCACTGTTTGCAGACCACAAAGAGAACACTGTTTTACGTCACGGCTGGCGCACCCATTTAATCCGAGTAAGATGGTATTGAAAGCAAAACTTATTACATGCTATAAACAGTTGTGAGCACTCACACACTGTCTCTCTCTCTCTGTTGCTATAAAAACAGTTGTGAGGCACTCTCTCTCTCTCTCTCTCTCTCTCTCTCTCTCTCTGTTGCTATAAAACGAGTTGGCTCTGCAACACCAGCGTTGCTCGCTCGCTCTCTCTCCCTCTCTCTGTCTCTTCTCTATAAACAATTGTGAGCATTCTCTCTCTTTCTCTCTCTCTCTCTCTCTCTCTCTCTCTCTCTCTCTCTCTCTGTTTGCTATAAACAGTTGCACACAGGCTCTCTCTCTCTCTCTCTCTCTCTCTCTCTCTCTCTCTCTCTCTCTCTCTCTCTGTTGCTATAAACAATTGCTATAAACAGCAGCTCTCTCTCTCTCTCTCTCTCTCTCTCTCTCTCTGTTGCTATAAACAGTTGTGAGCTCTCTCTCTCTCTCTCTCTCTCTTTCTCTCTCTCTGTTGCTATAAACATTTCTCTCTGTTGCTATAAAGCTCTCTCTCTCTCTCTCTCTCTCTCTCTCTCTCTCTCTCTGTTGCTATAAACAGTTGTGAGCACTCTCTCTCTCTTTCTCTCTCTCTGTTGCTATAAACAGTTATGAGCACACTCTCTCTCTCTCCCTCTCTCTCTCTCTCTCTCTCTCTGTTGCTATAAACAGTTATGAGCGCACTCTCTCTCTCTCTCTCTCTCTCTCTCTGTTGCTATAAACAGTCGTGAGCACGCACTCTCTCTCTCTCTCTCTCTCTCTCTGTTGCTATAAACAGTTGTGAGCACTCTCTCTCTCTCTCTCTCTCTCTCTCTCTCTCTCTCTCTCTCTCTCTCTCTCTCTCTGTTGCTATAAACAGTCGTGAGCACTCACAGGAGTGACATAATATTCATGTATAAACAGGAGTGAGAAAATGGCAGCATGGTTAAGATTCGTATCATCTTCAAGATAGGAAAATGACGGACTTGGAGTGCCTGTCATTTCTGAGAATCTGCTTCTTTACTGGTCCACACCATATATTAATTTACCAGCTCAACAGAACATCAGAACTACGCTTATTAGAATTAAAAAGAAACTCATGACAATCCCAAATCAACAGGAGCTAATGAAAGTGATTATGTTATTCCATCATGTTGAGGAATCCCTCTAAAGTAATAATACATATCAGCGCAAATGATCCTATTAGCAAACTAGCCAGTTACCTAACATCCACGCTAATGAGAATGATATTGCTCGCGCGCTAGCGCATTCCTTGAGAACAAATACGCGCTAATACAACTTACACCCGAATACGAGCGAATCGCACCGCCAAAACATCTGGGGGAACGAAAAACGACGGGGCTACAAACCGCGTGTGCATCTTGCATATCTAAACAGAGGCCGGAGTTCAAAGGCATAAAATCTGACTGGGGGAAATCACAGTTCTGTTTTCTCCGACAACTTCCAAGCCGGGAAGCGCGTGATAAAGCACCACATTTATTATTTTAAGTGAATTGTGTCGGCATGGAATACCTTAGCATGCCAGCCGCGCTGGAATAACGTCTTCCAGCGACATGGCAAACATCTGGCTCGGTTTATGGTGGTTACTTCACGTTTAGCAGTGTATAATTCAATTCGCTGTTGCGGCTCTTCCCTTACTTATTCTTGTGGTGCTGTTTGTCTGTGTGTATGAGAGTGTGTATGTTTTGTATGTGTGGGTGTGTGTGTGTGTGTGTGTATGTGCGTGCGTGCGCGTCTGTGGTTGCATATGTGAGGAAATGTGGGTGATTACTAAAGTATTTACAGTACATTACAAAGTATATTAAAAGAGGCAATAGCATTCGCTATTAGCACCTGTTCAGCATCGGGCAGCGCCTGTAAAACAGAACAAAATATAGAACTTGGGCCAAAGGCCAAGCGCTGGGAGCTACGAGGTCATTCAGCTAAATTGAGAATAAACAAGTTTGAAAGGCGTAACAGGAAGAAAACCTCGCAGTTGTACTGTGAAACAATTGTTAGGAGAGTGGATAGCAACATAGAAGAAAGAGAATATGAATGGGGTACAGTAAAAAGAGTGAAAGGGGTTGTAGCCAGAGGCGAAAGTGAGGCTGCAAAGAACCTTAAGTAATGCCTACAGTGCACCTCGAGAGGTGCACTGACGGCATTAACCTATGGAGGACAGCACCTGTAGAAATGCATCGAAAAAAATCTATATCAAGGTAAGTAATACCCATCATATTCAGCATCTAGTGAGACGCCAATGTTCAGCATAAAATATACAAAATCATCAATAAGATTCTCCCTAGTTAGTTTTCTGTAAAATAAACTCTTGAGACGGCTATATGTCTGTCCGTCCGCACTTCTTCTGTCCGCCCTCAGATCTTAAAAACTACGGAGGCCAGAGGGTTGCAAATTGGTATGTTGATCATCCACCCTCCAATCATCAAACATACTGAATTGCAGCCCTCTTGCCTCAGTAGTTTTTTTTTTTATTTGAGTTAAAATTATCCATAATCGTGCTTCTGGTAACGATATAGGATGGGCCACCATTGGGTCGTGGTTAAAGTTTCATGGGCCGCGGCTCTTACAGCATTATACCGAGACAACCGACAATAGATCTATTTTTGGTGGCCTTAATTATACAATGTACAGACAACTCGATTTCGCTTAAGAAACTTCGGCGCATTTTTTCGATTTAACGAGAACTCGATTGCGCCGAAGAAACTTCGGCACATTTTTTACTTGTTTTCTACTTGCATAAACTCCGTTCCACTTTACTGACGAAGGTTACGTAAATCTTCCCCTTCTGTCACTTTGTATGTCTGTCAAAAGACATTTCAGATCATTACATCTCCAAGTCTTGGCTTCAGACCAAGTTAAAATGTGTTCGATTTACAAGAGTGGATCCGGGAGCGAATCCTGAAATTTTATTTTTTATGCGTCGATGACACTTTGAAAGCTACACGTTTTACGCTTTACACTGAAATTTTGAGGGTCCGTGGAAACTGGACCAGAGTAGCTAATATCAAAATTTCGACGCAGGTCCGAGTGGGAACGTGGACCCAAAATTCTTTTTCAATTTTGCCTTTCCTTTGCTTTATTGGAGGTGCGTGCTCGCTCTCTCTCTCTCTCTCTCTCTCTCTCTCTCTCTCTCTCGATTTATTTTTACAAAACATTCATACTATGGTCAAGTTATCATTGATCAGATTAACTGATACCCTCTGTAACTTTGATTAACTGATACCCTCTGTAACTTTGATTAACTGATACCCTCTGTAACTTTAACTAATACCCTCTATAACTTTGATTAAATGATACCCTCTGTAACTCTGGTTAACTGATACCCTCTGTAACTTTGATTAACTAAAACCCTCTATAACTTTGATTAACTGATACCCTCTGTAACTCTGGTTAACTGATACCCTTTGTAACTTTAATCAACCGATACCCTCTGTAACTCCTGTTAACAGATACCCTCCGTAACTTTGATTAACTGATACCCTCTGTAACTTTGGTTAACTGATACCCTCTGTAACTTTGATTAACTGATACCCTCTGTAACTTTGGTTAACTGATACCCTCTGTAACTTTGAATAACCGATACCCTCTGTAACTTTAATTCACTGATACCCTCTGTAACTTTGGTTAACTGATACCCCTGTAACTTTGATTAACTGATACCCTTTGTAACTTTGATTAACTGATACCCTTTGTAACTTTGATTAACTGATACCCTTTGTAACTTTGATTCACTGATACCCTCTGTAACTTTGATTCACTGACACCCTCTGGAACTTGATTCACTGATACCCTCTGTAACTCTGGTTTTTTCATAGCGTTTATCCAACGTTCAGAAATGTTAAATTCCCTTACAATGACAGCATCTACTGACAGGATTTTGACGTAGAACCATCACTATAGCCCCAATGATTGCGAACTAAGGACTAACTCGACAAGTTCCATTTTTTGACAGCTTTATTTATGAAAATTCAGCACTTTTAGCCATTCAGTGCTTCAGACAGTAAAGAGGAGGAGTTGGAGTGGTTGGACAGCAAGACAAGAAAAGGATCGGGAATGGAGTCAAGTAAAATACTAAAGAGTGGGAGCAGCTAGGGACCGAAGGGACGTTACAACAAAACAGCTTTTAATAATGCCTACAGAGCACCACGCAAGGTGAACTGACCGCGATCTCCCCCTACCTGGGATTCCACATTTTCGGCCCGAATAATAATCTATATGCCCGTGAAGATAAAATGGTTCACATTCAAGCGTAAAAATACACATAAAATTTCGCATTTGTCATCTTGCAAAAATTAACCATTTAAAGAACTTCGACTCCATCTACCGTTTCCCGAGTTTTCACTCCACTTTCCCCATACTTCTCCATCTTTTCCTTTCTCCCTATCCACACCATCTAAGTCAACAGCATAAGGCAACCCGATAGCCAATATCTCCCACCGTAAGAGAGACGCTGCAGCAGAGACATCGTAATATCTCTCCGAGAATCTCTCGCGAGCGCCATTAGAAATTCCCTCTCTCGCGCCCAGCACATTATTACCTTCCGCCTCACCTGTCAAAGCTTATGTCTCGGTTTTGCTTCTCTGCGTCATTACCATAATCGACTTTTAGTCATACATATTCCATAAAGAGGAATATCAATTCCCGTGCGCCCGTTCAGTTTTTCTGCATCGGCGATTAATGAGTGCGCTAAAGGTAGGCTTAGTACGCATCTCTCTCTCTCTCTCTCTCTCTCTCTCTCTCACACACACACACACACAATGGTGGTAGGCTTATGGTAGGCTTATAATCTCTCTCTCTCTCTCTCTCTCTCTCTCTCTCACACACACACACAATGGTAGGGTTACAATGCTATCTCTCTCTCTCACACACACAATGGTAGGGTTACAATACTATCTCCCTCTCCCTCTCTCTCTCTCTCTCTCTCTCTCTCTCTCTCTCTCTCTCTCACTCTCACACACACACACACACACACACAATGGTTGGCTTATCTCCCTCTCTCTCTCCTCTCTCTCTCTCTCTCTCTCTCTCTCTCTCACACACACACAAAACACGCTCACGTTTTAAAGAAAACACGAAAAGTACCTTGAGAGGGGGGTGTTGGGGCAGGGGTTGGGGGAAAATTCAGTGGGTCAGAAGCCCGAAGGAATGGATGGCCGGCCGTCTCTCTCAAAGGATGGAAAAGGATAAAAGTAAAGAATAACAGAAACAGTCACTGAACCAGGCAAATCGCCAGTTACTGATATCGACGAACTGTAACAGGAAGAGATTCCATAAAGTATAAAATAATGAACGGCAGATATCGCAAGGAAAAACTAAACAGCTTCGTCATAACCTTGAACCACTATAATAACAAGAATGAGAGACGTGTCATTCGTGTAAAACAAGGCTCACCGTAAGCATAGTAAAAAAAAAAAAAACGCATAATAACCACGAAATGGCAAATGTGAAAAAATTGCAAATCATGAAATAAAAAAAAATAACTATGTTGTCCACACCTATGACAAGGCCACCAAGTGCAGTAATCCAAGAAGAGACAAATCACTACTCTCCTTTGGTACAAGATGTCCACAGCATCCAACATCTCCTCCCCCCTCGCTCCCAGGCACCCCTCCCCCCCAACCCCCCCACCATCACCCCAATCCCCAAAGCGATCTGCTTCTCTTGCTACCTGGTCACCGTCACTGATGAAGAGTTTTCATGCATCCCCAGTTATTTCACAAGTGTCACCTGCTGACACGGAACGTTTTTCATATTGCTCTCATGGAGAGAATTATGGAGGAAAGACTTGGCTGAACCAATGGAGACAGGCACTGAATCGAGTTAGATTTTAAAATATATGCCCTTAAAATAAATTACAGTATTGCAATACGAAAAGATTTCAAGCAAAGATCATGCCGCGAATTACAAATGAAGTAACCTACTCTTGAAGAAAAATGACTCAGTTTAAAATTAGATAACTCAACGAAAAACTATGATTCATTAATGTACATAAGCCATAACTGAGAACTTCAGACTTATCTGGAAAAAGGAAACAATTGATCAAGAATGTTTATTAAACATGCAAATGAGACCTATCAATAAGAAATCTGTGATTAGGAAAGAGAAGAGAATTCCGATGGCCGCGCTAACACCAGACCCCTCCACTTCACTGCTCCACGCAACAACAATCCACACACAACTGGCTTGACCTGAAAGGCAAGGCATAAAAGCACACTTTTTTTTTCTAGCTGATAGGCAAGATGGGTGAATGAAGAATGAGGGCCGTTAGCTAGCTAACCATGGTAGGGAATAGTTTAGAAAGTTAAGCATTAGTAAGAGTAACGTAAAGTGTGGTTTAGCCACAATCTTATTTAAGCTTGAAGAACAATTTTTCTCACTATGGACTTCATACTAACATATTACGAAAACGATAATGCACTATATTAACATAATGAATTGTACAGATTATATATTTTAAATTTTATTTCTTAATAGTACAATTCTATTTAAAGTTTCAATTTTTTCTAGACAGCAAAAGTGTCTTACATGCGAGACGAAGGCGATAGGAGCAGGTTGTGTGCAGAGGGGATCTACGCGCTACTGCATTCTGTGTGAGACACTGCGGCAACTACCTATGTGGAAGCTTTCTGCACATGGCCTCATCCTTGGTTCAGGAGTTTAAAAAGTAAGTATACCTTAGTTTAACCAGACCACTGAGCTGAGTAACAGCTCTCCTAGGGCTGGCCCGAAGGATTAGATTTGTTTTACGTGGCTAAGAACCAATTGGTTACCTAGCAACGGACCTACAGCTTATTGTGGAATCCGAGCCACATTATAGCGAGAAATGAATTCCCATCACCAGAAATAAATTCCTCTAATTCTTCACTGGCCGGTCGGAGAAGGAAGAATTCGTGAAGTAACTGAGAGTTTGTTTTTTCCAATAGGCATCTTCCCAGTTAGGTAAGACAACGCTGTGATATATACAGTATATATATATATATATATATATATATATATATATATATATATATATTATAATATATATATATAAATATATATATTTAAATATTATAAAATATACATGCATATATATATATATATATATATATATATATATACAAAATGTATGTATATATGTATACATATATAAATCACCCATTAAATGTATTACTCTCAAGACTACTTCTAACAAGCAAAGCCCAGAAGGCAAAGACGAAGACTGCAACGCCAAAACGGAAAACTTTCGCGAGGAAAATGAGGGAGAGTGAATCTCGCGTGGCAGCGAGGAAATGGTCAGCATTTTTATGCTCTATCAGGAAGTAAAACAGAGGAAGTAAAACAAGAGAGCGAAAAGAGGTGAGAGAGAGAGAGAGAGAGAGAGAGAGAAATGATTTCACTTCGGAAGGAAATCACGGCCCCCTCCCCCAAAGGTCCAAATGGTGACAGCTGCGTGGGAACATCAGGGCCTTCTCTTATTATTGTTATTATTATTATTATTATTATTATTATTATTATTATACTCGCTGTTCCAGCACCTCATAATATGAGTAATACATTAAAAATAAAATTCACAGATTTTTAAGTCTATTTAAAATACAATTTTACACAGCTTACACAAACCTGCTTAGTTTTCATTATCAAGGATTATGAGTTACTGATAATGACGAGTTCCCCTGTAAATCCTTTTCATACATTTTGGCTACAAAAGTGTTTTGGGTTCCATTCTTCATTATCGCCATTACAAATACTCCCATGTACATAGCATTACATGAAATACTCATACAATATGGACAATCATAAGAAATTAATATCCAGCTATTTTGGATTCAGCTGACCCCGGACTAGCAAGAGCTCTTGTTCCTTGATAAGTGGGCACTTACATAATTAAATGTTGTTCCTGAAAAGAATCAATAACGAAGTCAAAAATATTTAAAGTGTTTCCATTATCAACACCACAGCCACTAACATTTGAGATCCAATAAGTCGTTTTATGTAAAGTTAAAGTCTTCCACTACTACTGATATCTTTATCATTAATCTGCACGATCAACTGTCTCCCACTAATCGTTTTTATTAGTATCAATTCGGATTACCGACTGTCTCCTACTGATATCTTTACTATTATTAATTTGAATGATCAACTATCCATACGAGGCAAACTGAAAAATGCCCTTAACTTGTTAAGCAAGCTTCCATAATATTATATATGAAAGAACAAGAAAACATTGCAAAGAAACACGCCAAATCACTGCTGCAGGTCAATGTAACAAATTGTAGAACAGAGAAGGGCAAGACTGCAGAGCATCCCCCCAAGACACCCAACTTGTTTTTCTGTAATTTTTCATCTGCAGTTACTTCAGAGTATCGGAATCCTGCCTACCTCCAACAGCAAAGTCAAGGAGTGGGAGTCCTATTAAATATACCTTGGCTTTACATACAGGCGCCCAGAAAAACTACAAGTGCGATCGAAAAAACTTCAATGAAAATTTTTCTTCCGGTGGCCCATTTAGATACTGGATAGCCGTAATGCTCTTGGCGACATCACAAAAAAAAAAAAAAAAAAAAATATATATATATATATATATATATATATATATATATATATATATATATATATATATATATATATATATATAAAACACGCCGAAGTTTCTTCGGCGCAATCGAGTTTTCTGTACAGCGTGTAATCAAGGCCACGGTCTGTGATCACGGCCACTGAAAATGGATCTATCTTTCGGTGGTCCCGGTATAATGCTGTATATAAACCGCTACCCATGAAAGTTTAACCATTGCCCGGTGGTGGCCTATATATCCAATATCATTGCCAGAAGCTCGATTATGGCAAACTTTACAATAACCTTAAATAAAATAAAAACTATGGAGACTAGAGGGCTGCAATTTGGTATGTTTGATGACTGGAGGGTGGATGACCAACATACCAATTTGCAGCCCTCTAGCCTCAGTGGTTTTTAAGATCTGAGGCGGACAGAAAAAAGTGCGGACGGACAGACAAAGCCGGCGCAATAGCTTTCTTTTTAGAAAACTAAAAGTGTCTGTCTCCGTGTGAAAAGGACCAAAGACAAACTAACTTTCATTTGGGTCTTCGAGAACAGAGGACAGCATCTGTTATGAAAGTGGACGAAATGCAAATACGATTAATCCACCACATGGGAATCTAACTAAACAGAGGAGAGGAGGAGGAGGAGGAGGAGGAGGAGGAGGAGGAGGAGGAGGAGGAGGAGGAGGAGGAGGAGGAGGAGGAGGAGGAGGATTACAGATGACGTCTACTTGGCTTGAGGTTATTCAAGAGGGGCATAATAATGTTGACCTCTCTTTATTTTCAGGTCCTTGGTGTCTGTTTCACATATGGACATTCACTCTTTGTGGGCCTGGTTTATGGGTGTTCATCAGGAATGTTTGCTCATTTAGAATAATAATAATAATAATAATAATAATAATAATAATAATAATAAAGAGTAATATCAAGTCGATAAATATTCCAATCCTTCTATCTCGAATTTTCATTTAATTTCCTCTTTCACAAACTTCGAAGAAAAATACTTCTAACAGTATAAATTCAAGAGGGCACTGTACATACTTCACGCTTCAATTTGTTACTTTTTTTATACAGAGGAAAAATAACGGAATTTTAATTCGCCTTCCACATTTCTACTTGTATCCATTCAATACTGTAAAAGATTAAGTTCTTCCAATTGAATATATATGTATTTATATATATCTATATATCTATATATATATATATATATATATATATATATATATATATATATATATATATATATATATATATATATATATATATATATAGCACACACGTTCCGCTGACAGCAAAGTGTGGAACCCTTCCAACTCATTTATTCGGCTTTTGCATACTTCCAAGTGCAACAACCCCCCCACCAAAAGTGCGTGTCAACATCCCAGTTGGGACATTCTTCCTGAAGGCGGAAGGCGCACCGTTACAGGACAAGGAAGAGAAGAAGAAGAAGAAGAAGGTGGTTCAACCACATCCTGACTCGCAAATAAATCCCCAAGAACATTCATTTTCCGTTAAAGCGCAGGCTATAAGGGCTTACTCTGGTTTGACATTATCCTTTTGACAGCCTTTTATTTAGGAACCGGAGCAGATTTGAAACTTCTTTTCTCTCTTTTTTTTTTTTTTTTGACAGCAGAAAGGGCGTAACATCTACATCAAGCCTCATCTTTTATTCGTTTTTGAGCTCGGGTTTTCTGCTCATTTTTATGCTCATATTGCTGGTCATGTATATATGTATTGTACATAATTATATACATGAAATGTTTATCACCGTGATTTATATACAATCATGAAGCTACAAATGTCGCTTAATATCCAATTCACACTACTTCGGGAATATCCCCGATGGGGAATTATCACCGGAGGGGAATTTTTTTTTCATTTATCTTAAAAAATTCCCTTCGTTGATAATTCCCAGCGGGGATATTCTGAAGTAAGGGAATTGGATATTGCTGACATTTATAGCTTCATGAATTTATATATATATACATATATATATATATATATATATATATATATATTATATATATATATATATATATATATATATATATACATGTATATATATATATATATAGTATAAAATAAATATATATATATATATGTATATATAATATTTGTTATGTTGTCTTTCTAGCCGTCCCATACAATGAAGCATTACGACCGACAAATATAATGTTTATAGAATGATAAAAGGAAATTCATAATAAACTGTATTGATGAGTTAATTATAAAATGTGATTGAGAATACTGAAAATATATCATTATCACCATGGTCTCCACTGCCATCACCTGCCGCTCACACCAGACTCCTACTTCTCGTTTCAAGTTCTACGAATTGACAACCGGGATGAGGCAGTTAGCCCCATGCCCACAGAGAATAAAATGGGAAAATTTTTGATTTGTAATAGGAAGGCGACAAAGAATATGTCGAGATGTGGGGACGTTCTTAAGAATATCTGGGGAAACGACAAACGACCTTGTTCTCTAAAAGAAAAGTAAGTTTGTATTTATGGCAAGGAACGAGGTGGTTATAACTGACCAAAAAATACATCTTTTTACACATAATTAGGACAGAGAATAGAATATAGGATTTAGGCCAAAGGCCAAGCACTGGGACCTATGATCTCATTCAGCGCTGAAACGGAAACTGTCAGTAAAAAGGGCTGAAAGGTGTAACCGGAGGAAAACCTAGATTGTTAGAAGAGGGTGGAAAGTTAGATGGAAGAAAGAGAATAGGAACGGAGGTACAGTAAAAGGAATGAAAGGAGTTGCAGCCAGGGGCCGAAGGCACGCTGCAAAGAACCGTAAGTAATGCCTACAGGGGTTTCATACATAATTACGAAAACACAGAAGAAACCAAAAGTTCCTTGTCAAAGAGGAGAATATTTAGAATGATCAAACTGTTCAACTCGTTAGGTCGTTCGAGAATTCTACATAGTCTCTGTGTAGAATTCTCTGCGAAGAGATGCTCTGATTAGATTCTACAGAGTATCTACGAAGAGAGACTGATTAGCATATTACGAAGCGACGCAGCAACAACGTATAGGCCTCCTGAACTTGTCAAGTTTGGGCAAGTTTACCCGAAGTTATATACGAAGCCCAGCTGAGGTTGGCTAATGCAAATGCTTCAGTGACATCCCCCTCCATGCTGTGCCTAGAGTATTTATGCATTGAGGCCGAGCCAGGAAACTGAGCATAGGGTAGAATTATTTACTTCACAAAAAATGGAAAACTAAGCATTGGGTTAACACATACCACACAAAAAGTCGAAAACTGAGCATAGGGTAGAATTACCTACTTCACAAAAAATGGAAAACTAAGCATTGGGTTAACACATACACCACGAAAAACGGAAAACTAAGCATAGGGTTAATTAACTACCCAACAAAAATTTGGAAAACCTATGATGTCAATTCAGTTCTTCATTGGAGGGCTGGGTAGAGCTCTCGGCTAGCACGCTGTTGGCCCAGCGTTCGACTCTCCGACCGGCCAATGAAGAATTAGAGGAATTTATTTCTGGTGATAGAAATTCATTTCTCGTCATAATGTGGTTCGGATTCCACAATATGCTGTAGGTCCCGTTGTTAGGTAACCAGTTGGTTCTTAGCCACGTAAAATAAACCTAATCCTTCGGGCCAGCCCTAGAAGAGCTGTTAATCAGCTCAGTGGCCTGGTTAAACTAAGATATACTTAACTTATGATGTCATTCAGCGCTGAAACGGAAATTGACAGTAATGTTTGAAAGGCGGAGCAGGAGGAAAACCTCGCAGCTGCACTATGAATCAATTATTAGGACAGACTGGGAAGTAAGATGGAAGAAAGAGAATTTGAGAGGTACAGTACAAGGAATTCAAAGGTTGCAGCTAGTGGCCGAAGGGACGCCGCAAAGAACCTTGAGACATGCCTACAGTGCACCCCGTGATGTACACTGACGGCACTAACCCCCCTACGGGAATTGCAGCTAGTGGCCGAAGGGACGCTGCAAAGAACCTCAAGTAATGCCTACAGTGCACCGCGTGAGGTGCACTGACGGCCCTACCCGCTACGGGAACTGCAAATTCTAATAAAACCCCACAGCCATTTAAAAGCGGTAGCTTGCTAAATGCTGTATAGCTATCCGCGCGGTTTACGACTTTTCCTTTCTACTAAGACTGCTACCGGACCCTCGCTCATTCCCAGGAAGAGTGATCTTCCAGGAACCGGCCCGCCCCTAGGGATGATGTACCGGTACTGCCCAGGTGAATCCGCTCGCACACGCCCACAACATGGCCTCCTTAGCGTCTTGTATGCTGATCCTATTGCAGAGAGGACTGTTAATAAGACGTCAGAACCTCTTTGTATCACACCACTTGTTGCCGTCTTGCTTTAAGGATTATCGCTGTTCATAGCTTCGATATACGAGGATTTTTAGTAATCGAAATAATCAGTAAAAAGAGAAATAAAATTTACTGTGGAATTGATACGGCGGAATTTTCAATGTACAACGATTTTTAGTCCCTAGAAATAATAAGTAAAAAGAGAATTAAAGTTTACTATGGAATTGATCAAATTTACAACGATGGAGATAATAAGTAAAAAGATAATTAAAATTTACTATGGGACTGATAAGGCGGAATTTTGATATGATTCAGGTGAACGGCCAAAATATTTCTAAAACTATCTTACCTCATTATTCCTATAAAGAAATTATATCAGTAATTGAATATCCGATAACAATGACCTCATTCAATCAACGACTGTCATTCTAACGCTGTATATTTATGCACGCGAATTCTTTCACAAATATTAGGCCACAAATATCGTTTCATATTGACTTCACTATGCTTTGGGATATCTTACACCCAACGGGAACCATAATTGACAAGTTCACCTGCCTGGCCAGGATTCGAACCTGGGTCTTTGATTTTGGTGCAACGAAAACGGTCGGTTCTGACCACTCGGCTGTCAAGAGAGCTGCGCTTATTAACAAGTGAATTTTCTATATCAAACGATACACTTCAGGCTTACATATTACCTTACTCCTAACCTAACCTGACCTAACCCTACCCTCTTTTTCTTGCTCCCACCCGCAACAGTGACCATTTGCAGCTACAGTATGTGGAATAGCGGGTGACGGGCAGGGAGCGATTCTGGGACCTAGCAAACGTAAGCCTAAGCACAGTACTGCACCACTAAGCCATGATATCCACTTTGATTGATTGCACCTTTACAAAATGGGCGTTGGGGTCATCATGTCAGAGAGAGAGAGAGAGAGAGAGAGAGAGAGAGTGTGCGTGTGTGTGTGTGTTCACAAAGACAAGAGAGAGGCAGGTCCAAGTCCCTCTGATATCCGAAGAAGACTCACTTAATAAAAGACCCTCCTTAAGAAGACAAAGTTATGGGAAGTGAGAACTAAAAAGAGAAAAAAATTAAAGAATTACGTCCCGGAAATAAGGGAATAAAGACGACGTTAAAACGACCAGTTCAGATTTTCCGTGGAGGCTCTGAAGAGGAGACTGGAGCCAGGAGCATGCAGTGGGTACATGCGCAAGCACGCGCGAGCATACACACACACACATACACACACATACACACACACACACACACCAAGTTTACTCTTTGAGATACACAGTGTGTTTCATAACCAAGAAGCTGGGGAGATGACAATACACTGAATGCCACAATATGCTTCATGCAGTTTTGGAGGTCCAAACACACTGCTGGTGAGACAATATGGTGGTTACTTGCATGTGTCCTAGTTCATTCATTCAATTTGGGATAAGAGTACGACCAAAAACTCCAGTAGGTTTTTTTTCTGAAAGACTCCAAAAGTTTACACATACACAAACCACACTTCCAGAACATACTGTTATAAATTACGTTCCCAAAAGTTGAAAGTTATGACCACTGAGAAATGCATGAAAGTCCCATTTTTCTGAATTAAAACCCTGAGAAAGTTAAAAGACCAAACTGATGGATGAGATTTGTTTTCACGTTTTAACGATTTCAGAAAAGAATATTTTATCATATTTCCTGAAATTTAAGGAGAAAGGTTCCTTCCGCCGATTGCATAGAACAGACTATAAAATTTAGGCCAAAGGCCAAGCACTGGGACCTATGAGGTCATTCTGCCCTGAAAAGAAAAGAGTAAAAAGGTATGGAACAATTGTTAGGAGAGGATGAAAAGTAAGACGGTAAGATGGAAGAAAGAGAATATGAACGGAGTTAAAGTAAAATGAAGAGGGTTGCAGCTAGGGGCCGAAGGACGCTCCAAAGAACCTTAAGTAATGCCTGCAGTGTACTGCGCGAGGTGCACTGGCGGCACCACCCCCTACGGGGATCGACTGTGAGATGCATCAATTTATTTGGCATTCCTTTAAAAAAAAAAAAAGGTGAAATATGTATTCATTACTTATATACCCGCCAGGACAAGAGTTATACTTGTCTAAAAGGAAAAATACTCTTAATTTAAGTGAATATTCAGAGTTCGAACATCACAAAGATAAGAAAACAACTTGCGACACACATCAAAAAAAAAAAAATATATAAATAAATAAATAGAAGAGTATTACCTTACAAGACTTTCAATCTCTTAATTACGTTATTTCACACGTCCCTGGAATCATGGTTTCACAATCCTCTGACGTCATCACTGCAAGCTTGCCTCTCGCAACAAAAGAGAAATTGCAGGAAGAGACGAGACGGATACATTGTCATTAATATTAAACGTGTAGATTTTTTTATGCTGGTATAAAAATACTAATATACTTAAAAGAAATTTTCTTTTATTCCCTTTATTATTATTATTATTATTATTATTATTATTATTATTATTATTATTATTATTATTATTATTATTATTATTATTAATCATGAAGAATATACTTCTATGGAACAAGCCTAGGATGCAATGAGCTTGCAAAAAAGCAAGAGTTCACAGATTAGAAAGCCCATTTGTGGGAAATGAGAAAACCAAAAAAAAACTACTATCAAATCAATATCTTGTAACAGATCCAAAGGCATAACAGCGCTCAAAGAGAATTTCAAAAGCATACGTTGATAACAAACTGATAAAAGTAGAATAAAAAAAACTGACTGCTTTCCAGGAGGAAGGTTCTTCACAAAAAAATGAAATAAAAATAAAGAAAAAGCTCCCCTTGTTCACAGGGAAGACTGCTGAGGGCCCCCTAGTCTCCAGAGTGCAACTATTCTCTATCAGCCCATGTAGGGGATATTCAATAACGCCTACCAACCCACTTACAGGGCCATCCTGACTCGATAAAAATGTCATTGCTGACGCCCAACTGTTGGACATAATTTGTCCCGTGTCCGTTCATTCAATGACCTCTTTCTTTCTGTTTTTATCTATTTCTAGTTGGGAGAAGTCGAAGCAGCCTCTCGGTTCTAGATCAGTATAAAAGATGGAGAAAATAATTCTAGGTCAGCAACCGTACAAAAGATGGAGAGAACAATGTTACCGATCTGTACAAAAGATGGAGAGAACAATGTTACTGATCTGTACAAAAGATGGAGAAAATCATTCTAGATCAACAACTGTACAAAAGATGGAGAGAACAATGTTACTGATCTGTACAAAAGATGGAGAAAATAATTCTAGATCAACAACTGTACAAAAGATGGAGAGAACAATGTTACTGATCTGTACAAAAGATGGAGAAAATAATTCTAGATCAACAACTGTACAAAAGATGGAGAGAACAATGTTACTGATCTGTACAAAAGATGGAGAAAATAATTCTAGATCAAAACAACTGTACAAAAGATGGAGAGAACAATGTTACTGATCTGTACAAAAGATGGAGAAAATAATTCTAGATCAACAACTGTACAAAAGATGGAGAGAACAATGTTCCTGATCTGTACAAAAGATGGAGAAAATAATTCTAGATCAACAACTGTACAAAAGATGGAGAGAACAATGTTCCTGATCTGTACAAAAGATGGAGAAAATAATCCTAGATCAACAACTGTACAAAAGATGGAGAGAACAATGTTACTGATCAGTACAAAAGATTGAAAATAATTCTAGAGGTCAGCAACTGTACAAAAATGGAGAGAACAATGTTACTGATCTGTACAAAGATGGAGAAAAAATTCATCAACAACTGTACAAAAAGATGGAGAGAACAATGTTACTGATCTGTACAAAAGATGGAGAAAATAATTCTAGATCAACAACTGTACAAAAGATGGAGAGAACAATGTTACTGATCTGTACAAAAGATGGAGAAAATAATTCAAGATCAACAACTGTACAAAAAATGGAGAGAACAATGTTACTGATCTGTACAAAAGATGGAGAAAATAATTCTAGATCAACAACTGTACAAAAAATGGAGAGAACAATGTTACTGATCAGTACAAAAGATTGAGAAAATAATTCTAGGTCAGCAACTGCACAAAAGATGGAGGGAACAACGTTACTGATCAGTACAAAAGATTGAGAAAATAATTCTAGGTCAGCAACTGTACAAAAGATGGAGGGAACGATGTTACTGATCAGTACAAAGATTGAGAAATTAATTCTAGATCAGCAACTGTACAAAAGTTGGAGAGAACAATGTTAAGGCGAAGAAATCTACGTTCAAAGATGATGATGAAAGCACCTTTCAAACAGGTTTTAAAAATCGGTCAGCACAAATAGAAATCGGGTCAGTCAATTCTCTAACTTTGTTTTTGTCTATTTACTAAATCTGTATTTAATTCAGATTTATTCTCTCTATCTCTCAAGCGTTAATGAGACAAGTTACTGGATATCCCAGTGGATGGGCCAAGATGCAACGCCACCGGTCGTTTCAACGACCCTAACACAGGGCGTAGCCTATCCTAACTCGTTCTGTCACCTTGTATTCAATCCTCGGTTCAGATCTAACATCGTTGCTTTCGTTACTGCACCCAGTACTGAATTGAGTTGAACGCAGAATTTTGGCCAAAGGCCAAGCATTGGACCTATGAGGTCATTCAGCGCTGAAATGGAAATTGACAGTAGAAAGGTTTTAAAGTTGTAACAGGAGGAAAACCTCGCAGTTGCATTACGAAACAACTGATAAGAGAGGGGGGGAAAGTAAGATGGAAGAAAGAAAACATGAACGGAGGTACAGTAAAAGGAGTGAAAGGTGTTGCAGCTAGGACCTGAAGGAACGCTGCAAAGAACCTTAAGTAATGCCTACAGTGCACCGCGTAAACTGACGACACACTACCCCCAGGAATCCTCAGTTCAGATCTAACATCGTTGCTTTCAATTAATGCATTCAGTATTATCTGAGGCCACGCATGGGAGGGCCTCGAAGAGGTAATCCCTCACTTCAGGTATATTTTTCTTATTCATATCCAGTCAAGCCAATGGGCGTCTGCTAATCCAAACACAATATGAATGTTTGAACATTATTTCTAACAGTAATGATAATTTCAATATGAATGTAACGATTTCTAATAATTACGCAATATGAATGTTTGAACATTATTTCTAATGGCAGTAACGATAATAATTACGCAATATGAATGTTTGAACATTATTTCTAATGGCAGTAACGATAATAATTACACAATATGAATGTTTGTTTAAACAGTAACGTGAATGTTTAAACATTATTTCTAATGGCAGTAACGATAATAATTACGTAATATGAATGTTTGAACATTATTTCTAATGGCAGTAACGATAATAATTACACAATATGAATGTTTAAACATTATTTCTAAAGGCAGTAACGATAATAATTACACAATATGAAAGTTTAAACATTATTTCAAACGGCAGTAACGATAATAATTACACTTGCCAGTCTCTGGGTAAGGATGGGCACAACAAGCATTCTACTCCGCAAAGCGTGGCCGTCACTCAGGAGTGGCAGAGGCCGTCGGCATATAACCCGAGAAACGGAACCACCAAACTTATCCCTGAGGATCAACGCCCTCTGAAGCCACCAGCTTCAGAATGATTTAAGTCAGACGTCATGAAAATAAACTTCTCTTCTCAATTCCCTTACATTTACTACTTATGAATCTGGACCGGTACGAAGAGAATCTAACCTTTACAGGATATGAACCATTTCAGTGAATACATATATTGATACAAAATCACGATGCATTTTATACTAGAAGTGAATTCAAGAGACCCATTCCCTTCATTGCAAACTTGTTTTTTTTTTTTTTACAAGTTTTGACTTACCGTGCATAAATTCGAATCCCACAAGGAAAGTTTTGAGTTTCTTCATACTTTCCTGCTCTGAGTTAATGCTTACAATACCAAGCCTATCCAAGCATGAGAATTTTAAAGTCATAAAGTCTTTTTGGCCTTTGTAGAAGAGATAATAATCAGAGAGTGAAAATGATCACTAATAACGAAACATTTAACATGAGTGGTCCTGGCCATAAGAAGTCTTTGAACCATAGTTCCTCTAAAATCTGCCCTACCAGGACCATCCACCTCATCACAGAAGCTCCTCGAACCTGGAGAGGCGTTGGTGGATCTCTCTCTCTCTCTCTCTCTCTCTCTCTCTCTCTCCACACGCTGGAAGGCCAATGGTGGACCGGCACCCGAAATCCCCGCTGGACAAGTAAACAGTGGGTACAACGGGACCTCCTCCTTTACAACACACACCCGGTCTAATAAACCCATCCCTCCATCTCCCTCCTCCTCCCTCCTCCTCCACTTTCCTTCTTCTCCCTCCCCCCTCCCTTCTAGCGTTATCGCTCCACTGCCCTCGCTTTCCGCTATCCCCCCCCCCCAAGAACAATTGGCTCTTGGCCCCTTTTGCTCCGTTAATAGCCTTTTGCAATCGACATTTTCGGCTATTGATTCTGCGAGATCAGTATAACGCCTCGGCTGCTGCCCTGCTCCTGCTCCTGCTCCTGCTGCCACTACTACTACTACTACTACTACTACTGCTGCTGGAGCCGCGACCCGACTTCACCTAATTGAGGAGCCAGGAAATGCCGGGGAAATAAAGGCACCGGGAGGAGGGGAGAGAGGGAGGTTGAAAAACAAGGGGAGAGGGGAGGCTATAGTGTGGGGGGAGAGGGGAGGGGGCTTCATCCGATGGCCCCGCTGCGAAATGCACGACCTTACTACAACCGCAATTTGCATAATGCTGCGAAGTATAATTACTTGCTTAAACCCCATAAGACGCTCGTTTTGAAAAGAAAGGGAGAAATTGCGTTGTGTATGGAGGGATGCGCCTTTCTTCTTCTCATTCTGAAAATGGGTAAAAAAAAACAAAAAAAGGACTGTTTACACGTAGTTTATCTCCACATGGTTAGGTTGATAACTACTGATTACTTGATTACGAAATTTAGGTCTTGAAGACCAAACGCCGGAACCCGTCAGGATTATTCAGCGCCCTAATGAAGGTGAAATATATAAATTAATGATATGACTGATAATGAATAGGTGAACGATGAACTAAGTAAAATTCAGTGTTAAAATAACCGTAAAAGACAGCATTTGATAGAACCAACAAAAAAATAAGTATATATTAAACTTTTTATATTCAAAATCTAACCTTCTTACTTTCGCAAATTTCACTTAAGCTTCAGTCATCATCTTCGGAAAAGTGTTACAATCAGAATAAAATTACCATAGAATAATCAATTATGTGAATAGAAGCATTATTATTATTATTATTCAAAATAACACAGATAAAAAAATATTATGTGAAAGAAAAAAATAATAAAGAAAAATAACACAGATAACATTTACATACAATAACATATCCACGCTTCCTGTGTCTTGGGATTCACAAAGAAAACTGATACCATACTTCCCCGGAAAAAGAGTGAGTCAGTCTCTCTCTCTCTCTCTCTCTCTCTCTCTCTCTCTCTCTCTCTCTCTCTCTCTCTCTCTCTCTCATAACACGGTTCCGAGGGATATTAAAAGCTGGAGTTCGGGGGGCAACGACCCTTCTTAAGAAAAATATTAGATGGAGAGATCAGATCGCAAAGAGGCCCCAGGGGCTGTTCACTCCAACCAGAAGAGGGAAATTCGCTAAGACACAAAATATTTCAGGTCCGAAGCGAACGAGATCGTTCAGCTTCACCGACGATTTCTGGCAGTCGTTTAACGACTGAAATGAATTAAGGATGGTTTTTAATACTCTTATTTATAGACGGTCACTCTGCCATGGAGTCACTGAATAGAATCGAATATAGAATTTAGGCCAAAGGCCAAGCGCTGGGACTTATGAGGTCATTCAGGGCTGAAAGGGAAATTGACACTCAGTAGGGTGGTTTGGAAGGTGTAACAGGAGGAAAACCTCGCAGTTGAACTAGGAAACAATCGTTCGGAGAGGATGGAAACTCAGATGGAAGAAAGAGAATATGAACGGAGGTACAGTAAAGAAATGAGAGAGGTTACAGCTAGGTGCCGAAGGGACGCTGCAAAGACCCTTACGTAATGCCTACAGTGCACCACGTGAGGTGCACTCACTGACAGTACTAACCGCCCATGGGGGCCACGGAGTTGATAAACTCATGCCAATCCCAATCACGGGTATAACTTTTGGTTCAGTGCAAGTGATAATGGGTTACAATAAGACACCAAGCTAACTAAGTACATAAAGAGGCTAAATCATTAGAAGCCCACAAAGTAAGATGCAACAGTGCAAAGTAAGTGGAAAGGTATCAGAGAACCACAAAAAAACAATAGACTGGGCAAGAAAGGGCCAACAGTCAGAAAAACGCAAACATTAAGTAAAAAGTCAACTAATAAAAAAAAAAATCGAAATAATAAATGAAAAGTGGTTGGCAAAAGCGAGAACAGCAAGTAAAAAACTAGAATGTGAAAAGAGAAAGGTATTCACCGACAAAATTTATATGTATTTCCAAAGAACTTTCTGAATAATCGCGACTATCATCAAACCACAGGTCAATGTAAGTTGCCTCGCGAACAGAAAAATATGCAGTGCAATGGCAAACGATGTAAGATGATATGCTCCTGATACTTCATGGACGATGATTTTTGAAAAATTTGCAACACATCACCGATTCTTCGTCCTTTCACTTTTCAGAAAGTCAACTTCAACAACCACAGACCACAGACTGAAATCCTCTCGTTCGCATCGAATCACCAAAGGTGAAAATTAACAGAACAGAATATACAATTTAGGCCGAAGGCCCAGGGCTGGGACCTATGAGGTCATTCAGCGCTGGAAGGGAAATTGATAGAAGGTTTGAAAGGTGTAACAGGAGGAAAACCTCGCAGTTGCACTATGAATCAATTGTTAGCAGGGGGTGGAAAGGAAGATGGAAGAAAGAAAAAATGAACGGAGGTACAGGAGAAGGAATGATAGAGGTTGCAACTAGGGGCCGACAGGAAGCTACGAAGACCCTTAAGTACTGCCTACAGTGCACCGCATGAGATGCACTGACGGCATTACCCCTAAATGGAGGTTACTGGTACATGGCGTACCCAATGAATTGACCAAAAGTAGTGATCTGGTAATTTTTTAAAGCTTGTTCGAACACCGCAATCTCTTCATGTTGCCTGTTGGAACAATATGTCAAGAGTATGACCACACCACGTACGTGTTATGTTTTTGTATGCAAAACTCGCAAAGCTAACAAAATAACAAGAACACAATAAAGAAGAAAAATGATCAGGCCATTTACAATGTTTGCCTTACCACAAACACCATCTATTTTCCACTCGCCCACTCATCTTTGTTTATTTTTGAAGCCTCCCAATTAGCTCTAACTTGATCCAACAGGCTCGATTTGTTTGTTCCTTTATTTTTTTAATAACTCTTCCTTCAGTGTCATAGAAGTGTGTGAATGGATAAATCCTTAATTTCTAATTAAACAGCTCCAAAATTTCACGTCCCTAATTTCCCTAAGACAACTAATTTAATAATCCAGGCTCCTGCTATAGAAACAGTACCCCTCCCCACCCCAAACCCAGGAATCCTTCCATAAACACAGGTTCTGCGTATCTCTCCTAGCAGGCCTATGTTGTGGATTCTGTCCCTCCTCGGCCTACTAGTGGCCATCTGGCTCCTCCCTGTCTTATCACAACGAACAGGTCTCGAATTCTATCATTAAGAGTTACTTAAGATCGGATTGGCTCTTTGGAACGCGTCCGATACACGCGCCAGATATCCGAGACTTTAATGGCTCTCCCAGTGGGCCGATCTTTGTTGTGAGGGGAGGACAGGTGAGTTTTGCGGCTGTATGTTTTTGGTTTGAAATTGTTAAAACTGGTTCTAGGCAGTGGTGAGAGAGAGAGAGAGAGAGAGAGAAAGAGAGAGAGAGAGAGAGCCCAATGACTGTCATTAATTTGCAGACAAATGATTCCAACTAAACCAAGAATAATTTGCAGAGAGAGAGAGAGAGAGAGAGAGAGAGAGAGAGTAGAGAGAGAGAGAAACCGATTGCAATATAATATGCAGAATGATATGATAATTATGATAATATGCAGAGATAAAGAAGGCGAGGATGCATACTCGTTTAGAGAGAGAGAGAGAGAGAGAGAGAGAGAGAGAGAAAAAGCATCAGCGATAGACAAAAAAAAACAAGCATAAGGAAATGCGTCACCATAACCCCATACAATACGTCGGTAATTTGCAAACGAAAAACATCCCTCTAGACAGGAAGGAGGAACAATAAATACTTCCATGAAGTACTGACTAAACGACATCACAGGTAAGAACAGAAACCCCACCCCCACCCACCTCCCCGGCCCATCTTTTTACCACTAATTACAGCGAGCATCGCATAACGCATGATTCATTCGAAGTTTGGCGGCAATGATTAAAAGGGTTTCGGAAGGAAGGAAGGAAGGAAGGAAGGAAGGAAGGAAGGAAGGAAGGAAGGAAGGATGGAAGGAAGAAAGGATGGATGGAAGGATGGAAGGAGGAAGGAAGGATGGAAGGAAGAAAAGAAGATGGATGGATGGATGGATGGAAGGAGGAAGGAAGGAAGAAAGACAGGAAGTGATTAAATAATTCCTCTTCGAGATTTTTGCAATAATTGGGGCGTCAGAAAAATGCCCCGCGTGAAAATACCCTTTTATCTGCATAATGCCTGCGGTTTATTGGAAAAGCAATAACAGCAGAGTTGCTATTATTTTTGTTTTTTTCCGAGTCTTGATCTTTCGAAAGTTTTAGTTAATTGGTCTTCCCGATTAGGAAATGAAGTGGAGATTTGAAACCAGATCGGTAAATGCAGTTAAGCCTCGGAGTGGGAGGAGGAGGGGGAGGGGAGGGGAAGAGGGGGGAGTAGGAGGGGGGAGGGGAGTAGGGGGAAGGGGGCCCATAGAAGAGGCAGAAAGTAGAACTAAGACCATAGGATTAGAATGGGGTCCGCCTAATGGGTATAATAGGTAGCAATGCACTTGAATTATTTCGAATTTCTTTTTCGACACTATTTAGTATTATTTTCGACTCAGAGCTCTCTTTTTATTGGTATCTGCACAAATTTTCACGTTACTATAACCCTCGGAATTGTTGTCTAGTTTCCTGCACCTACAGAGATGACAGTATGAAAACCAATACTTCAGATCTCTACTGTTTGGCTGATTGTGTCCACTGGAGCGCTTTACCTTCTAAACAAAATTCTTTTAAGGGGTTCCCATTTTCTTGACAACGATAGTTACGAATTCTAGTCGCATTATTAGACTTTTGTTTCCAATTATTTTTATTAATATTATTATTATTATTCAGAAGAACACTATTCATATGGAACACGCCCACAGGGCCCATTGACTTGAAATTCAAGTTCCCATCCAGTAAGGTGTTCACTTGAAAAAAATTAACAGAAGATAATGGGAAATGTAGAAGGAAGAGATCAGTTTGATTAGGATTGAAAAAATACATGAACAAATAAATAAACAGAGAAAAATGTAAGTCACTTATTAAAATACAAGGAGAATTCAGATTAAAAGAGAGTAACGCCATACTTATATTTACGCAAGAAATATATCTATCTTGTTGCTTTTCCCTTGCTAATTTACTTTTAATTTGTATTATACTCTTTCGCACGACTTCCTGTCTTCCTAAAAGTTTGCTGGGCAAGCGCGTGATCATGTTCAATATGTATGTATGTCTATTCGTTTGTTGATTTATATGTATTTGTTATTCATGTATTTTTCTATTTCATCCCTTTTTTCATAAATGGCAAGCCAGATCTGCTCTATGGAAGCTTCATTTACAAGCTGAGGGCATTTAAGATTTGTTTCATAAAAAAGCTTACCTGTTTTGAGTAATAATAATAATAATAATAATAATAATAATAATAATAATAATAATTATAATAATATGTAAAACATACAACAACTGTCCAAAGCTACTTTTTTGTAAGCAGTTACGGGTATAAATATAGCATTGATGTACCCTGACTTATTCGCCTTCAGAAACTACAATAATAATAATAATAATAATAATAATAATAATAATAATAATAATAATAATAATAATAATAATTACATAAGCTTATTCCCACATCCACAAAAAGTATCGTAAAATAGGATACAAAGTGTGCGCAAAAGAAAGAGAGAGAGAGAGAGAGAGATCCCAATCCACTTTCAAACCTTAAGACCCGTAGATAACGAGAGAGAGAGAGAGAGAGAGAGAGAGAGAGAGAGAGAGAGAGAGAGAGAGAGAAGAAAAACATCCCAATCCACTTTTAAATCCTAAGACCCGTAGATAACGAAAGAGAGAGAGAGAGAAGAAAAACATCCCAATCCACTTTTAAACCTTAAGACCCGTAGATAAGAGAGAGAGAGAGAGAGAGAGAGAGAGAGAGAGAGAGAGAGAGAGAGAGAACTTCCACGAAAGTAAATTTCCGAGACATTGGTTATGAATACAGAAATCGCTGGAGCAGACAAATATTTACAGTCAGCCCAAATCCCGACCTTCATGCCTTAACGTCAACAGAAAATGGACAGGACGACCCAGATAAATAAGGCCTACGGCTGGCTAACTTTATAAGGAAGATTTACGGAAAAAAAAACTGAGTAGTACGACTACAGAGAGAGAGAGAGAGAGAGAGAGAGAGAGAGAGAGAGAGAGAGAGAGAGAGAGGTAAAGGGACATAAACACAAAGTTGCTAAAATTGAACCATAAAGAATACCGTAGAGAGAGAGAGAGAGAGAGAGAGAGAGAGAGAGAGAGAGAGGGAGAGATAAAAGGAGGTTAGGGAGAACAGAGAGAAGTTACTAGAATTGAAGGTTAAAGAATATGGAGAGAGATTGAGAGAGAGAGAGAGAGAGAGAGAGAGAGAGAGAGAGAGAGAGAGAGAGAGAGACAGAAGGGTTATAAAGGATATGAACACAAAGTTACCAAAACTGAACCATAAAAAATACCGTAGGGAAAGAGAGGGGAGAAAGAAATTGAGAAAAAGAAAAAGAAAAATGGCGAGAGAAAAAAGTGAGAGAGAGAGAGAGAGAGAGACGCATGTATACAAGGGTATATATGCACGTTACTAAAACTGGACTTTCACCAGGGAATACCGTACGGAGAGAGAGAAAGGAGAGAGAAAAACACAAAGAGAGAGAGAGAGAGAGAGAGAGAGAGAGAGAGAGAGAGAGAGAGAGATGGGAGGGCTTGATTGAATCGAACTTGATAGAATGGAAGCGGGCGTTCCAATCTCCCACTCACCCTGAGTGCGAGTGTGGGTGAGAAAGATTAAACCTTATCGATTTTGCCTTATGAAGAGAACCAAGACGAGCAAGAAACGGCCGAATTATGGCGGGGCGCCACGCCAAAGAAAGGGAAGCCGATAAATTTAACTCCTGGGAATTTTTGGAGTGCGTCCCAAATTCCCGCCTTCCGTTTTCGATCGGCTGATTGCTTACACTTTCCGTCTGACAGTTTTCAAATTCATGGCGCCAGACTTGTTACTTGTGGCAATGATATCAATCAGGTAATTGGAACAGAATAGAATATAGAATCTGGGTCAAAGGCCAAACGCTCGCACCTATGAGGTCATTCAGCGCTGAAACAGAAATTGACAGTAGAAAGGTTTGAAAGGTGTACCAGGAGGAAAACCTCGCAGTTGCACTATTGAATCAACTGTCAGGAAACGGTGGAAAGGATAAGAGAGGAAGGGATTATGAACTGAGGTACAGTAAAAGGAATGAAAAGGGGTTGCAGCTAGCAGCCAAAGGGACGTTACAAAGAACCTTAAGTAATGCCTACAGTGCACCGCATGAGATGCATTGATGGCACTACCACCCTACAGGGATCAGGCAATTAGATGTAAAAAAAAAATTGAAAGCTTTTGCCAATTAGCCTACTTTATGCAATTTTGACGCAATTTTACTGTAAACGCACTTAGCCTAATAGACTTTCAGGCAATTCTGATTCTTACAAGTTTCCAATGTAGTAGTAGTTATTATTATTATTATTATTATTATTATTATTATTATTATTATTATTATTATTACTGCATTCAGAAGATGAACCCTATTCATAAGGATCAAGCCCAGGACCACTAACTTGAAATTCAGGCTTCCAAAGAAAATGGTGATCATTAGGAAGAAGTAAGAGGAGTTAAGAGGAAATACAGAAAGAAGTGATCCCACTTCTTAAAAAGTGAAAATAAATAAATTAACATTATTTATGGCAAGTCTCTTGTAAGCAAGCACTGCACTGTAATCAAAGTATCTGTGACTGGACTTCACTCCATTACAGTTAATTTACCCACTTTTTTTATGTGGAAACTGACTATCGACACCACATTCTACAGGTGTAAGGCATGAAAGACCAATTAAAAACTCCCTGAGAAGTAAGTGTCTCAAATACGGCTCCCTCACAGACCAATAATTAGCCGAAAATCTGGAAATTTGCGCTGGAGTGAGCAGGTGATTTGAAAAACGGATGAGCAGAATTGATGATAATTACCAGATATACTCTTTAAGTGATCTTCTCGAGAATTTGTTTTAGGAGACATGAGACCAAAGCCGAGATGGTTTCCATGGCTACATCTATCGTCCACTTGAGTCGATTTTTCCCAAAAGTTAAAAAATTTCAAGAAGGTCACCTGTTAAATAAGCTTGCAAGTTTCATCAAATTCCCTTTACACATAAGTTGGTCAAGTCTGTTAAATCAACGTAGCGGGAAAACGACTGGTCACGAAGGTATCTGTCAACGGGTACATTAACCACAAGATAATTACTCGTTTTTATATTTATTGCCGTCACTTGTCATTTATCAATTATTTTTATGTCCTAAAGATAATCAGCATTCCTGAGGCAGGATTATAAGATTATTCACCAAGAGATATGATATTCCAAAGTCATCAGCGTTGTCCTATTATTTAAGTACAATCAAAGTCAACTGTTTACCTAAAAACACACACTCTATATGCATATACACGTGTGCGCGTAAGTGATCGCGTGTGCGCGCGCACGCATCCACGCGCACACGAACAGAAACAAACCGCCTGAAGTGGGTGCACGAACAGATAAATGCAAATAAGATATTGCTATTGAAAATTCAATTTGACCTCATCACGGGAAATTTCCCAGCAGGCCCATTCTCGAAGGGCTATAAGTCAACGCTCGGCTCCAGGCAAGATCAATGGAGGAGGAGGAGGAGGAGGAGGAGGAGGAGGAGGAGGAGGAGGAGGAGGAGGAGAGGGGGTGGGCAGGAGGAGGGGGTGGGCAGGACGAGGAGGAGGAGGAAGAGGGGGAGGAGGTAGGCAAGAGGGGGGGGAGGAGGAAGAGGACGAGGAGGTAGAAGCAGGGTGGGGGGGGAAGGAGGGAGGGCGTGATAATGCGAGTACAAGCCGCACGGTGCAATAATAAGTCGTTCGTATCAGAGGCCAAAACAAAGAGCTCATAGGCTTAATGGCGCACGACGAGGCAGGAGAGAGAGAGAGAGAGAGAGAGAGAGAGAGAGAGAGAGAGAGAGAGAGAGAGAGAGAAAATTTGTGTGTGTTCAAGCTCAAAGGGCCCCCTCCTCGTAAGTCATCATCCTTCTCCTACAGGAATACCGAACAACAGCCTAACAGGAGCATTAATGATCGAAGTCTGCAACATCTCACAAGAACCTTGTCGTTTCGACTAAGTTGCCGTCAGCGGTGATATTAGGCGGGTAATGCGGTTGCGTTATCCGAGTCATTTTTCTTAGTCAATGTGGGTAAAACGTTCTCTTCGGAGATGAAACAACGCAAAGAAAAACAACGCTGTAGCTCTTGATCTTTTTATTAGATCAAGCTGGTTTTGTACCCATATAAAACTGGGTAATAAAATAATCAGCATTTTAGATATTAGACCTCTTCCAAAGCTAAACAGAGAGAGAGAGAGAGAGAGAGAGAGAGAGAGAGAGAGAGAGAGAGAGAGAGAGAGAGAGAGAGAGAGAGTACATCCGCCAATCTTCAAGAGCATTCCACTGTTTTCACGATCTTTCTCAAAATGTAATAAAACCTTCCTTTGTCGAAAGCCCAACCCTCTACAAAATTTAATTGAAATCCATTAATAACATTTTCATAACATATCAAGATATCTTGTAAACAGACGAACAGAGGCGAATCCACATCTCCATCTCACCTCCTTGCTGGAAGTCTCAAAGCTCTACAGTGTAAAAAAAATATATATATAAAAAAATAATAAAAAAAAAAAGCTGCGAACTGATATGAGCCACCACCGGGCTGTCACCAGCCTCCAGCATCCCAAACTCGAAAGACCAATAATCATTATTTCCGGGGACAAAGTGACCCCGATGGGCATTATCCAATCAGGGAGCACCCATTCGTCTCAGCTGCTCCATTTATTAGAAAAGTCATCAAGACCCCGAACACATTCCGGGGGTCGGATGCAAATGAACTTTTCCTAGCCCTGACACCCGCAACTCCCTAAATCAAGGGAAGTGTCGTTTGCAGCACGAGGAACTTTCTCCCCAAAGGCGTCGGGTTTTTAACGAAAGGGAATAAATAAATAAATAAATAAATAAATAAATAAATAAATAAATAAAATAAATAAATAAATAAATAAAATACCCCTTTAAAGACCGGTTTAAGTTATAGGCACTTTTATCTTTGATGTTATTTTCGTTTATAAAACTGACTGAATAATCAATAGCTAAAATTAAAACTGATTTTATGTCATCATATTTTTAGTAGAAGTCCTTCTTTGCCATTACACAAACAGATAAAATATCTGATATTACCCATAAAATAAAGAAGTCAAATAAGAACTATAATTTATACATTTTTGTGCGAGACATAGGTAATATTACCAAATGTTTCATTTGTCAATTTATAAAACTGGATTTTACTCTTGGAAAAATATGAAGAAATAAAATCAGTTTCAGTTATTGATCTTTCAGTCAGTTTTATAAATGAAAATAACACCAAAAATAAAAGTGGTTATAGCTTAAACCTGTCTTTTAAAAAAAGGCTATTCTGGTTTGAGCATAGGAGATTATATCATCTTACACTATAGGCAGAACTCCAAGTATATTGTTCGTGAAGTTAAACAGCAAAACTTTCACTCTTTTAAGAAATCTGATCAAATAAAATCAAAAGGTACAATTCTAACCAACGAGTTCCAGTTAATTTCATCTCAGCCTAAAATTCGCCCAAGACAACAGCTGTAGCGTCCCATTCGACAAACAAAACGCGAACAGCTTCCGTGGACTGAATTGAATTGAAGAATAAAAGGAACGAAACTGGGACCTATGAGGGCATTCAGCGCTGGAACGGAAACTGACAGTAAAAGGTTTGAAAGGTGTAACAGGAGGAAAACCTCGCACTTGCACTGTGGATCAATTGTTAGGAGGGGGTTGAAGAAAGTAAGATGGAAGAAAGAGAATATGGAAGAAAGAGAATATGGAAGAAAGAGAATATGAACGGAGGTACAGTAAAAACGAACATGGGGCTGCAGCTAGAGCGAAGGGCGCTAAAATGCCTACAGTGCACCGCACGGCCACGCCCTACGGAGGACAGCTTCCGTCAGTGTAATTTTCCAAAAACTGGAAAAACTTCCCATTCCGAAAAGTCAAAAGAGCTCTTTTAACGTGAGGCAGGAACTGCTCCATCCAGTCTGGGGAGATATCTAATATAATAAAGCCAACCAACATTCGCCAATATTGTCTCGCTCAAACTCCATCACGGTAACAAAGTTTGGGGTGAGTAAAACTTTATAGTTTTTTATTTTATTTTACGTTACGAGGTCGTGTGTCAGTCGGGCGGAAATTTTTATCTTTGCGTAAATACTCTCTTTGCAGATACTATTACTATTACTACTACTATTACTACTAGTTTTTAATAATAATATTATTATTATTGCAATAATAATAATAATAATAATAATAATAATAATAATAATAATAATAATAATGTTGAGGTTTTATTTTTATTGGCCCAGATTGGTCTTTGTTGGCAACTTGAACTGAATAATAATAATAATAATAATAATAATAATAATAATAATAATAATAATAATCATCATCATCATCATCATCATCATTATTATTATTATTATTATTATTATTATTATTATTATTATTATTATTCGCCCGGATTGGTTGTTGGTAACAAACTTAATAATAACAAAAATAAAAATAAAAATAATAATATTATTATTATTATTATTATTATTAAGTCCAAGCTAGCAACAAACACCAATCTGGTCGAATACAAACAAAACCCCAACTCTTGAATAATAAGCACAAACAACAAACAACAAACCATCTGCCAAAAGAAAACTGAAAAGGCAAAAGGTCATAAGGCTACGTCATTCATTTCGTTTGATGTGACAGATAACTGTACTCCAACCACTAAGGCTTCGAACAATTTTTCCAATTACGAAAATCCATTAACCAGAAAATAACGAGGTCTTTCACTGCTAGCATTGATATCATGCTTTAAAATCGGTGCATTT
This sequence comes from Macrobrachium rosenbergii, assembly GCF_040412425.1. Taxonomy (NCBI): domain Eukaryota; kingdom Metazoa; phylum Arthropoda; class Malacostraca; order Decapoda; family Palaemonidae; genus Macrobrachium; species Macrobrachium rosenbergii. The sequence goes on from NC_089742.1 coordinate 49,395,991, forward strand.
ATCTTTAGTGGCATGGACGTTTTCAGCAGATAATTTTCTTGTGGAATACAGAGTGGAATGGAATATAGAATTTTGGCCAGAGGCCAAGCACTGGGACCTATGAGGTCATTCAGCCCTGAGAGGAAAATTGAGAGCAATAGGTTTAAAAGGTGGAACAGGAGGAAAACCTCGCAGTTGCACTGTAAAACAGTTGTTAGAAGAGGGTGGAAAGTAAGATGGAAGAAAGAATATGAACGGAGGTACAGTAAAAGGAAAGAAAGGGGTTGCAGCTAGGGCCCGAAGGGACGCTGCGAAGAACCTTGGGTAATGTCTACAGTGCACCACGTGAGTTCACTGACGGCACTAACCCCCTAAAATAAAATTATCAATTGAATGTTGCATAACCGAAAATACATAGAGACGTTTAATTAAAGAAAACTATAAGGAGGGCGTTCAAATGCGACGAAAATATATTACTAAGACAATAAAAAAAAACGTCTTTTGTCAGGCATGATGATGAAACTGTATCATCCAAATATATCCCAAATATATCAAGAATAAATCGAGCAGGCGTCCAAGCGTTCAAGAAACTCATAACTGCAAAGCATAAATTTGAGCGCAACATTTCAGCCCCTCCTTAAGGTGGCTGAGTCAACGTCCAAACTCTTCTTCTTCCAGTGACTATCAAAAATCAAAGTCTATTAAAAAAAGTTCGTGCTTGCCAGAAGTCGAAAAGAGAGTCAGAATCCTGTCATGTTTCACACTTCACCGGAGGAGGTTAAAGTCCTCTTCAAGTCAACGTGCCAGTAAAGGCAGGGTCATTCTACGTCTGAAGTCTGAACCCATCCGAAGCTTTGGTCTATTATGGGATAGGATAGGAATGTAAGATTAAGGGCAAAGACCAAACGCTGGGTCCTATGAGGTCATTCATCGCTGAAAGGAAAACTGAGAATAAATGAGGTTTTAAATGTGAGACAGGAGGAAAACCTCGCAGTTGCACTGTGTAATATTTGTTAGGAGAGAGTGGAAAGTAAGATGGAAGAAAGAGAACATGAACGGAGGTATAGTAAGGAATGAAAGGGGTTGCAGCTAGGGGACGAAGGGACGCTGCAAAGAACATTAAATAATGCCTACAGTGCACCGCGTGACGTGCACTGATGGCACTAACCCCCCTACGGGGTAAGTGTATTATGAGTTAGCTTACTAATCAAAACTAAAGTCTACCAATGTTCACCATTTGTTAATGTCTATCAAAAGTTGAAGTCCACCACATGTAAGAGGCAAATTTAGCAGAATTTTATCAAAGTTTATAAAAATAACTTGTAAGAAGCTGAATAGTACCCCAAGTCAGTTTCTATTTCAATTAGAGTCAAAATCTACCAGAGGTCAGACAGCGAAATACCCCATTTCTCAAAAATGACTTTAAGAAGTCAAGAGTTACAATAAGTCAATACCTAAAGTTAACACCACGAGAAATATTAAACCAAGCAAAAAACGTGCGTGGAATAAACCATCTTCAAATTCAGCCCCCACGCCCCAAAAAAAAAAAAATAAATAAAAGGACCAAAGTGCCCAATTACATCACCGCTCTACCCAACCACCTAATCTAGCCACGCAAAAAAAAAAAAAAAAAAAAAAAAATTGTTCGCTCCATTAACTTTGCCTCATTCACTACTAATTAAATACATGCTGGACCATTACCAACGAATTTCTGGGATTGGGAATTTATTCCCGTTTTCAACATAATCTCTTTTCGTATTTCTCCGGTCTTGTCTGCTCTACACAGGGTGAAATAATTCGACCAATATTCGCATTACGTAAATTGAGATTACTTTCATTAGTGGGTCGAGTTTTATCTGAAGTTTTACGAGTATGTAACTGTAAACATTATAATGTTACATGACTTACATTTACTGACCATAGTATTAAAATTTTTTTACGATATACAGAAAAGAATATATAACAGAATATAGAACCTATGAGGTCGTTCAGCACTGAATGGGAAATTGCATAATGAAACAATTGTTAGAGAGGGTGGAGACTCAGATGGAATAAAGAGAATATGAACGGAGATACAGTAAAAGGAACGAAAGGGGTTGCAGCTAGGGCCGAAGGGACGCTGCAAGTACCCTTAAGTAAAGCCTACAGTGTACCACGTGAGGTACACTGACAGCACTAACCACCGTCGGAGTTTTTACAATATACAGCTGCAATATAATATATATCAGAATTATTTTTCAAACAGTATAATGATTTTTCATGTAGGATTGCAAATACGGTAGAGAGCTTTTCTTGTGAAAAAAAAAAAAATAATACTAGAGCAGAAACATAATACGATTAGAAAAGTGATAGAAAATTGTTTTTATTCTCATTCCATAAAAATTCAGGTTTATTATGAATAATAGCCAGCATTAATGATTTCGAACATTTAGCTATAAAAAAACTTGGTTATAACTAATGAATATCAAGAACAATATCCACTACTTCAATAAAAAAAAAATTCAGTGTACGAAAAGGAGAACAAGAAAAAAAAAGGGGAGAGGAAAAAAATCAGCCATCATGAGGCGAGAAAAACCTTGAATAATGCGAAGCGATATTTCTCAAAATCTTTATTGCCTATGCTCCTGGGGACGACGAGACGATGCTCTTAACGCTCTTTCGCAGACGTTCGATTTCCCCCACCCTGGGAGTAACGCCCCCTCAAACCCCGCCTCCCCACCCGTAACCCCCCCACCTAAAATCCTCCTCCTCCACGGTGGAACCTTTCCATTTTCCTCTTTCATTTTTCGATCAAGAACTGGTTGAATGTTAAGACGGCGCCACACGGGCACGTCTGCAGGCATCTTTAAGTACCTTGCCCTTACGACTTCATACAAAGTATCATATAACTTTACATAATGATGAACAATTTCAAGTCAAGCATAAGGTGATATCACTAATTACGAATTCACTAAATTCCAGTTTTGTTAAAAACACTGGGCATTTAATGCTAAGCACAGAATACACTGTTATAGAACGCTTATGCCAAAGGCCAAGCACTGGGACCTATGAGGTCATTTAGGGCTGAAAATAATGTCGAAACAATTGTTAGGAGAGGGAGGAAAGTAAGACAGGTGGAAGAAAGAGACTATGAACGGAGGTATAGTAAAATGACTGACAGGGAGTTGCAGCTAGGGGCCGAAGGGACGCTTAAGTAATGCCTACAGTGCACCGCGTGAGGTGCACTGACAGCAATACCCCTCTGTCCCTCTAAGGGGTATGCTAAGCACATTAGTACCTGCTTAAAAAATAAAGTAAAACAAAATCAAATAACATAAAAATAAAATAAAATAGTGGCCATGTGCCACAGCCCTTGAGGTTCTCATCTTACGTAACATCTCCGAGGCCATATCTGGAATCTCAAATGGCCCCTAATACGAACGACACCCAAGCGACACACAGCATGAACAGCAGTACTTTAAGTCCCCGTTGCTACGAACGAGAAATCGCAGGAAGAGTGATAAGTGGAATCCAAGACACGAGTATGGCTATACATATCGCTGATATTTCTAACGGTATTTGTTGGTGAGTACTTAATTGATTGAATGAATATACTATTTAGGCCAAAGACCAAGCACTGGGACCTATGGGGGCATTCAGCACTGAAATGGAAATTGACAGTCAAAGGTTTGAAAGGTGTAACAGGAAGATAACCTCGCAGTTGCACTACGAATCGCTGTTAGAAGAGGGTGGAAAGTAAGGTGGAAGGAGGAGAATACGAAAGGAAGTAGAGTAAAAGGAACGAAAGGGGTTGCAGCTAGGGATCGAAGGCACGCTGCAAAGAACCTTAAGTAATGCCTACAGTGCACAGCAGGAGGTGCACTGACGGCACTACCTCTTATGGGGGATAAGTACTTAATGACGCGGTTAGCGTAACAACTTCCCAATGACTACTTCCGGTACTACATGGCAGGGCCCCGTGATTTAAAAAAATTGCTGTTGTTCTGGGTATATTTGAACTTTTACCTTAATTCCCTACATAATGACCTGACTAACTCTGATATAATACCTAAGACTAATACTAAGAGTGGAGAAACAATCCACCGTTATCAAAACTGTACAAATGTATTTAGCTTTATTTCTAAATGTATTTGTACAGATACATAACTACAGATTTGTTTCTCCGTTTTGAGACTCATGCTACTGCAAGATAATCCCACCACGATTCTGAGAAGCCTGAGAGATATTCCCTAGAGATATTCTTTGTAGGCTAAGTTGTAAATCCAATACATTGGCAAAAGCAACTGGCATTTTGCCACACGTATACGTTCTACGACATGACTGTAGTTCTAAAACAATATGAGATGGTTTAAAATACCAGAGAAAGACGATGGTGTTCACTAAAACCGTAATAAAATTTCTAGGAAAGAGAGAGAAGTTAAGTATACCCTAGTTTAACCAGACCACTGAGCTGGTTAAACAGCTCTCCTAGGGCTGGCCCGAAGGATTAGACTTATTTTACATGGCTAAGAACTAATTGGTTATCTAGCAACGGGACCTATAGCTTATTGTGGAATCCAAACCACATTATACCGAGAAATGGATTTCTATCAACAGAAATAAATCCCTCTAATCCTTCATTGGCCGGCCGGAGACTCGAACTCGGGCCTAGCAGGGTGCTAGCCGAGAACTCTACCGACTCGTCCAACGAGAGAGAGAGAGAGAGAGAGAGAGAGAGAGAGAGAGAGAGAGAGAGAGAGAGAGACTTACACTGGCGTCGCTCCTGGGTGCCTGTCAAGAAAAAATACCTCGAAAAATTGTTTCGACATTAGATCGTTACACACCAGGAAATAATACAGCACAGTGTGGCAACTTTTCACTAAATCTCTTGTAAGGAGCTTTGCCGTAATGACGAAAAACTTGAACTGACGTTGCCAAAACAATTTTTCTTGTCTTTTTTGGGGAGGAAAGGAATAAACAATTTAGGCTAAATGCCAAGCGCTCAGACCTATGAGGTCATTCAGCGCCGAATCGGAAACTGACAGTAGAAAGGTTTGAAAGGTGTAACAGGAGAAAAACCTCTCAGTTGCACTGTAAAACAATTGTTAGGAGAGGGTGGATAACAAGATGGAGAGAATTGAATATGAATGGAGGCCGGGTAAAAGGAATGAAAGAGGTTTGGGGGGGAAGAGAGATCCCATCTTGTGAACCCTCTCTTAAAAAAAATACCCTTCAAACACTACATAATTCAATACCATTAAAATAATATCATGGTTAAAATAATCTTGGTCAACTGATCCCACATTTAGGAAATAAGGTAAACATCAATAAAACCACATCTTCAGTTTATTAGCAAAATGGTAAGGCACTAGGGTAACACTAGCAAACTGGTGGTTCATTCCTTGCATGCCAATAAACTACCTTGGTTCAAGAAAATCGCATGGGGCTCACAACCTTATATAGTTTACACACACACACACACACATATATATATATATATATATATATTTTATATATATATATATATATATATATATATATATATATATATATATATATATATATATATATAATTTCGCTCTCTCTTTTGTCTAGTGTACATAATATTTTATTTGGGAGGTGCTTGCTGTGCACAAATATGTTCTTCTAATTTTCTGGTTTTAAATAATAATAATAATAATAATAATAATAATAATAATAATAATAATAATAATCCTTGCCAACAACTAGTATAACCAACACAATATCTAATTGTATTACTGAACATCCCTCCCCACGCAATCCCCTGGTAAACACCAAACCCCCAGTAAACACCAAATCCCCTAGTAAGCATCAGTCATTCCAAGATGTCAGCGAAACAAAAGCTCGTATTTTTCCCCTTACCATTAATTCAACAGTATCTGATGTAGCGTCCCTTGCTTATTTTAATAAGAGCTCTTTCATTTCCGACTTCCTTGCGTATACGGTTATGCATATTTACTTCTCGTTAAGTTTACGTGCATCTGAGTTTGGTCAGCTACCATAACTTATTTATACCGCAATTCGGCTGCAACCTCCTTTCATATTCTCTTTCGTCCATCTTACTCTCCATCCTCTCCTAACAACTGATTCACTGTGCAACTGAGAGGTTTTCCTCCCGTTACACTTTTCAAGCGTTTTACTGTCAATTTCCGCTTCAGCGCTGAATGACCTCATAGGTCCCAGTGCTTGGACTCGCTTAAATCCTATATTAAATTCCATTCAATTCAATTCTAATAAAGTTACTGGAGTACTTCCAGTATGCATTGACCTACGTCGTCTAACTGACGAAAATAGATTAACGCTTTGGGAAAAATCAATTTTTCAAGTTCTACAACCATGGGAAATTTATTTTTTGTTTTCGAAAGCGGCCATTAAAATTTCGACACGTAGAGAGTTGAGCGGACAAACCGTCTCCGGTTTAGGTGAGGCGAGTTTTGACATCTTAATTTAGTACTACAAGACTCTTGCTTCTCAGCTGGGGAGGTCTACAGACATGTACTGGATATAACGAGCACCACTGTCTGACAAGAAAATATATATATATATATATATATATATATATATATATATATATATATATATATATATATATATATATATATATATAGTATATATATATTGTACATAAATATATATACATACATATACTGTATATACATACATATTATAGTTACATATACAAAACTATCTATCTACCAATCTATATATATGTACATATATAACAAATATAATGTATATATATACACCCCTATCTATCTATCTGTCTATATATATGTATCTATCTGTCTGTCTATATATATATATATATATAATATATATATATATATATATATATATATATATATATATATATATATATATATATAATATATATGTGTGTATTTGTATATATACACACATTATTATATACACACACACACACACACACACACACACACACACACACACACATATATATATATATATATATATATATATTGTATGTAAACTTCCCCATAATCGGACTGACTTCACAAAAGCTAAACGTTACTGTAAGTTCATCATTAAGGTTCTGAAATGAGGACGAACACCCTATCACGAAACACATAACAAACAAACACATGCACCAACACTTACGTGAAAGCTGCAAGGGCTCCAACAACATTCAATCCACGAAACAAACGCCTGTCCTCGCAGCAAGTAATTCTCAACCAGCACAGTATACTTGGCATTAGCGATTTAACGAATCCTCACTAGAATTACAAATCCAACGCCTTTCAAACCCCCTCCTTTTTTTTGTTCATCGTCTAAATGAAACCCCTTAGCAACTTTTACAACAATGTAAGTAGGTGTATATGAAAGGGTCTACAGAGTACACGCGACTGTCCCTTACACACTGAATACTCTCCGACAACTGAAGTCTGAAGTGAGACAATTTCGACTGGCGGTACCAAATCACGGAGAGCTTTCGCTTCAAAACGGCCTAACAGGGGAAATAATGGCGATTTCTTGAAATTAGCAATTACTGTCAAATGACACGAGTATCAAGAGGAATGCAAGTACAATGAGAAAGTAAAAGGATATTTTATGTTTATATGAATCTCATGAGTGCCAATAGGCCAAGCGATTATTCTTCACACCACGAAACAGTTTGAATCCTCTGAATGTTTTATGCCTATTTTAATTTTGTAAGTAGCAGAGTGGCATTGAGTTAAAACTAATGTTTTAACGTTTTATAGAAAAAAAAACGCATGAATAATTCAAAAATTTAATCACTGTATGCTTTGAAACACGCCCAATCATTACTCTGCTCGGACTTAGGTTGGTACCCACACCAAACTCAACTCTGGCGCTGCCTACTAGCGGGACCACTAGCGTTTATCGTTGTACTTTTCTTAGGGTGCGTCCACACTGCAACGAGCCTTTGACAAATACCAGATAATCGTACGAAGGACTGGTTAGGATTACCAACAAGTCGTTAGCTTGTATACAACTTGCATGTGATGTGTGCGATAAGTTATTAACGTGCTTGTATGTGTGTGTAATACAAGTTTTTATTTTGGTGTGGACACACTTTTCGTAAAATAATGAAAAAATTAAGACTTTCTCGAACTGTACTTCCAGCAGTTTTCTTCCAAAACTGAAATTTTCGAGAGGCAAAAAACAAAATAAAATAAATAAAAGGTCCATGAACAGACTTTCAAAAGAGTGCTGCGGAAAACAACCCATACGAGCATCGGAAAACTTTCCCGTGAGGAGCAAAAGTTTCGCAAGAAATGGCAGGAACTAATCCGGAGTAGGCACTTCGCGGAAGAAAAACAGATAAAACACTTTCAGAAAAAAGTCTAAGCACAACCATGTAACACGCACACACACACACACACACACACATACACACACACGCACACACACATATATTATGCTTATTTTTATGATTTCCTTTTAAAAAATATATGTGTGTTTTTCTCTTTATTTTCGAATACCAACGGCCGTTTTCCTTTATCTTTAACTGTATCAAAAAAACTTATGCTTATTTTTTAGTAGTTTTCAGAATACATAGTATCAGTTACCATTTGCCGTTCCATTTATAATTATTGGATAGTATATATATAAAATTTATCGAAAATTTTAAACTCTACAACATCCACACTGATGTGAGGGTTTACTTATGCTTATTTTCTCATGATTTCCTTCCGAAAATCAAAGGGGTCTTTTATTTTATTTTCTCAAAGAATGTCCTACTGGCGTTCAATACACCACCAGTCACTGTGGGCCATGCAAGACCTTACAAATATAAACAGACATATCTTTACAAAGAAGAAAGAATAGAATACAATGTAGCATTTAGGCCAAAGGCCAAGCGCTGGGACCTTTAAGGTCATTCAGCGCTGAAACGGAAATTGACACTAAAAGGTTTGAAAGGTGTAACAGGAGGAAAACCTCGCAGTTGCACTATGAATCAATTATTAGGAGAGGGTGGAAAGTAAGATGGAAGAAAGAGAATACAAACGGAGGTACGGTAAAAGGAATGAAATGGGTTACAGCTAGGGGCCGAAGGGACGCTGTAAAGAACCTTAAGTAATGCCTACAGTGCACCGCATGAGGTGCACTGACGGCACTACCCCCGTACGGAGTAAAGAACTTGCATGAAGCAACGTGGGAGTAATGGGCATCTAATCTCAGCACCTACTTTCAAATATCAATCTCTCTCTCTCTCTCTCTCCTACAACTCTCTCTCTCTCTCTTGTCTCTCTATATTACTTTTGTCTACTTCTCTCTCTCTCTCTCTCTCTCTCTCTCTCTCTCTCTCTCTCTCTCTCTCCTTCTAGATGAACCAAGATGTGATGCCACTGGTCACCTAAGCGACTCTACCACGTGATGCAATTCAGACTTGATCCAGTAAAACGTAATCTAATTCCAAAGGCAGAACTGACACCTCCACGGCTTTCGATGACCTGGGTAAAGTTCTCTCTCTCTCTCTCTCTCTCTCTCTCTCTCTCTCAAACGTCTCAGCAGCATCCATCTACGTACCACCAACGTCGTACTGTCACACCTGAACATGTCTTATTAATACTCTTGCCACATACCATTTGTCCATATTTCACCAATGATCAGGAACACAGAGTAGTGGTATGGCTGCAGCGTGTATATAGTGATTTCATGGGCCTTTTCATCTTCATAATACACTATTACATTACGGTAAAAGACATTCATATCACAGGAGGCATCATCACTCATCAGCAGTAATACCGCCAATTAAAATAAATTTCGTTTAGCTTTCACACCATAACACTCTAAAAAACTCGGTTTTGGGACGTATTTCATAAATGCAAATCCAGTTGGGTCTTAACTTCACCCTTGGGGGTAAATTCCTCAGCAAAGCGTGATAAGTCAGGTCATAAGCATGAAATATGTCCAGTACGAGCCAACTTTATAAGCTGGTAATCTTTGGGTTACGCTGAAGTCATGATTGACTTCTGCATGGCGCTCGTCTTTATACATACATGCATACACATCTGTATACATGTAAGGTATATAACACGTGTATGTATAAAAAGCACACATGGTTACGCTCGTATTTCTCTGATCAGTTATTAATCTATATACTTTTAAGTATTAACAAAAACCGTCTGATTATGTGGCCTCCAAAAGGGATTTCGTAAATCACTCAAAGCGGGTTTTTGACAGGTCGCTCTGAAACCCGCCCCGCCCCCTACCCCACAAAAAAAAAAAAAAATTAAAGCCCTTGCAGTCCAATCCTCATTTATATGACCTCTATTTTCATTTTTAATGTTGTCAGTGAAACCAATATATATTTTTTCATCATCTTAGGTTTCCCGGAATGAAACTATTCAGCCCCGATTTGCACAATTTTTCAAACGTCCTTTTTTTATCAACAAATCTCCACTGGCATGACTGCTTTTTTTAGATGTCTTGTATTTATATATCTTCTTACACACACACACACACACGTATATATATATATATATATATATATATATATATATATATATATATATATATATATATATATATATATATATATATATATATATATATATATATATATATACATATACATATAATACACGCACACATAGATGTACTGTATATACACATATATACTTCTCGTCTGAATATATTTTCTTACACATTACATATATGAAATGTATAATATATATGTTCCACCTGAACAGGATTTGTCGTTATTCACTTGACTTGCTTGGCTACAAAACATGCCCAGTTTCTTCTCAGCATTTCATTCAAGTCATTCAAGTTTAAATTTTCTCGCCAACAGCTTTCTTTCACTTTCTGTAAAGATATAATTGCTGATGTTTGTAGCATGTTATAACTATTTTGTTTACAGGTGCACATATGTTTCCAAGAAGGCTTATTCTTCTTCTTAAGCATTTTGGCGTTTCTATAAACATGACGCAACACCTTTTATTTACCAACTTCTTCCCAAATTCTGCAACAGGTAGCCAACACCGAATGCAAGTCTAAGATCACTTTTGTATAACACAGAATTTGCATGCGTCGACATTTCGGTGAAACACGTCCCAAGCAAAAGTCGGCAACATATCGCACATATGTCACAAACAAGTTAAAAACTAGCTAGCGTCTGTACTTGGAGAACGAAGCCTTGGTAAATGCTTGACAATCGTATGAAGCAGTGGTAAGAGGTACCGAAAATTCGTCGACTCGTACCCAACCTGTCTGCGATGTGTGTGCAATAAGTTGGTGACTTGTGTTTGTAACATGTTTTACGACAGTGCGGACACACCCTCAGGAAACAAATACGTTTTCAGGGATGAAGAAATACAGAAGAAAATGTGGGCCATTTCACGCGGAATGTAGTGACAGGAACCAGAAAAAGTGTATTCGCGTATCGCTGCCCTCATCATCATCATCATCATCATCTGTGCGTCATTCATTCCATTTCTCGGAATTCGCCAGCTCCTCCTCCTCTTCCCCTCCATCCCCTTTATTTCTTAAATCAACAGAATTGCTGCTTTCCGTTAAAGCTGCCTCTCGGTCACTCGAAAGTGTCCCAAGTTCTTCATCACGCCTTCTTTTGTTGCGCCACTGTCGGAGGACTGTGAAAGAAGGTCTTGTGTTCACATTCCCCTTGTCGGTTAGTAAAAAGCTACGCATGGGTTTCCATGAGATCTCGTGAAGAAGAAGAAGAAGAAGAAGAAGAAGAAGAAGAAGAAAGAAGAAGAAGAAGAAGAAGAGGAGGAGGAGGAGGAGGAGGATAGGAAATGGAAAGAGTGAAATAATTTCTGATATGAGTCCCAATCCAGGGATTATTAATTAAGACAGTCATTAATTTATTAATAATTTGAATGAAATAATTCCTTTGTTTACTGATTAACTTCTAATTATCTGCAATGCCAGTGGAACGAGTTGTGCTTTCTAATTAACTTTCTGTTATTTTTTGAGTGTTACATTACCTTTCGTCGGATCTTAAGTTCTACGAAGCACCTTCTTTGACGGTGATGTTAAACGGCACTTTATCAGAGCTACATTTTCATTCAAAGTCCCAGTCAGTGTTATTCACAATGCGTTGCAAAGGCGTTTTACTTTTCCGTAAAAGAAAACTATTGTGCCGGCTTTGTCTGTCCGTCCGCACTTTTTTCTGTCCGCACTTTTTTCTGTCCGCACTTTTTATCCGCACCTTATTCTGTCCGCACTTTTTTGTCTGCACTTTTTCTGTCCGCACTTTTCCTATCCATTCTCAGATCTTAAAAACTACTGAGGCTAGAGGGCTGCAGATTGGTGTGTTGATCATCCACCCTCCAATCATCAAACATCCCAAATTGCAACCCTCTAGCCTCAGTAGTTTTCATTTTATTTAAGGTTAAAGTTACCCATAACCGTGCTTTTGGCAGCGATATAGGATAGGCCACCACCCGGCCGTGGTTAAAGTTTCATGGGCCGCGGCTCATACAGCATTATACCGAGACCGCCGAAAGATAGATCTATTTTAGGTGGCCTTAATTATATGCTGTAGCGGCTGGACAGAAAACTCGATTGCGCCGAAGTTTCTTCGGCGCATTTTTTACTTGTTTTTATAGCACGGGTATATCAGAATGTTTTATGGCCAAATGCTAATATCTTTCCATACCGTTTTCAGAAATGTGCATGCAAAAACGTTTTTAGCCATGTGATGAAATTCCAGAACGTTTTTTTAGTTATTTGCTAATACCTTTCCAAAACGTTTTTTAGCCATTTGCTAATACCTTTCCAAAAAGTTATTTTAGCCATTTGCTAAAACCTTTCCAAAACGTTTTTTTAGCCATTTGCTAATACCTTTCCAGAACGTTTTTAGCCATACGCAATAGCGTTCCAAAACGTTATTATCCATGTGGTATTATCTTCCCAAAACGTTTTTTAGTCATACGCTAATACCTTTCCTAAACGTCTTCAGCTCTATGCCAAAACGTTATGAGCCATGTGGTATTATCTTTCCAAAATGTTTTTTAGCCATATGTTAACACCTTTCGAAAACGTTTTTAGCCATACGCCAATACCTTTCCAAAACGTTTTTAGCCATACGCTATGCCCTTCCAAAACGTTTTTGGCCATACACCAATACCTTTCCAAAACGTTTTTAGTCATACGCTTTAGCTTTCCAAAACGTTTTTGGCCATACACCAATACCTTTCCAAAAGTTATTAGCCATACGCTATAGCTTTCCAAAACGTTTTTAGCCATACGCTATACCTTTCCAGAACGTTTTTGTCCATACGCCAATACCTTTCCAAAACGTTTTTAGCCATACGCTATACCTTGCCATAATGTTTTTGGCCATACGCCAATACCTTTCCAAAACGTTATTAGCCATACGCTATAGCTTTCCAAAACGTTTTTAGCCATACGCTATACCTTTCCAAAACGTTTTTAGCCATACGCCATACCTTTCCAAAAGGTTTTTAGCCATACGCTATACCTTTCCAGAACGTTTTTGGCCATACGCCAATAGCTTTCAAAAACGTTATTAGCCATATGCTAATGCCACGTCCAAAGCTTTTTTGAATGTGCTAATACATTTCAAAAACGTTTGTTAGTCACGTTACATGCACACAGATATTATACACTTTCATATGCATGTACGATAACGTTAACCATGACACATCACGGCATGCGTGCATACCACCCGACGGCTCACGAGACCATTCCCTCGTCATTCCAGAGCGAAGTCAGATTGAGCTCCTGGATTCCTGGATGATTCCAGCTGGCCGCGGTATGCTAAGGTGACACATCCGCCCGGCGTCGACACTACGGGGCTATTCACGCGGCGTTTTCAACTTTAATAATTGGAGTTTCTTCGTTTGTTAATCTCCCCCACCAAAACTCCAGTCTCCCTCATTTCCTACGGAAACCATGAATCTAAGACAAAAAAAATTCATTTGAATATGGTCAGAAAAATTTTTTCGGCTTTTTTTTTTACTGAATATCTTCACCTTTAATTCAGTCCGGTTGTCAGTTCGCTCGCTGGAGATAGTTCTCCTAATTGGAGTTTCTTCGTTTGTTCATCTCCTCCTAAAACTCCAGTCTCCCTCATTTCCTACGGAAACCATGAATTTAAGACAAAAAATTTTTTTTTTTGAAAATTCATTTAAATATGGTCAGAAAAGTTTTTTTTTTTTTTTTTTGCTTACTGAATATCTTCACCTATAATTCGGTCCGGCTGTCAGTTCGCTCTCCTGAACATGAATGATATAAATGAACTCTCTGGGAGACAAACTTAGGTCAATGAGAATTCCACAATATCATATAAGCATAAACTCCACAATATCATATAAATTTGCATAACTCAGTAAAATCCGATGCTGTTATAAGTGGATCGTTTCCATCCGGGACAGAAAAGCCTTCAAAGTTTTATCGACTGTTCAGATATTTAATTTGCGTCTTACCACTGGCCGTTACGTGGATCAAAATTTAACACTATTCTTCTTGCGTTTTAATACTTTTTTTTTTATCAATTTATTAATTTTTTTTCTCTCTTTTGATAAGAGGGATCTCTTCTTTCTGTATTGCACTTTACTTCCTCTAAATTCTTCCGAATGGGCACCATATTCTTTGGAAGCTTGAATTTCAAGTCAGTGGCCCCTTTGGTGGGCTTGTTCCATATGAATAGGTTTCATCTACAGAATAATAATAATAATAATAATAATAATAATAATAATAATAATAATAATAATAATAATAATAATAATAATAATAATAATAATACTTGAAAATCTTCACAGAAGACTGCCAACAGCATAGCGAGTAATAAACAGAAAATTAAACAGAAAATAACGAAGTTTTCTACCTGGTGCCTCATCTGTCTGTTTTCATGTCCTCGACAGAAAGGAAAACGATTCATGGTATCATAGCAATGGGGAAGGCAACCTAATGCCCTTAACTAGCCCAGGCACGAGTACGGCATGAACTGAAACTGGGAAGAAAGCAGTAGACACGCCCATTTGTTGAGCTGAATGGTTTGATCTACAGGTTATCGAAAAATGGCTTACCGCTGAAATCTTGGGAACAATCTTTTTACAAAAGATACAAAACTTATTCCTCAGCATATCCAGTACTGAAATTTGGGAAATTTCCTAGACAGTGACCTCCAAAAGTTTTAACCCGGTATGTACCCACCTCTGCGGCATGTTTAGTACCAGCCCGTTGGGGATGACCGTAAAAACATAAACAAAAGACTGTAAATATCATAAAGATAATGACCCCCCAAGAAATATTAGTCTCGAACAACGACCCCGAAAACCCTTGGGGGTCACTGTCTAGGAAAGATCCGAAATTTGATCACGGGGACCGACCACGTGCGAGTGAACATTTTCGATTTTATGACGTCAAAAATCGCCTGATGAGTCAGCAGATTACTCTCCTTTGGTTCCACAATGGAATGAAATGCTGAAGCCAGGCAAAAAAATTCTCAAGACCTCTGATAATGTAATGAAAAACATAACAGTAAATTTGATATCTGAAAAGGGTTTTCTCTCTCTCTCTCTCTCTCTCTCTCTCTTTCTCTCTCTCTCTCTCTCTCTCTAGTATTACAGAGCAAAAAGTTGCTGAGTGTACAGTAACAGCAACCTAAGCAAAAGATAAACCAGAGAGAGAGAGAGAGAGAGAAGATGAACGCTACCACGCAAATGGCTCCTTCCGTGTAGGGATAAGGGCTGCCTTCCCAATGACCTCTCCGTCTAACCTCTAATTATAATTACGTACGTAGTATATATTTTCAAGGAGTACTCACTGACTACCCACGTCTATTAATTTTCCTCCTCTCCCTTCTCCTCACCTCCTTCTAATCCAGGCAGTGAGCCCACAACAGACGACTGACTACCCGTTACTTCATTCAATGCTCAGCTGAACAAGGACCACATCGGGTTTCAATGAACTTGCCCCGTCTTTGTCCGAGATTCTAACCCGGGTCTTTTCGCTAGTGAGGTGAAAATGTACTACCACGCCCGTGTAAAAGAGAGAGAGAGAGAGAGGGGTTCTGACCAGCGTTCACCTACCTAATTTTCCCAACGTATTTCCTCGGGACAGCTGGCTGTCCAGAGGGCCTTACGAGAGTACCTTACCTGCACCTTAATGAGGGCAGGTGAGGACAGGTGAAGTGGCGAACTGACAACAGGGACACGCATGATCGTCCAGGTTTTCCTGGAGAGGGCCACTATTAAACACGTACAAAATGCACCGAAGTTTCTTCAGCGCAATGCAGTTTTCTGTACATCGTATCAAGGCCACCGAAAATAGATCTATCTTTCGGTGTCTCGGTATAATGCTGTATGAGCCGCGACCCATGAAACTTTAACTATGCCCTGGTGGTGGCCTGGCCTATATCGTTGCCAGATGCACGATTATAGCTAACGTTAACCTTAAATAAAATTTAAAAAACTACTGAGGCTAGAGGGCTGCAATTTGATATGTTTGATGATTGGAGGGTGGATGATCAACAGACCAATTTGCAGCCCTCTAGCCTCAGCAGTTTTTAAGATCTGAGGGCGGACAGAAAAATGTGCGGACGGACATACAAAGCCAGCAAAAGTTTTCTTTTCAGGAAACTAAAAATGACTCTTATCCAAGGCTATATAGATAAAAAAAAAAACACATGACAGATAGATAATCAAATATAGAGCCTGGAAGATGTCAGTACGTAAACAAACAAACTCAATACACGCAGACTCCTTCCAGGTTTTGGCTGAATGGAATTCTAGCAGAAACCATCGCAGATGGAAGTTAATGTTCACCCTAGCTCTTAAGTATCTTTGAAGGACTTAGCCCTCAGTACCTCACCATGCCTGTCTAATCCCCTCAGAGGGCAGGTTCGGGAGAACTGAATTCGCTGAGTAATAAATTCCGGAGGACCGAATTGTTTACGCAACAGAAAATGAAAGTAACTGAAATAATAATTAAAAAGTGAGACTGCAGAATCCAGTCCTGAACAACATATGGTTCAGTAACAAACCCTGGAGAATTGGTTACACTAAAATAGCGTTTTTTTGGGAAACAATACATTTCAGACAACAAATTCCGTTTGCATTAAACAACTTGCGAAGAATCGATTAGCTTACACTTAACTAACATTCTCTGGAAAATGAGACTCCCTTAAATAACCAATTCTACACATTCTAGAGAACTAACTCCCTTTAAATAACAATTTCTGTAGATTCAAACCCTTAAATAATACATGAAGAATCAAATCCACATCCAACAAATTCCAATGAACTGAATCCCCAGTTAATAACAAATTCTATACAATCAAATTCTCTTCAGTAACGAATTCCTGGGGATGGATTACGGCTAAACCCCAAATCCTGGGGAACAGAACAGAATATAGAACTTACGCCAAAGGCCAAAATACTGGGACCTACGAGGTCATTCAGCGCTGAAAGGGAAATAGGGAGTAGAAAAGTCTGAAAGGTGTAACAGGAGGAAAACCTCGCAGCCGCACTATGAAACAACTGTTAAGAGAGGGTAGTAGAAAGTCAGGTGGAAGAAAGAGAATATGAACGGAGGTACAGTAAAAGGAATGAGAGGGGTTGCAGCTAGAGGGAGTAAAGAGAATACAAACGGAGGTACAGTAAAAGGAATGAAAGAGGTTGCAGCTAGGGGCCAAAGGGACGCTGCAAAGAACTTAAGTAATGCGTACAGTGCACCGTATGAGGTGCACTGACGGCACTAACCCCCTACGAGGCAAATCCTGGGGAATCAAAACCCACTCACTAAAGAATCCCAAGGGATTGAACCCCTTTAAATTTAACAGATTCCATAGAACTGCCGCAGTCAGCATTCTTTCCAAAGGGCTAATGAGGGAAATGGAAATCCGGGGCGTAATGCGTATATTTTGTGCGTAGTGCATACGCCGGCCAGAGGCTTATATGCATTTAAATGAAAGCCTACTCCTACTCCTCTCCTTTGGAAATACAGAAATACAGAAATACAGGAGGCGTGGAGCCTATCAGTGAAGCCTCAGTGCCATCACTCGCTCCACGCGTTAATCGACAATGGCTTCGAATGCACACAGCGTGGCGCTGACTGCTTCTAAAGGATTCAATTAATATTTCTGAAAGATTCGACGAATATCTCTGAAACACTCGACGAATATTTCTGAAAGACTCGACGAATATTTCTGATAGATTCGATGGATATTCCTGAAAGATTCGACGAATATTTTTGAAAGATTCGACGAGTATTTCTGAAAGACTCAATGAATATTTCTGAAAGATTCGACGAATATTTCTTAAATATTCGACGAATATTTCTGAAATATTCGACGAATATTTCTGAAAGACTCGACGAATATTTCTGAAATATGCGACGAATATTTCTGAAAGATTCGGCGAATACTTCTGAAAGATTCGACGAATATTTCTGAAAGATTCGATGAATATTTCTGAAAGACTCGACGAATATTTCTCAAAGATTCGACGAATATTTCTGAAAGACTCGACGAATATTTCAAAAGGATTCAACTAATATTTCTGAAAGATTCGGCGAAAACGCCTAAACAACCAGTCATATATTTCTAAAAGATTCACCGAGAATTTCTGAAACGTTCTTCGCATGCCTCTAAAATATTTGCCAGATATTTCACAGCGATCGTAAGATATCGCTAGTAAAAACCCATCAAATATTTCTGAGAAGATTCGCTGAATACTTGAGAGGTCTGTGGATTGCGTTGCAGCAACCCTCAGACACAGACACACACACACACATATATATATATGTTTATATATAAATATATATATATATATATATATATATATATATATATATATATATATATATACATACATACATATATATATATATATATATATAGTATATATATATATATATATATATATATATATATATATATATATATATTACGTATATGCATGCGTATATAGATAGTATATATACATATATATATCAGTTTCAAGATCGCAATAATCGCAAAAAGTACCGACGAATGTAACTCACAAAAACAACGCCTAACAAAACACAAAGGAAAGTTCCCAGGACATACGGAACCCCTCACTCACACACACCTCCCTAATTTCACTTTCCGCCCCGTTTTGCGAAAGTGTTTTTTTTTTTTTCTGGCTGTCACCTTCACGCTACAAAAATGGAAGAGTCACTTTCTACCTATCGACAGCGTTGCGACGAAACCCGGCCATCAATCAATCAATCACCCCGGGAATCACGCATGTTATTTGATAACCAAAAACTTCATTCCCATTTATTTTCACAACCGTTTATTTCGCAGACTTGGAACCACGCTGTGCAACTGACATTTCATTGAAAACGATATAAACGATATATATAATATATATATATATATATATATATATATATATATATATATATATATATATACTGTATACTATACATATATGATTCAGTTATAGATATATATATAATATGAATATGTATATATATAATATATATATATATTATTTATATATATACGAGTGATAAATATATATATACAATATATATATATATGAAAAAAGCAGAGCAAGGATATATATTACAATAAAATGAATTGTCATATCAAATATATATATATATATACAAACTAAAAAGGTAAAATTTCAAACTTTATTTATATATTCATCACATTCCATATTTTTGTGATTCAGCTTCATCTTTTTATAGATATATGATATTAAAAGGTGTCTATTTATACCGAAATCCATAGTGAAAGGATGGTCTGTGTTATGTTCTCTAATAGGGTGGTTTGGAAAGGAAACCTATAATACTCTGTGTTATTTCTGTGTCTATATATAGACCACATATACAATAAACGACACAGGAATATACAGGCAGAGTGGCTTCTCTCTCATATATCTTATTGTATTACTATGAGGAAACAATATATACTTTTTTATATATTACATAAGGCAATTTAATGTATACATCTTTACTAGCAGTACTGTACACCAGTCAGGACAAAACTTTTCATTTAAAAAATTTTTCAGAACTTTGTAAAATACAAAAAATGGGATATGAGTTTTCAGAAAAATAATTCTGGAGAAACTTCATATCTTGATGAAATAAATTAAATCACAACAAACACTCAAATATATATATATAAATATATATATATATATATATATATATAAATATATATATATATATATATATATATATATATATATATATAGAGAGAGAGAGAGAGAGAGAGAGAGAGAGAGAGAGTCATTTCAACTCAATCACTTCGAGCGCTAAACAATTTCGTATCGTAATGAACTTGTTTTTTTTTTTTTTTTTTTTTTTGTTACTGGCCCTCGCACCATCTTCCCAAAATTTCGAATTTTATACCTGATTTTCATTCACAAAAGAGGCGTCCAGGATCATTATCAAATTTTCCACAATTATTATTATTTCATAAATTATGAATTTTCTACATGAATAAATTCTTTGGTCTTGTGTTCAGCAAGAACTATTAGTATTGAATTGTTTTGGTGGAAAATGTCTGAAAATACGCGAAAACCTATTAAATAAAGTGGTATTATATATAGATATATGTGTATGTATATGTATATATATATTATGTATATATGAAGACAAAATCCACAAAGGAAAGAGAAACAATGGAGTGTTGCAAGGCCTTTCGACTTATCATCCTTTACTTAGCAGTCTGCTAAGTAAAGGACGATAAGTCGAAGGGCCTTGCAGCACTCATTGTTTCTCTTTCCTTCGTGGATTTTGTCCTTATTTATACATTCATCACGTACCAGATTTTCGTGATTCAGTTATACATACATATATATGTATATATATATATATATATGTGTGTGTGTGTGTGTAAAAATACT
>NC_089742.1:49419270-49429270 GCF_040412425.1 Macrobrachium rosenbergii
AATAATAATAATAATAATAATAATAATAACAACAAACAAACGACTACTTTGTATACACTGATTGTTCAGCCAGCTGACATTGCTAAATATCTATTTACCATGCAATGCTTGCTTGCAGAACTTACGATGTTATTAAATCTAAGCTAGCGGGGCATTTATAATGCACGATTACAAAACAGATAATACAACAATATTCGCGGCGTCCGCAGAGGAATGCAAATGCAGCAATGCTAAATGCGATACCAGGCATCTGTCCGGACATAAAGATGTATCAGGTAACTTATGCGTGCGTGGATATGCTTGTTAATTGGTGCTTCCAAATCGTTGCATGGCGAGCCATTTTTCAATGACCTGACAAGTATTTTTTTAGTTTTCTGTAGAAGAAGACTATAGTGCCGGCTTTGTCTGTCCGTCCGCACTTTTTCTGTCCGCCATCAGTTCTTGAAAACTACTGAGGCTAGAGGGCTGCAAATTGGTACGTTGATCATCCATCCTTCAATCACCAAACATACCAAATTGCAGCCCTCTAGCCTTAGTAGTTTTTATTCTATTTAAGATTAAAGTTAGCCATAATCGTGCGTCTGGCAACGATACAGGAAAGGCACCACCGGGCCGTGGTTAAAGTTTCATGGGCAGCGGCTCATACAGCATTTATACCGAGACCGCCGAAAGATAGATCTACTCGTATTTTCGGTGGCCTTGACTATACTCTGTGCAGAAAACTCCATTGTGCCGTAGAAACTTCGGCGCAATTTTCGCTTGTTTATCTTTGTAAATGAGTGTAACGCTACTTCAGATGCCGAGGTTACTCTCTGTAAAACAACAATGCCTTAGTTAGTCAGCGATGCTTTTAATTAAGCGAACTGGAGAGGTCACTGACACCCTCCGGACGATGCATTGTGATAGAATTTTTATATGGCTTTTGTTGTGCGACTCAGCTGCCTATTTGAAAGGGAAAAGCATTCCTTGAGGGTTCCTAAAATGACTGAAAGAGAAACCTAACTTTTAGGTTTTTTTTTACTCTGTACTTAAGAGCTTAGAATTTCCTTTCGCAAGAAAAAATACAGTAAAACAAAACAATTCCAAAACACGATACTGTATCGAAGGAAAGCTTTCAGAACAAAAGCAGTAAATGTTACCAACCCATTCATTACACTTCCACTGTAATTCACTACCTTTTCTTCCGCGTATCGAAGTCGATGATTTTTTTTTAAAATGTGACGCCAGTTACTCATCAATAAATTTCAAATCAACCTTCCATGACTTCGATCTGAAATCGAATTATCTCTAGATTGGATACGTAGCTATCCGCAGTAGTTTTTCTCAATAAACTACATATATAAGAAATAAATTTGGCTACTGTTCCTACTTCATCTTCAGAGAATAATACACTGTGATGTCTACACTTCAGTAACTTTCGCAAACAATCTACCTTTCACATTCTCATGCTGTGACAATGATGGTAAAAGTAAACATGAGTCCTAAAATACAATATCTCAGATCTATCTAGAAGGTGTCACAGTAAATCAGTTTCAACCTAAAATTGGTTCCGATGACATCAGCGCGACTCTCATTTCGTTTGATAAATCTACTTTACTTTTGGTTACGATTGTTCTCGTTGAAGGTGGGAACGAATTTTGCGGAACGGGTAGGATTTCAAGAACTGCTCCCAGGTAAATCGCTTCCTTCCTTGATTACTCCACAACTTCTCCCCAAATTCCCTGTTCCCTCTCTCTTTCTCATCCAAGAGAGCTAAACTACAGGTATCCGAGTTCCTAAAGGTTGCTCTTAAAAAGCCAACCCTCTCTCTCTCTCTCTCTCTCTCTCTCTCTCTCTCTCTCTCTCTCTCTCTCTCTCTCTCTCTCTCTACTAGACATTGTTCTACAATGACTTTGTTTTTCCAATGCCTTTCCTCTCTGGTTCTCCTGCTCTCTTCTCCCTCTCTTCTCTCTCTCTCTCTCTCTCTCTCTCTCTCTCCTAAACATGTCTTCTCAATGTCTTCCCACTTGATCCCTCCATGAAAAATAAATAAAAACTTGATTCTTCCTTAGCAAACATCATCAAAATAACAAGGAAAATATCCCAATACAAATCTAACCAAGAAAATAGTTTGAACGAAGACAATAATAACAGAAATAAAAAGGCAAAAGTTTTCTTCCAAAACGGCGTCGTTGGAGGAGGAGAACCAAACAGACTGGAAATTCCAGAGAAATTTATAAGATCAAAAAATTACTCGAAAGTTTCCAGCTCCACTGATCACGTGTGTATGGTGGAAAATTTATTTTCAAACTTCAAGGATTCCTTCTCTTTTCACTAAAAGTAATCCAACTTTAGGAACTCGGAGAGAGAGAACTCTCTTGGAGAGAGAGAGAGAGAGAGAGAGAGAGAGAGAGAGAGAGAGAGAGAGAGAGAGAGAGTAAAATCTTCATGAAAACGGGTGTAGAAGTTTTATCAAGGTAAAGGATGTCCTCTCTCTCTCCACCCCAGCTGACACCCACATGGATCAACTAACGACTAGGTACATCCCCTGATTAGGTTAATGGAGGACTGGAATTTGGGGAAAGCGTCCCATGTCTACTGTCCTCGTCCGATTCCAGAATCGAACACTGGCCACTCACTTTGTAAAAAAGAGAGAGAGAGAGAGAATTAACAAGTCTTTCACAAAAGGACTGCATGCAACAAATCCTCATTAATGTGAATGATTTCATTTTTTCCAAAGATATAAAGACGTCCGAGAGAGAGAGAGAGAGAGAGAGAGAGAGAGAGAGAGAGAGAGAGAGATTATTATATGTGGCTTATGATTCGGGTCCGGTATGCATCGATCGCCGTTACAGAAGTGGAAAAAAAAATCCATATGCCGGAAATTCGGGTGCAAGGAACATGGCCCCATCTGCAGCCTGGTGAACAGATGGCTTTCTGCTGAGCCGTGAGACAGCGAGGATTTTTGTAATATTAAAACAGTATCCTCTAAAAGGCATAGATAAATATAACAGTGTATTATTATTATTATTATTATTATTATTATTATTATTATTATTATTATTATTATTATTATTATTTCGAACAATCATTGCCCGATACAAGATGGCTTCAAAAAGAATAAAAAAGTAGTCATTACTTTCAATATTGTCATTATTATTATTATTTCGTAATAAGAATATAAGTTCCTTCGTCGCCTCCGTCCTCCACTTTGTCTTCTTTTCCTATTATTAGGATAATGAAAATGATGGTGATGATGGTGATGATAATGTCTCCCAGAGGATGTGCAGTTGGAACTTCAAAAGTTCAAGAAAAGATGCAATGCATTACTACCCTAATACAATTCTCCTTGCATTTCAATAATGAACTTACGTTTTTATCTATTTTTTTTTATATTTTATTTGTTTTTTTTAAATAAGTGAGATCTCTTCTTTCTGTATTTCCCTTTACCTCCTCTTACTTCTTTCTAATGAACATCTTAATATTCCTTCGAAGCTTGAATTTCAAGTCAATGTTCCTTATGAATAGGGTTCATCTTCTGAATAATAGGTTAATAATAATAATAATAATAATAATAATAATAATAATAATAATAATAATAATAATAATAATATCTTCTTTCCATATTTCTCATTACCACCTCTTACTTCTTTCTAATGAGCACCATAATATTCTTTGGAAGCTTGAATTTCAAGTCAATGGCCCCTGTGGTGGGAATTTTCCATATGAATAGGGATCACCTGAATAATAATAATAATAATAATAATAATAATAATAATAATAATAATAATGACAGACGGACATAGGCAGTTAGCTCCAGTGAAGGAATCGACGGCAACAAGTCCACCACATTCAATAATGGGAGGGAGAGAGGCCCAACGGAGCCTCTTCAGCGAATTCGCTCATCAAAGACAGGAGGTCGCTCGATTTTCTCTTTGATGTCCCGCCTATGAGAGGTGAAGGAGCCTACAGGGGAAACGGAAGACGTGGGTGTACCTGACAGGTATGATAGTAGTAGTAGTAGTAGCATTAGTAGTAGCAGTAGTATCAGCAGTAGTAGTAGGCATCACTCTTCAAGGTGCACTGATACGAGCTTGGCCCTTCTGAGGCGATTTCCACTGACGTTCAGCCAAGGCGACACTGGCAAGATGCGAAAGTCAGGGGGAGCCTTACAGAATAGACTGTAGGACTTAGGCCAAAGTCCAAGCGCTGGGACCTATGAGGTCATTCAGCGCTGAAATGGTAATTCACAGTGAAAAGGTTTGAAAGATGTAACAAGAGGAAACCCTCGCAGTTCCACTATGAATCTATTGTTGGGAGAGGTTGAAAAGGAAGATGGAGGAAAGAGAATATGGGCGGAGGTACAGTAAAAGGATTAAAAACAGATACAGCTAGGGGTCGAAGGGACGCTGCAAAGAACCTACCTTATGTACAAGCTCGAAATGGTAATGCTTTGTCGGAGCGCCACTAAATGGGGTTTCGAAAGACTCACATATTATATTGTTGTAAGTGTTCCTTAGCCTTTTTTGACCCCAGCATCCCCTGTAGTAACGCTTCACCGTCCAGCACTCCTTCACATCTGGTGATAAACTGTTGCTTCCATTTCTCTCTTCCTTTTATATATATATATATATATATATATATATATATATATATATATATATATATATATATATATAGATATAAATATATGTATATATACAGATATAAATATATATATATATATATAAATCAACAAAATAAACACATAAATACATATAATAATAATAATAATAATTATTATTATTATTATAATTATTATTATTATTATTATTATTATTATTATTATTATTATTATTATTATTATTATTATTATTATAAGATTTTGAGGCTATTCTAATTTTTCTTTTGTACTGCATTTCCAGCACCCCTGAAATTTATTTCAGCGCCCTCATAGGAGTGGTACTACCACCCCAGCTTAAGAAACACTGACCGAAGAATTTCCTTTCTTGACTCTCCGCTATCTTGGACTAAATTAAAGAGATCAAACGAGCGTCTTGCAACATAAGGTAGAGACGCAAACCGCGTTCGTTTCCCACGACGCGAATTACCTTGTTGGTTAGGTACGTCTCTGTTGTGAAAGGTTTTTCACAACCTTCCCAAATTTAGAGAATTGCAGCGTTATGAAAACGTCCTCAGAATATCAACATGCAAGGATTGCAGATCTTCAAATACAAAATAAAAAAAACATCTACATTTCTAGAGTGACATTCTTTCGAAAATAAATGGTAATGTTTCAACAAGCAGAAGAGAAAAAAACATTGCAACAGTGCAACGCTGATGAACTCAACTGCTGAAAAGATGAATTGAAACGAAATAAGAGACAAAGAAGACGAAGATAATGATGATGAAAGTGATGAAAATGATGATAATGAAAATGATGATGATGATGAAAATGATGATGATGAAAATGATGATGATGATGATGATGAAGATGATGAAAATGATGATGAGCATAATGTCGACGACGGTGACAATCACGAGCGAATCACTGTAAGCTGAAATTACATTTCCAAGCGTGATGTGGCATCTGTAATCAATGTGATTACCGCGACACGAATTCCTCATAAAAATAAAAGTAATCAATCTCTTCTTCGACTTTTTGTTCCCAAAATCACGTTTTATCGGTCAAACTTTAGTGGCATAAGTGAAAATAATTAGCAAGATACAAAACACACAAGTAAAAAATGAGCCGAAGTTTCTTCACCGCAATCGAGTTTTCTGCACAGCGTATAATCAAGGCAACCGAAAATAGATCTATCTTTCGTTGGTCTCGGTATAATGCTGTCTGAGCCGCGTTCCATGGATCTTTAACCACGGCCAGGTGGTGGCCTATCTTATATCGTTGTCAGTAGCACGATTATGGCTAACTTTAACCTCGAATAAGATAAAAAACTACTGAGGCTAGAGGGCTGCAGTTTGGTATGTTTGATGACTGGAGAGTGGATGATCAACATACCAATTTGCTACCCTCTAGCCTCAGTAGTTTTTGTCATCTTGCCAATACACGAGAGATAAGCCCAGCCTTCAATCTAGATGAAATGAAAAACTATGAGTTGTTGTTCTCAAACAAAGCATAAGCAGATAGTCATTAGTCGAAAATTAGAAAATAACAGATAGTCATTATCTACAAAAAGGCACATAATCATTATTCTAAAACGACACAAAAAACAGCCAGTCATTACTCCTAATTGCGCCATATTCCAGAGCGACAATCAACCATAAATTCTCATTATTTTCGCGATAAAACTAAATTCTAACAGAATTCATTACGGGCGCCGCCATAGGCCTCTCGTTCAGTCAAGGAATGGGCGGCGTCGCTACTAACTGTCATTTGCAATGACGAGCGAATTATCATAACGAGAAATCAGTTCTCGAAAATGCATTGTCTAATTACTCAATCAAATCTTTTAAGGCCAATGCCACTGTAACCAATTAGTTGCTCAAGTTCATTTTCATTGTAAAAGAAATTGCTTCTGACGACCATTTCATCATGCGTGAAAATTTATCTCGGGTGATAGTTTACATATATATATATATATATATATATATATATATATATATATATATATATATATATATGTATGTATGTATGTATGTATATATATATATATATATATATATATATATATATATATATATAATATATATATTATGACTTATATGGCCTGGTTATAGCTGTATCGTCTTTCAATTCAAAGACTTGTGTGGTCTGATCCTGATGTAGAGTCAGAAATTCAAAGACGGGTTATATCCTGATGAGTCAGAAATTTATATATATATATATATATATATATATATATATATATATATATATATATATATATATATATATATATATATATAGTGTATGTGTGTGTGCGTGTGCGTGCGCGTGTGTGCTCGCGCTCGCGCATCTCCTGAAAACAAAGCAGGGCCGAGCCCAGATACCGAAAACAACACGCAACTTCATCCAATTAACGGCCGGAGTTCAAAGACGACGGAATTTTACAGACACAGCAAAGTTGCGACGAGAGGCAGAAGGAAAAAGAAGAAAAAAAAAAAAAAAAACTGAAACTCGTAACTAAAATAACCAGTTCAACGCAACCGGGAATGGACTGCAATGAGACCAGAGATTCAACGTTTATAAAAATCCCCGAGTTCTTGTCGGGGTATTTACTTGATAAAGAAGACATGAAATATAAGAACGGCTGTGGCGACTTATTCACATACTTGCGCCTGCGCAACAACGTCTTTCGCCGAGCTTCGCAATTTTCCCAGTTGCGCCACGTAATCAGGAGTTATAATCTCACCCCAAGAAGTAATAAATGATTATTCACTCCCCCCAAAAAATAAAAATAGTTGGGAATCCACCCTGCGGATTACACCGTCATCTTGACCCAGAAAGCTTAAATTTCCGCCAGGTATGAGGCCCCAAACGCAAGATCGTGTTGCAAGAACAGCGGTTGAAGCCGTCGAGGAAATTTTTGACTGCTCTGACGAAAGGTGTCATTGTCATTCTTAATCAACTGATTATTACCTCGCACTATTTCTTCACACGCTCATTCATAACATGCACATGTAGAACAGAATAAAATAGAGGATACAGGCCAAACGCCAAGCGGTGGGGCCTACGTGGTCATTCAGCGCTGAAACGGAAATTGACAGTAAAAAGGTTTGAAGGGTGTAACAGGAGGAAAACCTCGCAGTTGCTCTTTGAATCAATCGTTAGGAGAAAGTGGAAAGGAAGATGGAAGAAAGAGAACATGGACGGAGGTACAGTAAAAGGAATGAAAGAAGTTGCAGCTAAGGGTCGAAGGGTCGCTGCAAAGAAAACATATACCTGTAGCCCATGAATGAATTCCATTTTTCATTAACCCCCTTCATGAAGGTGTAATTTTATCTGCCGAGTCTATCTACCTGCGTGTTTATAAGCATATATGTTTTAGCAAAATATATCAAGAACGAAGGATATTGATAAGTGAAAAAATTTGTAGCTTAGACAAAACTACATGGTAAAAATAAATAATATTACTTTGCATTCTTCTAGCATCGTGGAAATTCTTATAACAGTTCAGACGAAATGATCAGTATATTAACTTTGTTTTTTTTTTTTCTTTACGTGGTACCTTCTTCACCAATACGTCAAGTTGAGTTGCCAATCAAGCTGATTAGTCTGAACGGCTATCAGCTTGTTTATATATAAAGGGATTTTATCTGGAGGGACATTTGCACCATACCCCCTCTCTCTCTCTTTCTCTCTCTCTCTCTTCTCTATAGGCACAAAAAGCATACATACACTACACACAAATATATATATATATAAATATATATATATATATATATATATATATATATATATATATATATATATATATATATATATATATATATATTATATATATATATATATATATATATATATATATATATATATATATATATATATATATATATTTGTGTGTAAAGAAGGGAAGCGAAGATAACATGAAGGAAAATGAAAGGAGCGAAGTCATGAAATTACAGAATACCCATTGTCATAATAACTTCCAAATCTTTCCCCAGTTCGTTTCTGCCTTATTATTATTATTATTATTATTATTATTATTATTATTATTATTATTATTATTATTATTATTATTATTATTATTATTATTATTATTACTGATTCTGGCTGAAGAGGCCGACTGATCAAGTTGGCGAAAGCTTCCTGCACAAGGCAATATACTCGTACGTACATACCACTGTGGACTTCATTCTTCCATTTAAGATCACGATCATATCAATTATTATTATTATTATTATTATTATTATTATTATTATTATTATTTTTATTATTATTATTATTATTATTATTATTATTATTATTATAGCGACAACAAACTGTTCCGAACTCGTCAACCCTTACAAAACTGTTTCGGGCATTCACTTCCATCCCTTCCCCGACGAAAATGACCTCACCGAGCAACTGGACCACTTTTTGCCCCAACTCCCTATGCCCAGTTTCAGTCCTTTTTTGCGCTGGCTATTCACCCTTACATTAAGTCATCGCCGTATCATTGCAGATCTGATAGTCGCTCATGCACACCGTTAGCTTAAAGGTCTCGTTGCGGCCCATAACCGTTCTCACCTTCTCGTGTTCTTCTTCATTGGTGGGGTGGGTAGAGCTCTCTGCTAGCACGCTGTTGGCCCAGCGTTCGACTCTCCGGCCGGCCAATGAAGAATAAGAGGAATTTATTTCTGGTGATAGAAATTCATTTCTCGTCATAATGTGGTTCGGATTCCACAATAAGCTGTAGGTCCCGTTGCTAGGTAACCAGTTGGTTCTTAGCCACGTAAAATATATCAATCCTTCGGGCCAGCCCTAGGAGTGCTGTTAATCAGCTCAGTGGTCCGGTTAAACTAAGATATACTTAATTTTCACCTTCTCGTGGCTGATACACTGGATGCGGGTTCGAATCCTCCTTCGGATATCAGAATTACTTCATATTGTCGTATTTGGATCTAAGGCTTTGTAGTGATAAGCGTATCCGAAGAATGTAAAGAATTCGAGAGGTTAAGAGGGCATTGTGGTTATTACAATTACGTACTTACCTGGTGAAAAGTGACCAGTGGATTAAATATATGCCCCATGAGATGTGAGTCTCTTGGGCATATGCCCCTCAAATGCATCTTCCACAATACGTGTTACTTCTGTTCTCCGACAGAGAATTCTCCACATTACAACGAGGTAGTAAAAGTATCTTCTACGTTATCCAAGTATCATTTACGGTATCCAAGTATCTTCTACAGTATCCAGTTATCATCTACGGTATCCAAGTATCATCTGCGGTATCCAAGTATCTTCCACAGTATCCAAGTATCATCTACGGTATCCAAGTATCATCTGCGGTATCCAAGTGTCTTCCACAGTATCCAAGTATCATCTACGGTATCCAAGTATCATCTGTGGTATCCAAGAATCCTCTAAGGTATCCAAGTATCATCTACGGTATCCAAGTAT
>NC_089742.1:49441770-49466770 GCF_040412425.1 Macrobrachium rosenbergii
GGCAGCGCAAGCGAGCGAGGCTCTCACACGGGTTCTGGGTTAGTTCGGATTTCCACTTCGCTGATGTAATCGTTACCAAAAAAAGGATTTTTGTCAGAAGGCCCACTGTTACATGAACTTCGGCTCCTCAAGGCTGATTAAATAACAAACGTGTGTCTGTGTAAAAAAAAAAAAGTTTTTTCCTTACGCCGAAGCCCTTTCAGAGTTTGGTAATGCAAACTGTGGCGTCGTAATGTTGTTGTAACGTGTTTGTCTGCCTAAAAATTGTATAGCTGATATACGCGGATGGTCATTCGTATGTATGGCTACAGTAAGAGTCTTTTGACAAGTAAGTTCTTAGTATGCATATATAGCCTATATACATACATATATATATATATATATATATATATAT
This sequence comes from Macrobrachium rosenbergii, assembly GCF_040412425.1. Taxonomy (NCBI): domain Eukaryota; kingdom Metazoa; phylum Arthropoda; class Malacostraca; order Decapoda; family Palaemonidae; genus Macrobrachium; species Macrobrachium rosenbergii. The sequence goes on from NC_089742.1 coordinate 49,442,165, forward strand.
ATATATATATACATACATATATATATATATACATATATATGTATATATGCATACAATATACATACATATATGTGTATGCATGCATACATATATACATAAGAGCCTGCATACACATATAATATATATATTATTTTTAAATATATACATATGTATATAAATATATTTGTATATATACACATACGTATTGCAATTCAACATTTCCTATTAAGGCAAGATGGAGGCTAATCCATCCTATCAGTCAACTTACTGAAAATCGCAATGAAAACAATTCCAGTCACACACAGAGTAGAACCATCAGAAAACAAGCTTACTGCGTTTACAACTTTGCATATCTTAAGCGATTCTCAAATAATCTGCATTCATCTTTACATTTCCAGCATCAAGTATTCTAAGGAAGCAAGTAACCCAATCCCAGCTATCCGTGCTATGCATAACTGACGGTAATTGGGACCTAAATTTACAGTTGGCAATCTTTCGCGCACCTGGCTAACTGTGGTGTAGCAAAACCTTATTCGCCACTTGAATTACGTTAATTTTCTAGCGTCCGCTAGACCCAGAATAAAAAAAATAGAATAGGAAAATTTGCGCAGCAAGCGCTCCATAGCTCAGTGGATTGGCATTACCAATCGAATGACTGGGGGAATATCTTCTGCGTATCACCCACAAGGCGAGATTATTATAAAATCTCTCTCCACAGCAGCAAAGTTGCTCTACATCTCAATGACGGAGCAGGAGATGATATTATGAAGCACGTTCTCAAATTATATTACAGAGCGTGCTTCGGTAAGTCTACAAATATGGGTAAACTATATCCTCGAGTCGCAATGAATTTTTTTACAAGAACGTAATAAAAAGTGGTATTTGCAGACGCAGTACCGGTGTCGGAACCCAGTTTCGTCATTCACTGGTAACGGAACTGTGACTTGCAAGCACAGATGCAGCATATCTTCGGCTGAGAGAGAGAGAGAGAGAGAGAGAGAGAGAGAGAGAGAAACATACATTCCAATTAGTCTGTAAATTTGAGACTCTCAGACAGCGCTCCCGTACAAGATATTCAATCACACGCTCTGCCATCGTTTTTACTACATCTGTAGTTTTCGATGCGTAATAATTATTTCTTCTAATTAATTTAAACGCCAAGTCTTATTTTCTTCTTCCAGTCTGCAAGCCAACGAAAGTCCTGTAGGAAGCGTAAGGACTCCCTAATCTGTGATAGTTCTGTAGGAGGTTCTAGGACTTCCCTAAATTACGAAGGTCCTGCAGGAGGTGCAAGAACGTTCCTCAACTACAAAAGTCCTGCAGGAGGTGCAAGGACTTTCCTAAGATACAGAAGCCCAGCAAGAAGCAAGAGGACTTCTCTCCAATGAAAGTCCTACAGGAGGGGCAAGGACTTCCCTAATGTACCAAAGTCCTGCAGGAGGTGTAAGGACTTCCCAAATCTATGAAAATCCAGCAGGAGGTGCAAGGACTTCCCAAATCTATGAAAGTCCTGCAGGAGGTGCAAGAACTTCCTAACCTATGAAAGTCCTGCAAGAAGCGCAAGAATTCCCCTAACCTACGAAAGTCCTGCAAGAAGCACGAGGACTTCTCTTCAACCAAAGTCCTGCAGGAGGTGCAAGGACTTCCCTAATCTACAAAGATCCTGCAAGAAGTGCAAGGACTTCCTAACCTATGAAAGTCCTGCAGAAAGCGCAAGAACTTCCCTAATCTACGAAAGTCCTGCAAGCAGCACGAGGACTTCTTTACAACGTAGGCCCTGCAAGAAGCACTAGGACTTCTCCTCAAAGAAAGTCCTGCAGGAAGCGCAAGAACTTCCCTAACCTACGAAAGTCCTGCAAGAAGCACGAGGACTTCTTTGCAACGTATAGGTCCTGCAAGAAGCACGAGGACTTCTCTTCAACCAGAGTCCTGCAGGAAGTTCAAGGACGTCCCTAATCTAGGAAAATCCTGCAGGAGACCAGGGCGAGGCAGGCCTTCCCTCGTCCCACCCCGGGACAGTAATGAATACAAACACGAGACGCGCGCCCTCCGCAAAGACCAGGTTCCGAAGCGTGGCAAGGCCACGATAATGTCACTCCGGCGAAACCCGTTGTCAGGGCTAAACAAACACAGCCTTGGCACGGCAAACAGCTCCAACAAACAGCACCAACAACTGAGATGATGATGATGATGGAGGACAAACGGACGCCGCATGACTGACACAAACAGAAAACCCAAATTTACGCCCAGCTTCAGAGTACGAGAGAGAGAGAGAGAGAGAGAAGATATCGGGGTTCATTCAGTAGAAAAGAACTGAGAGCTGTACAGTTATTACCTCCGCCTAGAGGGTTATGCTCTTAGACTGGTTTGTCCTTGTCTTTGTTAGTTAGAAGTATTACTCGAAAGGTTACGCGTGGATTTCTGCGAGATTTCTGGGAGATACGAATGTAACTTTTTACTTAAGAAAAACCATTTTGGGAGCGAATTGCTGTGTTCAGTGCTGAAGGAACTATAATCCCAAGCATTGTTACCAGAGATTTTAATTATAATATTTACTATTAAACCCTGCAGAGAAACCCTGACTGTTATGTGTCCTCTTAACTCCTAAGATTTCGTCTGGATTCTAATCGATAGAAATATATCCTTACAAGGCGCTGATATTGGCGGAGGTATGCGCTATCTAGGTGTTTTTACTACTTTTCTTCTTCTCATTCTTCTCCCTGTTCTTCTTTTCCTTCTTTTTCTTCTTCTTCTTCTTCTGTGGACCTAGGAACTGGGCTACTTGCTCTGGGAAGCGAAAAAGTTATCTTACGCGCCCATGGCAATCAAACTGATACTCCAGTATGTCTGTCCAGAGAAAAACAGCCAAGACTACAAAGAAATGATTCAGCTTTCTCTCAATTGACAACAGGAAGCGAAATGAGATTATCGTAGACTTCGCCACGATAGAAAAGCTTGAGCACGCCAGCCTTTCCCACGGGATGATGTTTCTGAATAACGGGGCTTGAATAATTCTTCTTGTTTGGTTGGCTTTCTTCAGAAGCCTGTGAATCGTTCACTCTACACCTGGGGGAGAAGTAAGTATATCTTAGTTTAACCAGACCACTGAGCTGATTAACAGCTCTCCTAGGGCTGGCCCGAAGGATTGGATTTATTTTACGTGGCTAAGAACCAACTGATTACCTAGCAACGGGACCTACAGTTTATTGCAGAATCCGAACCACATTATGACGAGAAATGAATTTCTATCACTAGAAATAAATTCTTCTCATTCTTCATTAGCCGGTCTGAGGGGGCGCCCCACTAGATGGGGGGGGGGCGGTCAGCGATATCCAAGTGGGGCGCGAGCCCTAGGGAAAAATTCAAAATTCTCTAATTATATTCGTTATTCTCTTAACAGGAGTCGCTAAGAAGCAGCGTCAAGTATCTCGCTAATTCATCCCCAAGAGAATAAAGACACCCCTTCTCTTTCTCTTTTTTTTTTTTTTTTTCGTCTTCCATTAAATCTGGGAAGGAATTTTACTCATAGATGCAGGGGGGGAGCGGAGGGAAGGACCGACTCTTAGAGGGGGCGTGGTAATAAAAAGGTTAAGAACAACTGATCAACACACTCACCCGACAGCAAGGATATAGGCTACATTCGTTTTTACACACATACATGGACGTCTTCTCACCTATTTGTTGCTAAAGTTACCTCAAACACATGAGTTATGGAACCTCCTTCGAAACAATTCAATTTCTATATTCCTTCGAACAGCTGACCTAAGGTCGTGTCCCACTGCACCTCCGAACATCCACAAGCTAAGATTCTCTTTTGCAGTGATCATATTATGTATTCACTATGAATACATAACATGTATCTGTATTATGTATTCACTGTGCGCTATCACGCGTTTTTAATACTTCTCTTCTTCTTCTTCTTCAACAGACCAATGGTCCTTTAAATTTTTCTAGCCTTCAGAAGGAAGCCTCGTGATGTTCCTTTGCACTTTCAGACCTTGGCCCAGTCATCTCGACTACCCGATATCTGCAGCATTCTGCAACATATTTGTGATGATCTGTGCTGTTATAAGCCTAGAGAGAGAGAGAGAGAGAGAGAGAGAGAGAGAGAGAGAGAGAGAGAGAGAGACTTTACGATCTGCATGTTAATTGAAAGACGAGATATTTGAATTTATATGAAATCGATTAACACAGTGGTCATACATAAGAGAGAGAGAGAGAGAGAGAGAGAGAGAGAGAGAGAGAGAGAGAGAGAGAGAGAGAGAGAGAGAGAGATATCATAAAAGGTGATATACATTGTCTTGTGACCGTCGCCTCAACTTTGAGATGTTTTAAATATACGCACCAATACATAACTGTGCATTTGTTTCTCCCATAATAATAATAATAATAATAATAATAATAATAATAATAATAATAATAATAATAATAATAATAAATAATGCCCTTTAATAAAAGAGAAGGAGCATCCTCAATTTCTATTTACTGCCTCTGACCACTAAAAGAAACAAAGAGAAATGGAACAAGCAACAGAAACAAAAGAATCGAGAGAAGAGATTTTCAGAGCGTCTTTCCATAAGAAAGCCTCGAAGATGCTAAGCTTCCATGTAACCTTAGCCCGGCCAGATCCGAAAAAAAGCCGCAAGACTGCGGTGTTGGACTATAATGTCGATCCAACCAACCAATATTCCGAACTTTCCTTTCAAAGAAAGTCAGCCAAAAGGCCTATACTTTTACGTATCTCAAGTTTCACCACCTTTCCGAGAGAGAGAGAGAGAGAGAGAGAGAGAGAGAGAGAGAGAGAGAGAGAGAGAGAGAGAGAGACCAAACAGTGTAATTTTTAAATATTATATACATCACTTATATCAAAAGAGAGAGAGAGAGAATCAAACAGTATAATTCTTTTAATTGTATCCCTTATTAGAGAGAGAGAGAGAGAGAGAGAGAGAGAGAGAGAGAGAGAGAGAGAGAACACCAGCATTACATTTTTAAAAAATAAACCGAGAATACGAGAGAGAGAGAGACAGAGAGAGAGAGAGAGAGAGAGAGAGAGAGAGAGAGAGAGAGAGAGAGAGAGAGAGAGAGAGAGAGACTTTGACAAAACATCCCAGTTTTTTTTATATATTATTGCACCTATCTTTAAAGGCTTATAAGTCACTTCTCAAACTTCATTACTTATTTGCTCATTAGTCATTTCACACTGCTGATCTAAAACCGTTTTAGACAGCGCCCCAGTACACCAATAACCAGAATCAGTGCGTGCTACTTGCTTTGCAGAGCATCAGCATTTACGTATTTGGTTTCAGTAGCTGCTGTGGCGTAATACCTAGCTCTTGAAGTCGTTCACAACAGGTTTAAGTGCTGAAAGAATACGTTGTTGTTGAATCAACAACGTATATATATATATATATATAATATATATATATATATATATATATATATATATATATATATATATATATATATATATATATATACATATATAAATTATATATATAAATATATCTATATATATACATATATAAATTATATATATAAATATATCTATATATATACATATATATATATATATATATATATATATATATATATATATATATATATATATATATATATTGTTGATTCGTCATTACTTGTCAGTTTCTTATGTTGCTTTCCTTGGCATATGGACGTTCTACTCCGTGAGATCTGTTTTTGCAAATGAATGACATTTTAGGCTTCTTTCATAGGAATGACTTATCATTTTGAATGAAGAATTTTCCTTTTACCGTTTCCATTTAAAGTTCTCCGTCACATTCACCTCCCTTGTGTCTGTCTATTCTCTGCTCATTTTGCCTCATTTACCATAAAAAAAACAAGAAAAAAATGCTTCGAAGTTTCTTCGGCGCAATCGAGTTTTCTATACAGCCGCTACTGCGTATAATCAATGCCACCAAAAATAGATCTATCTTTCGGTGGTCTCGGTATAATGCTGTATGAGCCGCGACCCATGAAACTTAAAACCACGGCCCGGTGCTGGCTTGTCCTATATCATTGCCAAATGCACGATTATGATTAATTTTAACCTTAAATAAAATTAAAGTACTGAGGCTAGAGGGCTGCAATTTGGTATGTTTGATAATTGGAGGGTGGATGATCAACATACCAATTTGCAGCCCTCTAGCCTCAGTAGTTTTTAAGATCTGAGGGCGGAGAGAAAAAGTGCGGACGGACAGACAAAGCCGGCACAATAGTTTTCTTTTGCAGAAAACTAAAATTGATCCACTCATACCTCTACTTTCTCGCAATTCCTAAGATAGCTCCCATTTAAGCAGACACGGTCTGCACGCCATGAAAGGATGTTTCATTATAACCCAAATCTCTCTTGCTGAATATCACTGTTGGAATTTCAACAATCCTTAGCTCCCCGAGTGTCTGTGTGTGTGTGTGACTTGCACATAGGTAATAGGAGAGAGCCAGCGAAGGAAATTACAAGAAATGTTGATCCCCAAAAGATATGCGTTAATTAACACGCACATGATCAATATTTACGACACTATTCCTCTCTCCATTACCCTACTGATCAGGTATTCACTATCATCCTCTGTGTTTCCAAAATGCTGAAAATGAATGGCTGTTTGAATAAAACGGCGAAGAAACTCTATAAATTGAAGATGAGCTGAATTTATAATTGAAATGAGTCTAGGTGTTCGTCTTTCACTACACCCTGGATATAATTACCGAGACAGTATACAATGCCCCAGAGCATGTACACATGAGGAGGTAATCTCCGTCCAAAAAAAAAAAAAAGACGATCGTAATTAGTTATCTCCTAAAGCTAATGAACTCCTCTTTGTGCCATAGCAAAGCCTTCATAAACATCAGCGAAACACAACTATACAATCTTAAAATACATAGTATAACAGACAGAGGGAGACAGACAATTACAATAAAACACAAAAAAATAAACAAACGTAACATCGCACGACTAGTAGACCTTTAACATTTCTTTATCACCTGATATTTTCCTACACGGAAGAAAGTGTTAACTCATTTTTTATTCCAGTTTCTTACACGTCTGCAACCGTTAGTGATCATTCGTACTTTTCGGACTTTCTTTCTCTCTCTCTCTCCATTCTGGGCGCGTGGGTGAACGGGTGCGTGAGTGTCTGGTTGTCACAGCGCTTCGGGCTCTTTGATGAATTTGGAACAATCAAATTATGAGAGAGAGAGAGAGAGAGAGAGAGAGAGAGAGAGAGAGAGAGAGAGAGAGAGAGAGAGAGAGAGAGAGAGAGGGAGGCAGGTGGGGAATTAGGGAGATTGATGATGAGGAGATGATACATATAGTGAGAAGCAGATCATTACAATGATACAGATAGATGTCAAACATTTTATATATATATATATATATATATATATATATATATATATATATATATATAACAATATATTTAGAAATATATAAATATATAAATGTATATATACATATAAAATGTATGTAGGAATATGTGTGTGTACACGTATATGTACTGTATATACATATATACAGTAGAATCTGCTGTTCAGTTTTACCAGATCCGTTTGTAATTGTAATAACCACAATGCCCTCTTAACTTCTCGACACACACACACATATATATATATGTGTGCGTGTGTGTGTGTGTGTAACTCATCCCAAAACAACAAAACAATGAAGGCAAACCCAAAGATATCGGAAGGCCCATCTAAACCAGATTCCAGATGCACAGGAAGGGTTTCTCCTGCAGCAGGTGAGTATTGCAACCACTGATATCCTCGCTTGGTTGAAATGTGACTGATTTGTCACTTTTGGTTTCAGAAAGAAACTGTTGTGCCGGCTTTCTCCGTTTGTCCGCACTTATTTCTGTCCGCACTTCTTCCATCCGCCCTCAGATCTTAAAAAACTACTGAGGCTAGAGGGCTGCAGAGTTGGTATGTTGATCATCCAGCCTCCAATCATCAGACCTGCCAAATTACAGCCCTCTAGCCTCAGTAGATTTTATTTTATTCAAGGTTAATGACAGCCATAATCGTGCATCTGGCAACGATATAGGCCAGGCCACCACCGGCCCGTGGTTAAAGTTTCATGGGCCGCGGCTCATACAGCATTATACCGAAACCACCTAAAGATAGATCTAATTTCGGTGGCCTTGATTATGCGCTGTGCAGAAAACTCGATTGTTCTGCGTATTTTTTACTTGTTTGAATACCTGAAATACCGCGAGGAAAAGATAAGACACAAGACAGCGGTTTCAAGGCATGCACGGATAAGCCTCATCCTTAACTCTAACGACTGGTCATCCCAAGGAGGGTGGATTCATCCTCCTTGGGTCATCCTAACCTCATCCGCTGCGTCGTAGTCATCCAGATTTGAATAACGTACTTTATAATATCAATCCTAGGCTTAGCCATCCCTCTGTAATGTACTCTGTCTTAGCAGGTCGTTGCTGTCACCCATATGAGAATGGATAGAGAGAGAGGATTTCCCGCAATGCAAAATGTTATGAGAATGAATACAAGAAAAGGAAGGATGAATGAGAAAGAGAAGGATGAATGAGAGAGAGAGGATGAATGAGATTTCCGTAATGCAAATGTTATGAGAACGGAGAATACAAGAAAGAAGGAAGAACAGATATATACAGAAAAGAGAGAGAGAGAGAGAGAGAGAGAGAGAGAGACTCGGTCAAAAAGACGACCAGTTGCTTGCCCGTCTTTTACACGGACAGAGAGGCTCCAAGCAAAGCCAAGCAAAGCCAAGCAGCCACCTAATAACACGAGTCAACGTCTCCTACGAACTTGCAGTTGTTGTTGTTGTTGTTGTTGTGGGGGCCACTCTGTTCTAATTCGGTTTCCTTTTACTCAGTACGAAGCTCCACTGAATAAACAATGAACCACGCGCGCAGCCTACATATTCATCAGCAAGTTGAGGGGCATTTGCATACGAAAGACGATGGCAGAGCTCCCCCCACCACCTCCCTCTAACCCCTCCTCCTCCTCCTTCATTATTTCCTCTCCTTCCTCCCCTACGTATGCAGCGATGCCCCTAAATAAACCGCATATTTCTACGATTCATTTCGTTTTGAATGGAAGGGGTAAGGAAGGGACATACAGATTCCTACTCCTCTCCTCCCTCCCTCTGGCCCCCTCCTCCTCCTCCTCCTCCTTCATTACTTCCTCTCCCAAACCTCTCCCTCCTCCCCTATGCAGCGATGCCCTAAATAAACCGCATATTTCTATGATTTATTTCGTTTTGAATGGAAGGTGGGTAAGGTAGGGACATACAGATGCCTACTCCCTCCTTCCCTCTAAACTCCCCCCTCCTCATCCCCAACCGGCCATCACTGCTTAGTGCCATATTAAAATACAACATAATCCAGGACGGCGATTAACTTGGCGACATGTGTCAGAGTCAGGCGCCACTCTGAAGAATAATCTAATTACAGGACTTGAGGAGGGTTTTATATAAACAAGAAGAATCTCAGCCAAAATCTGGATTTAATATATTTATCTGTCTATCTGTCTGTCTATGTAACTATCTAACTATCTATTTATATTCGTATGTGTAGATATAATATATATAAATAAATAAATATATCTATACATATATTTACACACATATATATATATATATATATATATATATATATAATATATATATATATATATATATATATATATATATATATATATATACAAAGTGTTAATCTACAAAGAGGGTACCTATTTCTAAGACCACACCAAAGTTCCGATAGGGGAAAAAAGAAGGAATATTCATCTGATTATTTTGTCCGTTACCAATCATAAATTGTCTATTTTCAGTCCTACGTCTTTTATTATAAACTACCACACGAAGGTCATCCCTTAAGAAAAATGAGGAATGTCTAAAGCATCACGTCTTTCCACGAAAAAGGAAAAAAAAAATCTTTTAGGCCAGAAAACGAAAACCCAACTATACTCTTTCAAATACTGATCTTCTCACCGAGCCTCATAAATCACGCGTCAACACTGAGTCTGGCTGTCGGTTACCGCCACACACCTGCTAATGATATTCCCGAGCATTTCGGCTCGTTAAGTCTCCGGCGATGTCGAATCTCTCGTTTTCTCACGCTCCTGTTTCTGTAGAGTCTCTTGGACAGGAATGCTGGCGAACTCTGGTCATTAGAAAGTGACCCCCACGTCTTTTCGATGCAGTGATGCTGGGGTAGATGGTATTTCTGTTTTGCATAGCTTTTCTCTGTTCGTCTCTACGGATTGTGGGTTTATCTCTAGCTTTAGATATCTCTTTTACAATGCTTATCTCTTTACATCTCTACAGCTTGTGGGTTTATCTCGAGCTTTTGACATCTCTCTTTTACAAAGTTTATCTCTAACCATCTCTACAGATTGTGGATTTATCTCTAGCTTTTGACATTTCTCTTTTACAAGCTCATCTCTACAGATTGTGGGTTTATCTCTAGCTTTTGACATCTCTCTTTTACAATGCTCATCTCTAGCCATCTCTACAGATTGTGGGTTTATCTCTAGCTTTTGACATTTCTCTTTTACAAGCTCATCTCTACAGATTGTGGGTTTATCTGTAGCTTTTGACATCTCTCTTTTACAATGCTCATCTCTAGCCATCTCTACGGATTGTGGGTTTATCTCTAGCTTTTGACATTTCTCTTTTACAAGCTCATCTCTACAGATTGTGGGTTTATCTCTAGCTTTTGACATTTCTCTTTTACAATGCTCATCTCTACAGATTGTGGGTTTATCTCTAGCTTTTGATATCTCTCTTTTACAATGCTCATCTCTAGCCATCTCTACAGATTGTGGGTTTATCTCTAGCTTTTGACATTTCTCTTTACAAGCTCATCTCTCTACAGATTGGGGTTTATCCTCTAGCTTTTGACATTTCTCTTTTACAATGCTCATCTCTACAGATTGTGGGTTTATCTCTAGCTTTTGACATCTCTCTTTTACAACGCTCATCTCTAGCCATCTCTACAGATTGTGGGTTTATCTCTAGCTTTTGACATTTCTCTTTTACAAGCTCATCTCTACAGATTGTGGAGGTTTACCTCTAACTTTTGACATTTCTCTTTTTAATGCTCATCTCTACAGATTGTGGGTTTATCTCTAGCTTTTGATATCTCTCTTTTAAAAAGTTTATCTGTAGCCATCTCTACAAATTGTGGGGTTACCTCTAACTCATCTCCATGCATGCCAACAACCGGAAAGTGAGTCTTTTATATTTTTCTATTATTTTCGGGTCTTGTTTAGGATGCCATGTCGCTGGAGAGTGAAATAGTGTCCTCAGTTAATTATACACAGGGCACAGCATCCTTCGGGGAACCCCTTCGTCTAACTAACAAAGACGTCATCCAGCATCAGCGGCAGCAACATCCCCTCCGGAGCATCGCTGACGTTTGTTTATTTGGGCCATTTGTTGTCACAGGAGACGCCCAAGACGAAGACTAGACATGACATCATTTCCCCTATCCCCCTCTCTCTCTCTCTCTCTCTGTGCCCCGCGTGCGTCTGTGCGTTCCCCTTTAAGGTCTTTCATTCCCTAATGTGCTTCTTCAAACCTTCTGGTTGCTTTGGCCGAAGTCCTTTTCAATTATGCAACATCTCTCTCTCTCTCTCTCTCTCTCTCTCTCTCTCTCTCTATCATGAGTCTTTCTTGAACAGCGAAAGCACGCCCGGGTACGCCGCGTACATAGCAACCACGGGTCGGCCTTTCAGATGCGGACTCTAGGGTTCGCATTGAGAATCCTGCTTATATAGTTTAATACTTTATCACTGTGATACACCGATTCATTCATTCATTCATTCATTCATTCGTCCCCGTTATCAGTATAGTTGAATACTGTATTATTGTATTTAACTGATTCATCCATTCATTCATTCGTCCCCTTTATCAATACCGTTTAATACTGTGTCATTGTGATTAACTGATACATTCATTCATCCATTCATTCATTCGTCCCCGTTATCAATATAGTTTAATACTGTATTACTGTGTTTAACTGATTCATCCACTCATTCATTCGTCCCCTTTATCAATACCGTTTAATACTGTGTCATTGTGATTAACTGATACATTCATTCATCCATTCATTCATTCGTCCCCGTTATCAGTATAGTTTAATACTGTATTACTGTGATTAACTGATTCATTCATCCATCCATTCATTCATTCGTCCTCTTTATCAATACAGTTTAATACCGTATTAATGTGATTAACTGAGTCATTCATTCATCCATTCATTCATTCGTCCCCTTTATCAATACAGTTTAATACCGTATTAATGTGATTAACTGAGTCATTCATTCATCCATTCATTCATTCGTCCCACCTATCAATATAGTTTAATACTGTATCAGTGTGATTAACTGATTCCTTCATTCATCCATTCGTCCCCGTTTTCAATAACAATAAAGGTGAAGGACTCCACAATGGCGCAAGGATAAACATATATTAGGATTATATATATGCAAAACGAGAGCTTTCGAGAACCTGGTCGATTCTCCATCTCAATCTCAGATTGAGAAGGAGAATCGAGCAGGTTCCATTTACACCATTGTGGATTTCTTCACCATTTTAGTGACTCATGTCATTATGAGATTTTTATGAATAATAAAAATGACATCATACTTTATTTCAGCTCGGGATTACACAAAATGACAGACTACATATACAGCGACGGAAAAGACAAAGTTGGAGTAGCATCAACAACTAATAATAATATAATAATTATGTACAGGTATATGAAGAAAAGAAGACTGCGTATGTATACATTAAGCAATGAGACTTACTGTATACGTAAGACAATAACTGACATAAAATGGAAGACTGCAGTATCTGCAAAAATACAGAACTGAGAAAAACGGTAGATACTCCCTTGCCTTACTACTGATTTTGCAGATACTGCAAACGAGATCCCCTAAATACTCGTGGAAGGTATTGAAGAATCATTCAGAAACTGCAGTAACTTGTGTATTAGTGTTTCAGGAGCCCAATAGTTGGCATATCTCAATTTCGAAAATTCTGCAGATACTGTAGTTTTCCATTTTAGGGCAGAATGGCTGACAACAGCATCCGGTGGGTCACGCGAGAAAAAAAAAAAAAAGGAGATTTAAGGCAAAGAATAAGGACAATGCAGAGAATGCAAGACGCGAAGCATTCAAGATGCAAAACTTCCGGATACCATTAATCACCCAACTTCTTGAAGGAGCAATAAAAAGTTCGGACGATAATCCTCTGCCTAACTTTCGGAAAGCTCTACAGGTGGGCTTTTTTTTTCACGGAGCAAAGGTAGGTTTTGCTTGGTGCGATTATCGTTCAACGATCTTCGTTCATGGACTAATAGTGATCGTTCATGGATTAATGATGATCGTTCGTGGATTAATGATGGTCGTTCATGGATTAACGATGGTCGTTCATGGATTAACGATGGTCGTTCATGGATTAACGTTGATCGCTTATGAATTAACGATGATCGTTCGTGGATTAACGATGGTCGTTCATGGGTTAACGATGATCGTTCGTGGATTAACGATGATCGTTCATGGATTAACGATGATCATTCATGGATTAATGATGATCCTTCATGGATTAACGATGATCGTTCATGGATTAACGATGATCGTCCGCGGATTAACGATGGTCGTTCATGGATTAACGATGATCGCTCATGAATTAACGATGATCGTTCGTGGATTGACGATGATCGTTCACGGATTAACAATGATCGTCAAACGATTTTTAGAGCGCTAATTTGCTTGTTTTTTTTTTTATTTGGCTCTTTTGCTTTGAGCGACTGACATAGCGAATTAGTGCTCTAAAAATCGTTTGACGATCATCGTTAATCCATGAACGATCATCGCTGAGCGTTAATCGCGCCGTGCAAAACCTACCTTAAGGCCTCACTCCTCATGAGATAAGGGAAAGCTGCGGAAAAACTGAAAAACTGAAAATAGAAGAGACGAAAAGGGAGGCATTATGGATGTTTTTCCATGGAAATGATATCCATTTATCCAGTGTTTTTTCATATTTCGTCCGAATGCTACTAGTGATAGTACGCCCACAGTCACCTCAGGGACTAGAGTGGGCGGAATTGGAGAGGATTTCGAAGGTGAATTATAAATATATGCAGCAATAAACATTTTATGGAGTTTTACCTGGAAACATCAAGAAACCTTCCGCCTACCCAATGGGCAAAGCGTATATACACGCTGACCTTCGTATCTGCTACCTAATTTGGTCAATACAGTATATCCTGAATCGACAAATGTGATTTTGTTCTACCATATAAAAACTCGCAAGTCACTTTCCATTCGCAGTCAGTTCAAGCATGGGGGACGAAATTAATTTTGATACTTGCACTCAAAATTAATCACAATACGAGAACAAAGGTGAATTTGCCTTTCAACCAAAAATCAGCCAATCATTTTCACTTTAAGGTCATCCAAAGCATGAAGAATCTTGGCTAAGAAAAGGGTTGAAATGAAAGTAACTGATTTGATGAATCTACAGAAGAATAAATTTAGCGCTAAAAGTGGTTCAAGCATGAACACTGAACTCTAAAAATTCACATTTCCACAAGCATGTAAAACCGTTTCAAAAGCTTCTAACAGGCATCTAATTATTCACTGACATCTTAACGAACCCTAAGGACCAATAGTTGACTTTCGAAATTGTTCAGGAAGTTACTGAAACTTAGTTAAAAGGAAAAAAATATTTTCGCCGCGTCGTAATTAACTAACAGCAGCGCGAGAGTTGAAGCTTATGACCAAGGCTCTTGACAAATAGCTCATACTCTCTCAGGCCTCAGTGTGACCCACTGCTACTTACACCGGGAAGTTTGAACCTTTACAAGACAGGGTCACGGACCTTGAATGACCCTACGATCAACAAAGCTCCCTTGAATGGAATATAGAATTTAGTCCAAAGGCCAAGCACTGGGACCTATGAGGTCATTCAGCGCTGGAAAGGAAACTGAGAGTAAGTAGGTTTGAAAGGTGTAACAGGAGGAAAACATCGCAGTTGCACTATATGCAATAACTGTTAGGAGAAGGTGGATAGCAAGATGGAAGAAAGATAACATGAATGGAGGTACAGTAAAAGTTATGAAAGGGGTTGCAGCTAGGGGCCGAAGGGACGCTGCAAAGAACCTTTCATAAAGCTCCCTTGATGCGGGCTCAGGGTCGTTACGAGTGACATGAAGTCTCGCGGAAATGATACTTCGTGTTATATTTTCTAATTAACGGGGTCGTTCCTCGCGTAGGGATTTTACACTCGAAGAAACCATTGGCTGATTCCTCGTTACAGAGCAATGGATTATAAAAGCTGAAAGGTTTTTTATATTGGGAAATAATGATGACCATTGCATGCAAGGCATCTGCTGGATATTTGCAACAAGGTCGAATACCGTTGTAACAATTTGGTATCATACAAAAATTCATAAACAATCTAAACCTAATTGCACAGAGAGAGAGAGAGAGATGATTAGGCGATACAACCTGACTCCAAAGAACTGAACAGGTGATACCGAGTGTAAATGCGCGAGAGAAAACAATGAACAGGTGATAGGGAACCCTAACCATATATACACATACTGACAGACGGATGGATTGATAGACAGAGATAGACAGAGAGAAAGATAGACAGAGAGATAGATAGACAGACAGATAGACAGACAGATAGATAGAGTTTTTCTTTATTAGCACTGAGTCACCAGAGGTAACATGAAGTTCCTGTAACCCGGAGGAGGCCCTACCTAAGAGACGTGTATGTGCGTGTATGTGTGTGTGCGTTTGTGTGTGTGTGTATCCACCATATGGCACCATGTTAACCCCTCCGCAACTCCGCCATCATCATACACACCATTAGCAAAACCTGATCGCTGGCGACCACCTACGTATGTGCGTGTGCGTATGTTGGTGTATGTGTGTGTGTATGTGTATGTGCGTGTGTACGTGTGTATCCACACGCAATCCTTATATCATTAAGCTCCTTCCGAAGTTCCGTTCGTCGATCACCGTCACCATCATCATCACCATCGTGTGGATCCCCCGTCAATATCCGTCATCGCGCGGCTACCTGTCAATTTCTATCGGCGATTGGATTCCCATCGATTGCCCCTCGCCCCTTACCTCCCACACCCCGCCCCCCTCCCCACTCGAAACGGCTCCATCGTGTCAAAACCTAAATAAGATTCTCCACTACATGTACGGAGGGCGTCCTCCCATTCACCAGTGAGAGGAGATCTCGTTGTCATCACTAAATACAGGAAGAAAAGTGGTTTTGCTTTTAATTGGGGAGGACAGTGGGCTGGGGAACCCAGTGCCCTTACCTGATCCAGTCTCGAAGAAAGCAAGGAAAAGGGAAGAGAGAAAGAAGGCTCGAAGAAAGCAAGAAAAAGGAAAGAAAGAAAGAAGGCTCCAAGAAAGCAGGAAGGATGAAAGAAAGAAGGCTCGAAGAAAGAAAGGAAAAGGGAAGATAGAAAGAAGGCTCGAAGAAAGCAAGAAAAAGGAAAAAAGAAAGGAGACTCCAAGAAAGCAAGAAAAAGGAAAGAAAGAAGGCTCGAAGAAAGAAAGAAAAATGGAAGAGAGAAAGGAAGACTCGAAGACAGAACAAGGGAAGAGAGAAAGAAAATGAGTCTGCGCACGCAGAGGTATAATGTATCTGTTCTTTTAAATGCGTACTGATCTTTCATTGTCGGTTCCTAAGACTAATCCTTCTATTTCAATCTAAGGGACGATAACTATGTTGAAAACGCAAACTTTTCCCAGAAGCTTTCATCATAAACTCCCACCAGAACTATTACGCATGAAGCAAAAGAAATATAACTAATATACAAAAAAAATTCAGTTCTCACCATCATTATTATATAATTATAAAATCATATAACTTCTAGATTCACCACAATGGTGAAACAAATCTACGATGATGGAAGTGTAAAGTTTCTATTTAAATATACAAAGCTGCGTATATTTACTGTAAATATATGTTTTACACTTACATCATTGGGGCTTTGATTCACCGTTATTATTGCTAATTATTGCATTACAAACAGGTGCTTCCACCTTGAAATAGATGGTCTTTATTATTATTATTATTATTATTACTGGAGAAACAAATCCACAGTTATGTATATGTACATATGTTTAAAGATAACACTGTACAGATAGCTTTCAGGGAATCTGTACAGTCTTATCTAAACATATGTACATATACATAACTGTGATTTGTTTTCCGATAAAAACTCACGCTACTGTATTTTATTATTATTATTATTATTATTATTATTATTATTATTATTATTATTATTATTATTAACAAACAATCATACAACCAGCGTAAGAAATGCTATCAACTCAGAACAAAAGCCTAAACGAAATAAATGCCCATATGTTAATGAAAAATCAACATAACAAGAACGAAGGGCATAACAAACAACTTGCAAATATGACTTCCCAATACTGCCCAGAGACATAAAAGGAAAAAAAAAAAAAATCCGTCGGAAAACCAACTCATTATTCCCCATCAAATTTCCCGGTTCTGATGTAACGCTGTATTGGAATGAGATCCGGTTCGCATTCCACGTTTTCATTAGGGACGAATGGGGTACTCTATCCCAATTTTACTATGATGCAATGCACTGTAATGAAGCTTTTACTCTTTGGCTACAGGAGATGAGGCATGGCTGAAAACAACGCTCACTACAAAAAATAAAAACACTATGAAGATCAGAGCTTGTTTCTAGTAATAATATATAAGTATATATATATATATATATATATATATATATATATATATATATATATATAACCCTCTACAATGAAACACAAGTGCTGATGATTTTATCTCGAACAAATAGCATCAACTGCCAATCTTCCTGCGATGTCGAGCTACATACAATCATTCGACCATGTGGAAGCAATTTCCTCATATCCATGCTGCACTCATATCGAAAGGAAGGCAATCTGTTCTGTACGATTTTCAATGACTTGAACCTGTTTATTCGAAAAGCATATGGGCAATCGTATTTTCGTTTTGTTAACATAAATTTAACATGGTAATCAATTCGTTGATATGGCCACGAAGACTCGTGTATTCTTGTCGATAGTATACATGCATGAAACGGAGGTCTTTTAGCATACATGAATACATATTATGATGCGTTCGTTTCGGTATTATACATGCGCATAACCATGCACACACATTCGAACACCAAGTTGGGAGCATAAAACGAGGCAATTACGTCAAATGAAGATCATTCCCTTCTGCTCCCACTATTAAGGTCAAAAGAACTCTTACTCCAACAATGATTCTTTCTTCAAATATTTCGTAAACGTCCCCGTACGTGTGTAGATACGTTGCCTTGGAGTGAGGGCAAGGGAGAGAGAGAGAGATGGGAGGGAGGAATGGGAGAGGCAAGATATTTGAGAGAGGAGACTAAAGGAGCCACATGGCCCTGCTGTGCCTTTACCGTTAACCCATGTGTCTCTGTCTGAATGTCTGTCAATACTCCCGCAGGACGTATAGCTAATCTCCTTTTAACATCGACACGAAGCACCGTAACAGGGTGGGGAATGGCCCTATATGTACAATGTTCTCCTCATGGTGTCATGCTGGAATATATTCAGCCGCTTTAAAATTCTGCACCTGATTCAAATTTCATCATACATTCTCAGTCAGCCTTCTCAAACGTTCAGCGTATTGTAAGTGTATGTTTTGACGAGTTTGTGTGGAACAGTGTCACTTAATCCGTGTTTGAAATATAAATTTTAAAAATTTTAGATGTAAATTTTAAAAATTTCAAATATAAATTTAAAAAAATTTTAAATATAAATTTCATCACACATTCTCAGCCAGCCTTCTCAAACGTTCAGCGTATTGTAAGTGTATGTTCTGATGAGTTTGTGTGGAACAGTGTCACTTAATCCCTGTTTTAAATATAATTTTAAAAATTTTAAATATAAATTTTAAACATTTCAAATATAAATTTTAAAAATTTTAAATATAAGTTTTATATATTTTACATATAAATTTTAAAATTTTAAATATAAATTAAAAAAATTTAAATATAAATTTTAAAATTTTTAAATATAGATTTTAACAAATTTTAAATACAAACTTAGAAAATCCTAAATATCAATTAAAAACATTTTAAACATAAATTTTAAACTTAAATATAAATAATATAAATTTTAAACATAAATAAAAAATATTTAAAAAACACAGTCGATATACAACTTCTGCACCGAAATTTAAACCTTGTGACCCATATGAAAAAAAGGAGGGTTAATTATGCCAACTTACGTATCTAACAAGCTTTCGGAACGCTTAACAAACATCTAACGATACGGGAAGGTTCAACATCGATCCCACAAGAAGAGTCTGCAAGAGTAGCAGACGTCACGTCTCTGACGAGTTTCTCAAAAACATTGTTTAAATCAGGTCTAAAAGAATGGTGCAATGTAAATAGAGAGGGATTATGTGCTGTTGATGAGGCTTCCGTGTACGTGTATAAAGTGGCACCATGATTGCGAAAGCGCCCTGTTTAATATGATAAAACTACTGTGTTCTCAAACAAGGACTGATGCCACTGACGTCACTGCAATGAACGTGGATATAATGAGGCACTTGTATTGGTCCACAGGGCAGCAAATGACCGTGAAAAAAGTTTATTTTTAACGAAAAAAAAAAAAAAAAAGTCGACGTGCTGACGAGGCCTTTTGCGTATTTTTTTCGTTTACAAAAGAAGTTTTTTTTTTAGGAAACCCAAAAATAGGTCCAACTTTAATCCAGGCGCTAAAGAAAAAAGAAGGGTAGTGACTATGGTTTTTTTTGCCGTTGTTATTCTTGGAAGGAACCGTTTATTGGTGAAAAAATAAAAGGGAGAATTTTTTTTTACGCTTCCCGAATACACTTCTCAAGGTAATAGGAAAGAATTTTTTTTTTTTTTTGTAAGGATTTCGATACTTAACAGAATTTATAGAAAATGCTGGCGATACAAATAAAAATGGAGATTTGAAACTAGAGTCTCTGAATTTACAACAGCCAACAGAAATATATTGGATGATAGTTTCGTCCGTTATAATAATAATAATAATAATAATAATAATAATAATAATAATAATAATAATAATAATAATAATAATAATAATAATAATAATAATAATAATAATAGCAGTGAGTAGGAAAAACCACACCAATAATAATAATAATAATAATAATAATAATAATAATAATAATAAATAATAATAATAATAATAATAAATAATAATAGGAAAAAGCAACGCCAGCCAATAATAATAATAATAATAATAATAATAAATAATAATAATAGTCAAAAACTTAACAGCAAAATAATACAAAAAACAAAACAAAAATAACGCGAAATAAAACCAGGCATACAGGTAGCCCAACAGGTAAACATGTACCTGGAAAGACAAAAGTAGAGTCCATCCACCCCGGGCTTAAAAAAAAAAAAAAAAGCCAGCGGAAAAAAAAACAGAAAAAAAAATGAAAGTGGCTTCAATAAAAAGTAATTTGGAAGTATTCAATGCGCGCAGCCAATGAATTAGGAAAATTCACTTTACGTCCCGCGTTCCCGAGTGATTATGTATGCCTTCCCAATTTCCCTCCAAATAACAGACTGCCATCGTCACAAAAGGGTGGTCCGGTAAAAAAAAAAACATATAAAAAGTTGATTGATTAATTGAGAATTATCCGGTATCTCCGATAAAAAAGAAAAAGATAAGTTGGGAGTGTTGATGATACACGGACAATGTTAAGAAAAAATAACCTGTAAACTCTTGAGTAATGGGTTGCGCTCTATCTTTCCACTGCGGACGATTTCTGAAAGAAAGCTGCTGTTTGTTTTATATAATGGATAAAAGCCTGAAGATCTTTATACTTAATAAAAACAAGTAAAAATGTGACGAAGCTTCTTCGGCGCAATCGAGTTTTCTGTACAGCCGCTACACCGTATAATCTAGGCTACCGAAATTGGATCTATCTCTCGGTGGTCTAGGTATAATGCTGTATGAGCCGCGGCCCATGAAGCTTTAACCACAGCTATCTTTAGCCTTAAGTAAAATAAAAACTACTGTGGCTACAGGGCTTCAATTTGGTATGTTTGATGAGTGGGGTGGATTATCAACATACTAATTTGCAGCCCTCTAGCCTCAGTAGTTTTTAAGATCTGCGGGTGGACAGAAAAAGTGCGGACGGACAGACAAAGCCAGCACAATAGTTTTCTTCTGCAGAAAACTAGAAAATGAAAAGGAACAAGAATCCCTCTTAAATAATAACTTTATTTCTCCTGGCACAATTAACCGTAGTAACTTCGATCCTACCATATTAATTCCGTTTATATAACCCTCGCCCCTTCTTGTTTATTGCTCTTGAAGTTTGCCATAAAGCGCGCGCAAACGCGCAGTAAGTTTAAAATAACGCGCGCAAATGCGCAGTAAGTTTAAAATAACGCGCGCGTCAGCAAAAGACTCGAACAAATAAAGGTCCTACGACAGTCCTTAATCGCCGGATACCAATTTAGTGGGGGTAATTACATGCCATTAATTTTAAGCAAATAAGCTTAGTGGATGCTCTCTTCCCCCCAACTCCCCGCCCCCCCTCCCCGCCCAACCCCCGTTTCTCCCATAGCAAGCCCGTATCTTGTCCCGCTTCCAACCGCCTCTATCTCTCTCTCTCTCTCTCTTTCTCTCTCTCTCTTTCATGCTTCTAACCCTATCGCTCTCTCTCTCTCTCTCTCTCTCCTCCTCACTCTTCCTCCTCCCAACATTCTCTCTCTCTCTCTCTCTCTTGCTTCCAACTCTCTCCCTCTCCTTTTCCCCCACCCCCTTTCTCTCTCTCTCTCTCTCTCTCTCTCTCTCTCTCTCTCCTCCCCTTCTTACTTTCTCTCTCTCTTCCTCCCCTCTCTCCCCATCTCCCTCCTTTTTCTTACCCATCTCTCTCTCTCTCTCTCTCTCTCTCTCCCCCTAAGTAGTAAATTTACAGCCCCAGGCAGTACTTCTGGAAGCTACTGTAGTTGGTTCGCAGCGAGACAGACACAGAGTTCCACACAAACAACGACATTAGGAGCAGAGTTTCGAACACTTCCTGCAGATTTGGGTCCGGGGAAGGCTTCGAGGGACATCGGAATGGTTGGTTACCGCGACGTTATTTAGACGGAGCAAAACGTCCCTCGTCGTTTCCAACTCGATTTCGTCTCAAAAAATAAATAAATAAAGTCTTGCAGTTAAGGTTTGGGTTCTGAATAGGTTCACCATCTACGTCAGCATCGCCATTATTATTATTATTATATTATTATTATTATTATTATTATTATTATTATTATTATTATTATTATTATTATTATTATTATTATTATTATTAAGCGATTTTCCCTTTCTAGGAGAAAAATGGGGCTGGCCTGAGAGGTGTGTTTACGACAAAATAAATAAACAAAAATCTTGCAGTTAATATTTTGATTCTGAATAAATTCACCATCATCATCAGATCATCATCATCATCGTTATTATTATTATTATTATTATTATTATTATTATTATTATTATTATTAAGAAATTCTCATTATCACGAGGTGATTTACGAGAGGGGGAAAAGAACTGAACCAAAAACATATTATCAAAGAAGTTGGACAGCTAAGCACGAAGACACCCTAGATTAAATCTGAAAAGTAAAAGAGGGAAATCATCGCAGCTACATGCCAAAACAGGGTAAGCACTCTACAGGCACCAGCCTTCCTGAGGGGATGATTAAAACATTCATTAAATTCCTCTCTCCCGTCGGAACGATACTTGGCTATTCCGCTACGGCAGATGGGATCAAGTTACCAGCTTTGGTTGAAAGTGGTGTACCGAGCAAGTCAAGAATTCAGCTTTACACTTTATTTCCACGTGTAGGAAAGTAGTTTCCACTTTCTTCTGTATTATTATTATTATTATTATTATTATTATTATTATTATTATTATTATTCTAGGTTACTGCATTCTGCCAGAAAAATCAATTATCGGAAAAATAGAGAAAACCCTATATAAATTGAATGCCGCTACCTATTATTATTATTATTATTATTATTATTATTATTATATTATATTATTATTATTACGTCACAACCCCGCCAAGCCATTTAAGAGAAAAGGAGAAAACAAGGAGAATGCAATAAATAATAAATTACAAAGCAGCGGTTAATTATAAACAAACATAAACCGCAAATATAAAAATCAAGATCAACTTGCACACCGCTTATTTGTTAACTATTAATAATATTCTTATTAACACTGAACATGCCTCTTTCGCAGATCTTCAGAGGTCTGGGATGATATTTTTTTATTTTTTTTTTATTTTTCTGACTCTCCACCTCTGGTTTCTCCTTCGAGCCTGGGCAAGATTGGGCACTGTGCTGTCTGAGCTACTAATATCTGTATTTAAACAAGTATAAAGACGCGTTACGTTATCTAATGTTAAAAAATGCATTCATACATACATGTAGATTCGGACATACAGTATGTATATATATATATATATATATATATATATATATATATATATATATATATATATATACATATACATACACACACACATTGGTCTGTCACACTGAATTCAACATGTGGAAAATTTACATAATCTTCGACTGGGTGTTTTAGAAGGTTTAACTCCCATCCACAGAATTTAGATTTTTTAGTCATTATGAACGTACCCAATTCTCCATCATGCTCGCAAACCTAAACCAACGAGAAAGCTATCATATATTTTAATAAGTTTTATGAGAAAAATATTTTAAGTTTGCAAACGTAGCCTAGAGAAAAATCCATCATAAAGTTTTCAATGATTCTACAAAAATCAGCGATTCTAAATGGTAAAATATTTCAAAATATAAAACTAACGAAAACTAGTAATTATTCGCAATCGATGCAGAGGATCACAATTATTTCATAATGATTACTAATTTTTCTACACATTCTCTTTTAAGATGAAGAAAATTCATCGCATGCACTGTCAACCAATTCTGCAGATTATTCCATACTTATATCGCTTTGGAGATTCATAACGTAAAATCCGTACCAGTTTTGCTAAACGTCAACAACCCCCAAATACAGAACTGCATAAAAAGCATTCTCGAGCAATTCTTGCTAACAGTAGCAACCCCATTTTATATATAAAAAATTATCCACCCCAAAATTTATATAAAAAAAATTATCACAAAATACAGAACTACATAAAAAGCATTCTCGAGCAATTCTTGCTAACAGTAGCAACCCCATTTTATAGCAAAATTATCACCCCAAAATTTATATAAAAAAAATTATCCAAAAACAGAAAAGTACATGAAAAGCATTCTCGAGCAATTCTTGCTAACAATAGCAACCAAACATACCAGTATCCCAAAATATAAAAGCATTCTATATTTTAAATCATATTTAGAATTATTACATAAAATTCCAACCATTCCTGCTAACATTTCGTGCAAGACTTGAGCAAGGCTGGGCGAGGAGAGAAAAAATTCATCAGGGGAAAATGTCCCCTTCCTTTAACGACGGGAGGAGAGAGAGAGAGAGAGAAAAGGAAGTCTCCCGGAGACAGGTACATCGATCATCATTATCTAA
>NC_089742.1:49471770-49476770 GCF_040412425.1 Macrobrachium rosenbergii
ACGCTAAACGTTTACATAAAGTAGCTGAGAGAGAGAGAGAGAGAGAGAGAGAGAGAGAGAGAGAGAGAGAGAGAGAGAGAGAGAGAGATTAAAAAAATTATACGCTTTTACATAAAGTAGCTGAGAGAGAGAGAGAGAGAGAGAGAGAGAGAGAGAGAGAGAGAGAGAGAGAGAGAGAGAGAGAGAGATTAGCAAAAATTATACGCTAAACGTTTACATGAAGTAGCTGAGAGAGAGAGAGAGAGAGAGAGAGAGAGAGAGAGAGAGAGAGAGAGAGAGAGAGAGAGAGAGATTAGCAAAAAAATTATACGCTAAACGTTTACATAAAGTAGCTGTGAGAGAGAGAGAGAGAGAGAGAGAGAGAGAGAGAGAGAGGAGAGAGAGAGAGAGATTAGCAAAAATTATACGCTAAACGTTTACATAAAGTAGCTGAGAGAGAGAGAGAGAGAGAGAGAGAGAGAGAGAGAGAGAGAGAGAGAGAGAGAGAGAGAGAGATTAGCAAAAGAATTATACACTAAACGTTTACATAAAGTAACTGAGAGAGAGAGAGAGAGAGAGAGAGAGAGAGAGAGAGAGAGAGAGAGAGAGAGAGAGAGAGAGAGAGAGAGATTAGCAGAACAATTATACGCTAAACGTTTACATAAAGTAGCTGGAGAGAGAGAGAGAGAGAGAGAGAGAGAGAGAGAGAGAGAGAGAGAGAGAGAGAGAGAGAGAGAATCCTGCTTCTCCCAAGCACAAAGCTATTATCCTTATCATAAAGGAAGGTAAAAACGTCCGGCCGAGTGGGTGAGTCATTAGAATGAGTCACGCTTCCCCTGACTCACAACTTTCTTAAAAGAGCAAAATGTTTCATGGCGCAGTAAACGTCAAAAAGTTTAAAGCGGTTTATTTCTCCTCTCCCTCTCTCTCTTTCTCTCTCTCTCTCTCTCTCTGTCATTCCTCTCTTTTTCCTTTCTCCTTTCCCTTCCATAAATAATAAAACTTTTCCATTGATTTTTTTTCCTTTAAAAATGTAATTCTATGTGATATTCTCGGGTGATGACACGTGATCCTTTCTCCTGCCCAAGGGCAATCAAGGTTTTGTTCCCAAGGTTTTCCCTCCCCCTAGCCTCACCCGACGAGCTGCTCCACCCCCCTAAACACGGCCCAACCGACCCAAGGGTCTACAGTCGAACCTTACTATAGGGACCTGTTCTATGGGCGCAGTGGTGACACGGCAAATTATACATTTTTATGTTGCTAATAAAAGTGATAGTGATGGTGGTGAATATTTTATAAACCCAATTTAAAATTGCCTAAATGCTTACAGTACTTTCTCATTTCTTTATCCACTCCAAAACCGGTGTATATCCCATTATTATTATTATTATTATTATTATTATTATTATTATTATTATTATGTTACTGTATCTTTGACTAAACTGTATTTCCAAGCCGTACTTGAATAACGCTGTTTTAGTAACTTGAATAACAATAATAATAATAATAATAATAATAATAATAATAATAATAATAATAATAACGGTATTATTATTATTATCATTATTATTATTTCCTCCTTGCAGTCAACATCCCTGGCCCTACCAAAAACAAAACCCAAAAAACTGGGAAGACTGAAAACAACAGTTCATTCAGCATCAGCCATTCACGGCTACCCCACCGACTACAATACACCTTTAGTCCCAAGAGACTATACGGTGAAAAAAAAAAAACCTCTTGACATGTTAGAAACGACCTAACCTTTCACAATCCCTTCGATCAATGTGAGCAGCCTTGGCTGGGGGTGTCACGCGCCTTCCACAAAGCATTCTTTTCGTGGGGGTGAGGACAGAAGGACAAAGCCTTGGCTTAGGTCATAATCAAATAGGAGGAGAAAGGATAAGAAAAGGTAGTCGCTCAGATATAAGAGCGAGATGAGATTGCCGTGGAAATGCAAGTTGAGTAATGAATGTTTATGTATGCATGTATGTATGTATGTAAATACATACATATACATATATATGTATATATATATATGTGTAAATATATAGATACTGTATATATATTAACTTTGCCACTTATATACAATTATCTGTGAATTAATGCAATTATTGACAGTACCTCATAGATACCATCCAGTTTCAATGAGGTCTTGTCAGTAATATTATACATATATATGCAGTATATATATATACATATATATAAACAAACATACATATAATTACCTATCTATAAATATACATACATACATACATATATATATATATATATATATATATATATATATATATATATATATATATATATATACATACAAATGTTGCCATACGGTAGCAGTCGAGATATTCCACTTAGCGGATAACCCGCCCAAAATTTTTTTTTTTTTTTTGCAACCTGGAATCAGCTGTTAAAAGAAAACAAACCAATGCTTCACGATACGACATAGTCCTTCATCGAGTCACCAAGGAAAAGAAATGGCATCTAGAAACAGAAAGAGGACATCTACTCCACATCTGGTTCCTGGCTAAATTTTGGTAGGGCGAGTGTGCGGAACTCCGCTTTCACTGGATGTTCCCAACTACAAATTCCTTATTTAAATTCAAGGCTAACGGCCTGCCTGCCTCTCTCTCTCTCTCTCTCTCTCTCTCTCTCTCTCGTCACGTCCCACTAGGCTGAAAGTCAAACTTTTTTCCCATTCTTTTCCTTAGTCTTCTCTCTCTCTCTCTCTCCTCCCTCTCTCCTCTCTCTCTCTATCTCTCTCTCCTCTCTCTCTCTCTTCTCTCTCTCTCTCTCTCTCTCTCTCTCTCTCTCTCTCTCTCTGTACCTTGCTGCCTTGCGTAACTTTTTTTTTTCATCAAAAGGAAGTTGAATATTCACAAACGCTGAATATTTACAATTTAAAAGAAATCTGGCGTAGAAAAGCGTAGGGGTGGTGGGGGGTGGGAGGGGGGGGACCATGAAACGACGATACAAGTCTACGTATATTTCCCGTGTTGTAAGTGTTGATGGAAATTGGCTCGTGAACTTCATCCTCTTCATCCAACTTGCTGCTATTACTGTTACCCCTACCCCTGCTACTACTACTATACTCCTACTACTACTGTTACTACTGCTACTACTACTATTGCTGTCTACTTGGAGAGAGAAGCACTGAGCTAGCTGAACAAAACAGGCCATTTATTTTACCAACGTGTAAAATCATCACATGACTTGTAATGCAATCTGTTTTTTAATTCCAAATAACAAAATATCGCTATATTGTTCTTCATATCGTCTCGCTTATTATAAATCCATTAAACAAAAAAAAAAAGAAGCACACGATGAAGTAAAAGGAGAAATGCTAGCTTTTCAAAAATAAATAAATAAATAAGTAAAAGAAACACATGATGAAGTAGAAGGAGAAATTCGAGCTTTTCAAAAATGAATATATAAATAAAAGAAACACATGATGAATTAGAGGGAGAAATGCTAGCTTTTCAAAAATAAATAAATAAAAGAAACTTGATGAAGGGAGAAATGCTATATTTCAAAAATAAACAAATACAGTGAATATATATGTATGTATGTATGTATGTATGTATGTATGTATGTATGTATGTATGTATATATATATATATATATATATATATATATATATATATATATATATATATATATATATATATCACACATTACACAGGTGAAAATAATGTGACATATATATATATATATATATATATATATATATATATATATATATATATATATTATATATATGTGTGTGTAATATACAATTATATATATACATACATATATATATATATATATATATATATATATATATATATATATATATATATATATATATATATATATATATATATACATAGTAAAAAACCTACTGAAACGTCCACCCACGACCAGACAAGCCAGCCGTAATCAGTACCATTGGGAAAGTCCTTAAAATGGAGGGGCAGATTTAAAGAGACCGCATAAATCAGGAGGAGATGGAAATGGTATTACGGGGGTCTTCTTACTATAAAGGGCAGCTGGCACCTCAGATTTATTGCATTCATCTACAAATGGAGGTCCCGGGATGAATGAGTCAGGAGAATGGATCCGCTGGGTTCACAAATTTGGGGTAGTGATGCCCTTTTCTTTTCTTTTCCTTTTTTTGAGAAAAAGAAAGAAAAAATATTAAAAGCTCAAAAAAAAAAAAAAATTAAAAAGCCCTAAAGTTGGAAATGATCGACAAATTTCTTACAAAAATAACTCATGCCAACCTAAAGTACCCAAATGAATGAATTAATATACAATATATTTACGTACTCGGCAAGCAGTTTTTGCTGTGATTCATATTTCAATATGGAAGTCTATAAAATAATTTTTTTTTTTTTAACCTTTCGGTTCGTACATTCGAAATCTCCAACACTGTATATGGTTTATCAATATATATGGAGGGATTACTGTCGAATATATTCCCTTATAGGCTGTTTTATTACGAATAACCTATTCATTACTTTTTAATGTGAAAGTAAATTCCAAGGCTGTCAGCATCATTCTCATTAACAGGTTTGACACGCCCTGGCACAATCTTCTTCAGCATCTTTTTTTCTACTTCGTAGCTGCTGGGCGTCTGACCTTGACCTTGAAAATCGACGTTGATTTGTGTTTTTGTATTTAATGGAAAATCTTTCAGGAACATTTTAATGGGAAACTGCTTCGAAGTGTCACTGATTCCTTGAATAGAAAACATTTGTTTTATTCTTAAAATTTCATCATGAAAAGACTCCCAACCACTCTTAAATTTTCTACCCACTGAGCAAACATTTTTAAGTACTTTTAAACATTATTATCTGCACAAATGCTATTAAAACTTGGCCTCCAAGATATATACATGTATATTTATTTATACATTTATATAACATATATATATATATATATATATATATATATATACACACACACACACACATATATATATATACACACACATATATATATATATATATACAAATAATGAAGAGACAAGAAAAGCTTAA
>NC_089742.1:49481770-49504270 GCF_040412425.1 Macrobrachium rosenbergii
GAAGAAGAATTGCCTTAACTGTCATAACCTTGGTTTGAAGAATAAAATAGAATTTTGACCAAAAGGCCAAGCCCTGGGACCTATGAGGTCATTCAGCGCTGAAACGGAAATTGACGGTAAGAAGGTTTGAAAGGTGTAACACGCAGTTGCACCGTGAAACAATTAGCCTATTAGGAGAGGGTGGAAAGTAAGACCGAAGAAAGGGAATATGTACGGAGGTAGAGTAAAAGCAATGAAAGGAGTTGCAGCTAGGGGCCGAAGGGACGCTACAAAAACCTTTAAACTCTGTCTACAGTGCACCGCATGAGATTCACTGACGGCAATACTTCCCTACGGAACTTGGTTTGAAGAGCTCAGCGCAGAACCAAACCTTACACTGAAGTGAAAGGCAGGAATTAAGAAGAAAAAGAGAAGAAATGGAGCGTATATTAAAAGGAAATAAATCAGACTCGCAGACTAGTTTGCTATGCTATTCTGGGGAAAACAATTGATTTCTTTTCGTCTTCTCTTTTAATAAGAATAAATCAAAAAACCTTTGTCGACAAACCATCAAATGCGAACACATCTAACGACCCTAAAAAGAAAGACTTCGATATGGTCCCTATACGTGTAGGCAGGTGACCTTTCTAAACAAGGTCGAAACTTCGGACACGCAAAAGACTTAACTGCGGCCTGACCCAAGGTCAAGAGAGGACCTTGGTCTGACCTGTGGCTAAATCGTGCCACGCGCGACGGCGTAAAACCGCGTTTATAAGGAAAGCGGTAAGTAGTCCCTTACATAACTTTGGAACCAAGTTCGCTTTAGTTAGTTATGGTAGTTAGAGTCCGTGTGCCTCAAATAAAACATATAGTGGGGCATTAAGGCCATTAACCTGTCTCCAAGTGGATGTAGGGGAAAATTCCACAGTTACAAGATAAGGGAAAGGAAAGTATGCTGATACAAGCAGAAAATCTCCACCGCACGACCAGACTGAGAAATATGAAAGGAAAAGGAAAACTGGCCCTTGTCGTTGGCCCTTCCATAGAAAATCAGATATTTCAGGGAAGGGAGAGAAAAAAAAAAACTCTCTCAAATTACCTTTACATCGGGAACTCGAATTCACCGAAGCGGAGGAAATTAACATCGGCACAGTATCATTTCACAGGAAAAAAAAACTACTTCTGTAGGAAGACCAGCAATAAAAGGCTTTTATATTTAGGTATTTTCCTTCGAAATAAACTGCGACTGAAACCCCGTTAACAAAACAAAGAAGAAGACTTATATACGGTCTGACCATGTCTTTGTTTTCTTAATGGGTATCAAGTTGCTCTTCATTTCGAAGAAATGTGTAATAAAGATGAACAGAACAGAATAGTCAAAGAAGAATGGAAAGGACTGAGTACTACTAAAAAAAAACTCTTGGGAATTTTCTATACATACATACATATATAAACACACATACGTGTGTGTGTGTGTGTGTGTGTATATATATACATATATATATACAGTATATATAATTTATATATATGCATGTGTATGAGCATTATAGGCAAGCCCATATCCACTTATAAATGTGTGCATATATATATGATGGAAAATGACTAAATACTAACAAAACATACACAGAGATTAATAAAATAAAACATAAGATACTCAAAACAAAAATAGAGAAAATCACTATTTTCGTCCAGAGTAGGAATTACCTTTAATAATAGCGATCTTAGTACGTCGCACTCTCGACTTCTACGAGGAAAATATACATACATAAATACACATACATACATACATACAAACATACATACATACAGATGAGTACGCAAGCCCCGGGAACAATACGTGACATGAACCAGAATGATTACTTGTCAAAAAACGCTAGAGAAATTCTAATGTATGACAGGGACTCGAATGATTCCTCGTCAAAAAAAAAGTAAAATAGAAAGAGAAATTGTAACAGGAATTCGAACAGAAGAAAGAAAGACCCAGCACAATAAGGATGTCGAACAGGGCGTCAAATCAGCGCTGACACAAAATCAATGGCAATGAATTATCTCACTCCGGAGCACTGGGAACCAGATTTTGGGAAAATAGACAAAAATGTTAAGAGAGAATGATGGGAAAATGGATGGTTTTATCTTTACGGTAATTTTTACACGCTGGTGATATATATATATATATATATATATATATATATATATATATATACATGTATATATGTATGTATATGTATATATACATATATTGTATGCATAAGTGGATATACTTTTATACATATATATATTTTTTTTACACACATCACATGTATATGTACAAGTGTGTGTGTGTGTGTTTAATATCTTCAAAAGAAATAGTGTACACAAACATACACACACAGTACATATACATATAAATGTTTGTGTGTTTGTGTGTATACGTGTATGTGCGTGTGTTTGTTGGTGTTCAGCAAACTCTGCAAGGTGAACATACACGAAGACGGACGAATACATCGTAAATTGCAAAAACAATCTTAAACTTATACATATCCCAAGAATTGGTTATGCAGCTGTACTTCATAATAACAGCATCTTCATTCGTTTGTTACCCATTTGCATTAGAATAAAACAGATTCTATTAATCGACGCCAATCGGTAAAATCATCCGAAAGAAATCCTGGACTCATATCTAGACCAGAATCCATCCGAAAATGTAATCAATTCTGCATCAACACTCAATAAAAGGTCTTTCAAATCCATCGATAACATTTTTATGAATCTTGAAGACAATCGAACTAGCAGTTATATATGAATACAATGCTTCGTCCAATTCTGAAAAAAAAAGGCTTTGCCCAGTTTTGAATGAAAAGCTTAAAGGTTTTGAATAAAAAAAGCTTCGTCCAGTTTTGAATAAAAAGCTTTGTCCAATTCTGTAAAATAGTAGCTCTTCGTCCAGTTTTGAATAAAAAGCTTTGTCCAATTCTGGAAAAAAAAAGAAGCTGTGTCCAGTTTTGAATAAAAGCTTAATTCAGTTTTGAAAAAAACTTTGTCCAGTTTTGAATGAAAAAGCTTGAGTTTTGAAATGAAAAGCTTCAAGTTTTGAATAAAAAGCTTTGTCCAATTGTGTAAAAAAAGCTTTGCCCAGTTTCGAATGAAAAGCTTCAAGTTTTGAATAAAAAGCTTTGTCCAATTCTGTAATAAAAAAAAAAAGCTTTGTCCAGTTATGAATAAGAAGCTTCGTTCAGTTTTGCGAGCTCAGATAAAAATAACCACATTCGTCATCACTGAGTCCATTTACTAATTCTGTCGTGATTCCATCAGTGACCTTTTGACCCCACACTAGAAGATGACTCACCCTCGTCGGACATCTGAAGTATGTCATCTATTTCATACAGAATCTTGTATATATATATATATATATATATATATATATATATATATATATATATATATATGTGTGTGTGTGTGTGTGTGTGTGTGTTACGGTTACATTTCTGAAGACGATGGACGCCATGACAATTGCATTATATATACGAACACGTTTACTACTGAAACCATAGAGTGAGAAAGAGAATACAACTGGTAAAGAAATAAAAGAATGACCGAATAAAAGAAACTACAGAGAGAGAGAGAGAGAGAGAGAGAGAGAGAGAGAGAGAGAGAGAGAGAGAGAGAGAGAGAGAGAGAGAATACAACTGGTAAAGAAATACTGATAAAAGAAAACGAGAGAGAAAGAGAGAGAGAGAGCGAGAGAGAGAGAGAGAGAGAGAGAGAGAGAGAGAGAGAGAGAGAGAGAGAGACATAATTTGTAGCGATACTGAAAGAATAGGTGAATAAGAGACACTAGAGGGAGTGACAGAGAAAATACAACTGGTAAAGAAATACTAAGAGAATGACATAATATAAAAAACTAAGAGAGCGAGAGAGAGAGAGAGAGAGAGAGAGAATGCAATCTGTAAAGATACTGAAAGAATATGGGAATACGAGAAAAAGAACAGAATGAAAGTAACTTAAGAGTGAGAGATAGCCTAATCAATTATAAACCTTACAGGTTATACCAAACGGGAACAAAATTACTCCACGATTCAAAAAAAAAAAAAAAAACTAAAAGGAAAGCAAACCTCCAAACGAAAACTAACCCTGAATGAGAATCAAACGTAAACAGATGATCTGAAGTTTAAAGCAAGATAGGCGGGGGAGAAGAGAAGACTGCAGTGGTATGGCCATGTGGTGAGAAGGGATGACACATGTAGGGAGGGAGAGTGATGCAGATGGAGGTGCCTGGTGTGAGAGCAAGAGGAACACCGAAGAAGAAGCTAAGAAGGTGGACGGATGTAGTTAAGAGAAGATCTGAGAGACAAGCAATCGTCAGATGACGATGCGTTTGACCGAGCCAGGTGGAGGAAGAAAGCTGTCAGAAACGTCGACCCCAACATAGAAGTGGGAAAAGATGCGGGGAAAGAAGAAGAAGAAGAAGAAGAAGAAGAAGAAGAAGAAGAAGACCGGGGAACACTTTCGGCCCCGGAGGAGCTGTTTGCCTTGACTCAGACCTCGGGAGATAAAATCGTCCCTTTGTAGGACATCATAAATCCGTGCCAAGATTGCCGTGGCGTCACTGTTTACACCAACATCGTCAGGAGGATTACTACTCGCGGGAGAAATATTTTCTTGTAAACAAGACGACCTTGCAGCGTGAGCTTCGCCCAATGGGGTTCACGAGTAGGAAGTGGTGCGTATCGAGTGACAGCTGTTTAAGGGTGTTTTTCCATATATATGAGTTATAAACACAATATAGTCAATATTAATATACTGTATATAGCCTATGTATGTATATATATATACATGTGTGTGTATGTTTGTTCACAAAATAACCATACAACTTCACTGTGTATACGGTATATATTCATATTACTCGTATAAAGCTTCAATAAGACCGGATGGTTTATATTCCAGATTCTTTAATTCAGAAAGTACAAGCTTTTGAAGACATACAGTTTTCTTCTTCAGGCACCGATGCACTCGTGTGTGCGTGTGTGTTTGTGTGTGTGTGTGCGTGTTTGTGTGTGTGCGAGTATCCACGTGCGTAAGTACACAGCCAGATGACACGATGAGACACCATTGAACGAAGCAGGCGGTTATCTGTGATGACGTCGAATCATTAGGAAAATACTGATAGGCGACAGCGAATATAGTGAAGGAAGAGAAGCTAAAGAAAAGAAGAAGAAGAAGAAAAAGTGTAATAATAATAATAATAATAATAATAATAATAATAATAATAATAATAATAATAAGAAGAAGAAGAAGAAGAAGAAGAAGAAGAAGAAGAAGAAAAGGATAATAAGAGTCTCTCTCTCCTTTACCGCTGATATGAAGTGGCTGGAATTATCAAGTGTTAGGTATTAAACTATTTAAAAAACTGATTTTAATTTTAGTTCCGCGTACGGGGAGGCGTTATCTATAAAAGGAAAAAGGTGGAGAAATAGAAATGAAAACAGGAAAGAAGGGCCAAGTAGCCAATGAGGAAACAGGTATCACATTTTAGGTATCACATTTTTGAAGAACTTCTCTTTCCCTCAAGGAAGAGAGATCGAGGAAAGAAAACCTTCACTGAACCGTTAAAAAGAGCAGGTACAAAGTCCAGTTGTAAAAGAAAAAAGATCAAATAAAAAGAGAAAATCTGTTTCTTTCGAATTCTCAAGACTCAGTGTAACCTACTGACCCTCACGGCAGACCCCCACCAAAGATCTGTTGCGAGTTTCCAAGTACTAATTTTTGGGGAAAAACTGCTGAGTCATCCCCAAGGCCAAGCGCTGGGACCTAAGAGGTCATTCAGCGCTGAAAGGGAAACTGAGAGTAAAAATGTCTGAAAGGTGTAACGGGAGGAAAGCCTCAAAGCAGTTGCACTATGAATCAACTGTTAGGAAAGGAAGATAA
This sequence comes from Macrobrachium rosenbergii, assembly GCF_040412425.1. Classification (NCBI taxonomy): domain Eukaryota; kingdom Metazoa; phylum Arthropoda; class Malacostraca; order Decapoda; family Palaemonidae; genus Macrobrachium; species Macrobrachium rosenbergii. Next base: position 49,487,654 of record NC_089742.1, read on the forward strand.
TATGAACGGAGGTACAGTCAAAGGAATGAAAGGGGTTGCAGCTTGGGGCCAAAGGGACGCTGCAATGAACCTTAAGTAATGCTACAGTGCACCGCATGAGGTGCACTGACGGCTCTACCTCCTACAGACAAAATGAACAGTAGGTTCTCTTTCTCCATGGAAAATAAATCATTTCAAGGGTGGTAGAAAAGTAGTTCCCTTATGAGAAAATCAATAACGAAGCCAACTAGGCCTATTAGATTAGGCCTCTACGCACAAGACTTAGTCAAGGGCATTGGTTATCGATTCCAGATAATACTGCTACAGATACCAGCAGCCAATAAAACATTCAAATTGCGTCATTATTCTTTGGTTTTTCGTGTAGAGCATATACCAGTTACCTTCTGTCGAATGTATAAGCTACACTCCCTACTGTCAATGAAATGTCATTTTCAACAAAAAATTCGACATTCAGATCACATGCTCTAAAATTCATAATAATAATAATAATAATAATAATAATAATAATAATAATAATAATAATAATAATAATAATAATAATAATAATAATAATATTTTCGTCGCTAAATATTCTATAAAAATTTTAATATTCTGGACTTGGAGAAACACCAAGCAAATCCACCAGCAATCAATTAAAAGCTATCTGCTAGAGATTAATAATAATAATAATAATAATAATAATATTTTCGTCCCTAAATATTCTATAAAAATTTGAATATTCTGGACTTGAAGAAACACCAGGCAAATCCACCAGCACTCAATTAAAAGCTATCTCGCTAGGAGATTAATTCACGAAGGCTAGAGCCACACTGGCCCCTCCATTCACTTCAAAAATCAGATTAATGAAAATTCGTCATATCGCAGCATGCCAGACTCTTCCAATTGGCGTCCCTTATCAGTTAAGTTTCATTCACAAAATTCTATAATAAAAGGCTTTCCTCAAGTCCCTGTGGTCTTCTTCCATATGAACTGGCTTCATCTGAATAATAATAATAATAATAATAATAATAATAATAATAATAATAATAATAATAATAATAATAATAATAATAGTATTTTGTTGAAAAATATGGCTGCATTTTGCGAATTGATTTTATATTGAGTTTTCTCAATTCTTCTAATAATTCGCTTTTCATGCACATCAATATTATTCAATAATTGTCCACTGTTCATATTTCGATGGATGAAACAGCTTATTTCTTACTGCGGAAATTCTTAATTTTAAAGCATTAGAACAGGTGACTGAAACCTGGGATGTATATCCGTAGATTTTCCTAATGGTATTTTCGGTGGTATTTCTTCTTTTTCCTTTTCTGACGTCTATCTTCTCAAAATGCTATCATAACTATATTTGCAGCCGGTAGCGATTACGTCATCCGACGTAGCTTTTATTCACAATTCGAGTAAAATTGACAAATGAATATATAATTTATAATTTATGAAGATTTAACTATAAAGTAGTTGGACAGCAAAAATGGAAGTAAGGAAGCAGGAACGGAGGTAAAGTAAAAGGCTATAAAACCGGTACAGCTGCAGACAACCTTCAGTAATGTCTACAGTGCACCACGTGGGTTTCACTGACAGCATTTACCCCCCACCCCTGAGGAAGACAAATGAATATAAAATCTTAATGCTTTATAATTCGTAAGTAACTTCCGGGAGCAATTTTTCCCGTTGCATCTGATGCTCTAAGCAGGACCTCTGTGGACAAAGAATTAACAGTCATCTATAATTATAGACTAACAATCAACAATACTCGCCACGTGAAATAGCTGTGGCACTCAGTCCACTCACAATCACTTATACCAAGTGCACCAAAAATTATATGCCATACTGACAATCGATATACTAGCAGACACATTAGGCATCGTTTTAGTTTTCTGTAAAAGAAAACTATTGTGCCGGCTTTGCCTGTCCGTCCGCACTTTTTTCTGTCCGCCCTCACATCCTAAAAGCTACTGAGGCTAAAGGGCTGCAAATTGCTATGTTGATAATCCACTCTCTAATCAACAAACATACCAAATTGCAGCCCTCAGCCTCAGTAGTTTTGATTTTATTTAAGGTTAAAGTTAGCTACAATCGTGCTTCCGGCAAATATATAGGATAGGCCACCATCAGGCATTGGTTAAAGTTTCATGGGGCGAGGCTCATACAGCATTATACCGAGACCACCTAAAGATAGATCTATTTTCGGGTGGCCTTGATTATACGCTGTACAGAAAACTCGATTGCGACGAAGAAACGTCAGCGCATTTTTACTTGTTATATAGCCTACTAACAATCTAATATACGAAGGTAAGTTTAAATGTCTCTCCTTTCTCTTTTGTCTCTCCCCTTTCACACAAAGGCTTTCTATTATGAGGAGGCTTTCTTTAAAAGTCAGTGTCTTTCAGGTTGATCATTCTGAATAATAATAACACACATAATAATAATAATAATAATAATAATAATAACAGCTGTACCAGCGGCATTCAGCTTCTACAGAGTCTTCGTTGGACTGGTCGGTACCGTTCTCGGCCAGCACTCTGCAGGCCCGCGTTGAATCTCCGGCCGGCCAATGAAGAATTAGAGGAATTTATTTCTGATGATAGAAATTCATTTCTCGGTATAACGTGGTTCGATTCCACAATAAGTTGTGGTGGACCATTGCTAGGTAACCATTGGTTCTAGCCACGTAAAATAAGTCTAATCCTTCTGGCCCGGCCCTAGGAGAGCTGTTAATCAGCTCAGTGGTCTGGTTAAACTAAGCTATACTTCCTTTCTACAGAGTCATCTGTTTTTCTTTTAAATATTCTTTCCATCAGAATATATAATAAAGAATATAAGCTGAATGCCGTCGAAACAGCTATTGTTTTCAATAACATTGTCCCTAGAGAGGGTCGCCTTCAAAACAACAAGAACAGCAACACAATAATAATAATAAAAATAATAATAATAATAATATAATAATAATAATAATACACACACAATAATAATAATAATAATAATAAAACAAGAAATCTAACCAGGCATCTATACTAGTCACCTTTAAAAGACCCATAATTTTGCGCCCAACACATTAGCTGTCATCTGCCCGCTAATAATCAATTCTATCTTGCCCATTAACAATCAACCACTTGTCTCCCGCACATAAACAATTATCTGCGTAACAACCCTTCTAACAAACACCCATAAGAAGACTGCGGGTTGACAATCTTAAAATTCAGAACATCGACAGTTAACAATGATATATTTTAAAAATAAAATATGCCTTGCTCATTAACAGGTTTGCATAAGTCTTGCTCTCTAAGGCAGCCAGCGTCTATACGAAAAAAGCTCACTGCTCATAACACGCCCACACTGTTCTTGAATGTCTGTGACACAGCATATTTTAAGCCCTGTCTGCCGAAGCGTATTCTTGATTATCTACGGCAAACGCAACAGCAAACGCCTACATCTGGTGCAATAACTGTCGTCTACACCGGGCGTATAAATACTCACATCTGTAAACAACACGACAGCAATAGTTTATATTCAGTACGCCGAACTCGTTCATGCCAGCCTTATCAAGTCATCCATACAAAGCAGAACGATGATACAATATAATACAATAGGAATCATATAAACCCATCAGTAAATCGGCCTTGGAAAAAATAACATACACACACACACACACACTAACACAGACACACACACACACACTTAAGGCAATCATGTCAAAGAAAAAGAAGTTTAGAAACTTTTTTTTTTCTTCCCCGTTGTACTCGCTTCACGTCGAAGAGAGAGAGCCGAAATATATACAGATTTTATGCATAAAACTTGAAATAAGAATTTGCTTCTCGGCCATTGTACTCCATCGATTTGTGTTTGTGTGTGTGTGTGTGTATCTGTGTGTATGTGTACGCGTGTATTCTAGTTTCCCATCGTGTCATATGACATATCGAAAGCCCTCGTATGTCTTGAGGTTACAGGAGAATAAAGCAGCCTCTTCGACATGAGAAAAAATAAAGTAAGATATCTTTTTGTATCTTGTTTCCTTCTGCAATCAAAGACTGAGCCTTTACGGATCTTGTTGCTCATTTTCCAGCTGGGCAGCTTCAAGTCTCTCGAAAAAATTGTCTTACGTAAACATCAAGACATTTCCTTCTTCATTCTTCCATGGCCACGATTAAAAAAAAAAAAAAAAAAAAAGAAAAAACACGAGCTACCGGCACCTTGAAAATATACTTGGAACCTATTACTAACCAACTGAGGAAAAAATATATAGATTTTCTTGGCACAAGCTAAAATAAATAACAACTACAATATACACAAAAGCTTGGTAAATACCGACTACAATATACGCAAAAGCCTGGCATAAATGACAACAACCATACACACAAAAATCTGACATTTATGACAACTAATACACAAAAGCCTGACATAAATGACAAGTACAATAAACACAAAAGCCTGACATTTATGACAACTACAATATACACAAAAACCTGACATAAATGACAAGTACAATATACACAAAAGCCTGACATAAATGACAAGTACAATAAACACAAAAGCCTGACATTTATGACAACTACAATATACATAAAAGCCTGACATAAATGACATCCGAAACACACACAAAAGCCTGGCATTCCTGACAAACAAACTGAAAGGGGGTGGGGGGAGAAAATTTTAAAAACCAAAAAAAGCGAAGACATAAACCTTATGGAAGCAACGACGGAGAAGCGAAATCAACACACGTCTCTCTCTCTCTCTCTCTCTCTCTCTCTCTCTCTCTCTCTCTCTCCCCTCACACATAGCCTCCCTATTATCTCTGGAACTAAGCCCCAACTCATTCCGTGCTGGATACTCTACAAAAGCGAAAGGCGATACTCCCGGCCACTACTAATTCTTTCTCTGCGGTCGGATGTAACTGAAATCTAATCTCGGCTTGGGGAGTATGACGGTGAATGAGGGTGGCCCGGCTCTCTCTCTCTCTCTCTCTCTCTCTCTCTCTCTCTCTCTCTCTCTCTCTCTCCTCTCATTTTCAGTCTTTCTCTCATTTTCAGTTTTCTCTGGCATATCTCCTATTCAGTCTCTTGCCTGTCTTTCTGTTTATATGTTTAAAAAGGTAGGCCTGATCTCTCTCTCTCTCTCTCTCTCATTTTCAGTCTTTCTCTCTGGCATATCTCTATTCAGTCTCTTGCCTGTCTTTCTGTTTATATGTTTTAAAAGGTAAGCCTGATCTCTCTCTCTCTCTCTCTCTCTCTCTCTCTCTCTCTCTCTCTCTCTCTCTCTCGTTTTCAATCCTTCTCCCTGGCATATCTCCTATTCTTTTTCCTATTTCTGAGGCCTTCTGGCTGTCTCCTGCCTGTCTTTCCGTTTATCTGTTTAAAAAAGGTACTCTCTCTCTCTCTCTCATTTTCAATCTCTCTCTCTCTGACATATCTCCTTTTCTTTTTTTTAAATTCCTAAGGCTTCCTGGCTGTCTCTTGCCTGTCTTTTTGTTGATCTGTTTAAAAAAGGTAGGCTGGCTCAGCCTCTCTCTCTCTCTCTCTCTCTCTCTCTCTCTCTCTCTCTCTCTCTCTCGCATATCTCCTAATTTTTTTTTTTAATTCCCAAGGCCTTCTGGTTGTCTCCTTTCTGTTCATGTGTTTAAAAAAAGTAGGCTCTCTCTCTCTCTCTCTCTCTCTCTCTCTCTCTCTCTCTCTCTCTCTCTCAGTAACGTTTGCCTGAGGTGAATCACGAGCTTCGTCGGCACTGTGGAGGTTATTATCAGTCACGCCCTCGCGCAGAAATAATATATGACAGTAATAATAATACCTGGAGAGATTGATTGATTGATTTGACTATTAAAACTGGCGTCACGACACCAGTTTTAATAGTCATAAATCAAGGAGAGACAAGGTAATAACAACAGTACAGATTACCACGATAATGATGACGATAATAAAATTCGACTTAAAGACGAATAATAATAATAATAATAATAATAATAATAATAATAATAATAATAATAATAATATCTTGAAGATCTAGGAAGATTACCCTCTTTGAGGCATAGATCAGAGTGTTAGAAATAATAATAATAATAATAATAATAATAATAATGAGAAACGCAAGGTAACTACAACAGAAATGCTAATAATAACCATCACAACAACAGCTATAGAAAAATAGTTACAATGGCAGAATAATAAGCTTACTTTGTTCAGTAAGTGGAAATGGTAGGGAAGGGTTTATTAATTTAAGTGACATCCAAGTTCTTAATACTCAGCACTGAAGAGTATTGGTTATACGAACATAAATCAATGCTATTTTTTTATAGAGATCAGAGAATATTAGCGAACTGTTATAATATAAAGTCAAGTCTCTTTAACTGGGAAGATTTTTACATACAATTTTTACATACAGTTCATATTGAAGCGATCAGATACGCTATTGAAAATAAATTGTCATGGAAAAAATCCCTTCTGCAAATAGCTGTGGCCAAAAAATATTATGGAAATAAGTAACAAGAACTGGAACTTTGGCTGTGGCTAAAAATATTACGGAAATAACTAACGATCTGGATTTTTGGACGTGGCTAAAAATATTGGGGAAATAACTAACGATCTGGAATGTTGGCAGTGGTTGAAAATATTGTGGAAATAACTAACAAGAACTGGAATTTTGGCTGCGGCTAAAAATATAATGGAAATACCCAACAAGAACTGGAATTTTGCTTTACTGTAAAAAGTCTTGACTGTCAATTGACACCGAAATCAATCTTCCCTTTCCAGCGTAAGGTAACATGAGTAGCACTGTTCGTATACCGAGTGACTGGCAAGCTAGCAGCCAGGTCGTCGACAGAGATAATATAGCAACCTGAACTTGTTTGTGAAATGTGTGTGGCTTCCGCCGCCTGCCTTTCGCTCGCCGGTCACGAGTCCGACCAAACTACCCATTTGTATGAGAGTGACCCCTGCACAACCTGGAAACAGGGACCGGAATGCAATCCTATTATCCGCGTGCTATTACAGGACCCTTGGTCGCGACGCTGCCTTTGGCGCTTGGCATGGGAAAAATCCCGAATACTCAAGGACTGCTAGTGCTCCTTCCTGCTTTACCGTAATGAAATTATTATTATTATTATTATTATTATTATTATTATTATTATTGATAAAATTCTCATAATAGCACGAGTCAATAAAATGGCGAAGAAATCCATGGTATAAGTGTAAATATATATAATATACAAACTGTGGTTTGTATATTATATATACAAACGAGAGTTTTCGAGAACTGAGCAGGTTCTCGAAAGCTATCGTTTGTATATGTATTTCTAATATATACTTACACTTACACCTCTGTGGATTTCTTTGCCATTATTATTATTATTATTATTATTATTATTATTATTATTATTATTATTATTATTATTATTATTCTAAAGATGAACCCTATTCACATGGAACAAGCCCACCACAGGGGGCCATCCACTTGAAATTCAAGCTTCCAAAGAATATCATGGTGTTCATTAGAAAGAAGTAACAGGAGGCATAGGGACATACAGAAAGACGAGATTACTTATCAAAAAAGAATAAATAATAAATAAATAAATAAATAAACAGGTGATAAAGAGAGCGTAGGTAACCTCTGACAGTAGCCAGTAGCCAAATAACTAGAAAGCGTGCCCTGTTTCACCACGATAATGAAAGGATTATAAAAGCCTGAATCAGTAGTTAAATGCGATCTCGAACTCTCAAGGCGCTGTCGCAAGGGTATATTTTCTGGCATCTTGTTGAATCTTGGTGGCACTTTACCCAAAGCAATCAGTAATGAAAAAGTACAAAATGGGCCGAAGTTCCTTCATCGCAATCGAGTTTTCTGTACAGCCGTTACAGGGTATGATCAAGGCCACTGAAAATAGATCTGTCTTTCGGTGGTCTCGGTCTAATGCTGTATGATACGCGGCACATGAAACTTCAACCACGGCCCGGTACTGGCCTATCCTATATCGTTGCCAGAAGCACAATAATGGCTAACTTTAGCCTTAAGCAAAATAAAAACTACTGAGGCTAGAGGGCTGCAATTTGGTGTTTGATGATTGAAGGTCGGATGATCAATATACCAATTTGCAGCCCTCTAGCCTCAGTAGTTTTTAAGATCTGAGGGCGGACAGAAAAAGTACGGACGGACAGACAAAGCCATCTCAATAGTTTTCTTTTAAAGAAAACTAATAAAAAAGTTGGAGAATCCTATGTTCATCTTGCAGCCAAAGATCGGCATCTTTATTTCCACTGAAGGAATAGTCTGTCAAATGCGTTCTAAAGCGATTATGACAGAATCTAAATCTGTGCAATAGCAGCTTGGTTAACAATCTCAGAAGGAGGATTCTTACCATTACTTTGTTGAGAAACGAGTTATCTATTTAGGCCTATTGCCTATAAGAAAAACATTCGCACTGAGAAACTTACCCACCAAATGGACAGCATCAAGTGTATTATATGGTTAAATGTATATTGATGGCGGCCTGAATCGAGAAAAAAAAAAACTCTTTTTACGGAATCTAAAGATACGACCCGTCTGTCAACGTTAGGAACTTTTGGTACCCTTATTGGGGGAGCGGCATCAAAAGTTGCCGAAAAAAAAAACGCCACTGTGACAGAAATAGAATAGAATATAGAATGTAGACCAAAGACCACGCGCTGGGACCTATGAGGTCATTCAGTGCTGAAAAGGGAATTGACAGTAAAAACATTTGAAAAGTGTAGCAGGAGGAAAACCTAGCAGTTGCACTATGAATCAACTGTTAGGAGAGGGTGGAAAGTAAGATGGGAGAAAGAGAATATGAATGGAGGTACAGTAAAAGAAATCAAAAGGGTTGCAGCTAGGGGCTGAAGGGACGCTGCACAGAATGCCTACACGTCACCGCATGAGGTGCACTGACGGCACTAACCCCCTACGGAAACCGTGTGAAAGTAATCAACGATTTTTGGTCCATACCCGACCCCTTTCTTCATCCTTCAACTCGTCCACAAAACATCATTAAAATAACTCCAGACACAAACAAAATAACAAACAAGGGCGAAAGGATTATACGTCTTCCAATTTCGTTGGGGAAGGTCAATAATAAAGGATGGTAATTCACCTTTAACCACGTTAATACCCAAATCCATTCCAGCAATTACAGAAAAACAGCGTTCATTGAAAACTAAGCCGTACAACCTTGCGTTCCCACACCTAAAAAAAAAAAAAGATAAAAAATATTGCCTCCCCAGAATTACTCTCCCATTAATGAGGTTTACAGGGGCGTTAACAGCTGTATGGGATTTTCTGAAATAAAACAAAAAGATTAAAAGAAAAAGGCTTTATTCTGCGAGAAGTCCTACAGCAACTACTTGAACCCTGACGACGAAATACAGTACCGTTGGGTAATACAGTATATACGCATCAAAACTACAGTGAGTATAGTGGCTTCATGTATTTACGTTTGTTCTCGGTATATATATATATATATATATATATATATATATATATATATATATATATATATATATATATATATATATATATATATATATATATATATGTGTGTGTGTGTGTGTGTGTGTGTGTATGTTACATAAACACACACATATAATATGTATGTACACACACAACATATAATATATATGTGTGTACATGTGTGTGAGTGTACGTGCGTGTGCGTACGTTTACAACACACGAGACCGTGTGGTGACGAACGCAAAACCCGGAGAATTTATGACCATCGTTCTGCCCTCAACACCCCGAGACGCCCACGCCGGGTTGTGCCACGCCCATCGATCGCACTAAAGGTCGATAAAGACCCCAACAAAAAATATACCATAAAAGAGAGAGAGAGAGGAAAAAAGAGGGAAAGACAGAGAAAGAGAAAAAGAAAGGTCTTTAGGATACACGGTTTCTGTCATGATCGGTGATAAGCGCTTCTCCGAAAATGCTCTCATAAACGTCCCTCTCGGCGAGAGAGAGAGAGAGAGAGAGAGAGAGAGAGAGAGAGAGAGAGAGAGAGAGAGAGAATCTTTACGACATCAACACGATTAAGACGTAATACACCCAGCCCTGCTCGGCTGAACTCGGAAGGGAGGGAAGGCAGAACCTGGAAACATGAAGCTTAAGAGACGTCGTGGAAATATATATGTAGGGCCTAGAGCCTCCGGGGCTCTAAGTTAGCTTTAAAGATTACCGTTCATATAAATCAGGAAAAAGGCTGGAGACACAGAAATGGGAGACTCTGGAAAAATAGTGTTCCAGGATTTATTGTCATTATTATTGAAAATGTGCTAAAATGTATAAGGCCCATTGTAACTTGAAAAATAAATTTCCACTTCATAAAAGTTGTTTTCTTCTTTGAAAAACAAAGCAAAGACTTGAACAAATAAACAACGCTAACAAACAGAAAACAATGAACTGATAAACACAAGACATAGATAAACAATAAGGCAGACACTAAGTTAATGGCACATGGCGCCCTAAAGTAGCATAATAACTAAACTTTCTGATCTAAATCCCGACATCTGGAAAGTACCGGAAAATATAGATCCTACGGATTGCGAATTCCTCCTAAGTTTTGCCGCAGAGAGATATAAATCTCGGCTCTAAATCTCGCGCCCTCGAACTGTGACACTCCTCAGATGCATCCACAGACTGGCGAATTTAGTCTTGACCCGTCCATGTCCGTCCGTGGAAGGACAGACTGAAAATACCCAGGGACGCAAAAGGAAATGAACTCCGTAAGCTTGCACTGCAGGCATTACTTAAAGTTCTTTGCAGCGTGCCTTCGGCCCCTAGCTCAAACCCCTTTCGTTCCTTTTACTGTACCTCCTCTCATATTCTCTTTCTTCCATCTTACTTTCCACCCTCTTCTAACAATTGATTCATAGTGCAACTGCTTTGAGGTTTTCCTGCTGTTACACCTTTCAAACCTTTTTACCGTTTCAGCGCTGAATGGCCTCGTAGGTCCCAGTGGTTGGCATTTGGCCTAAATTCCATATTAAATTCAACTCAATAAATGGAGATGAATAGCAGCTGATTCAGCATAAGCGACAACGTCCTTGGAAATAAATCTTTCACTCTAAGAGGGTGGAATTCTTAGGAATCTTGAGTGACGGAAAAAGCGCGGAATATATCTTCCCAAGTTCATTACCGCGAGATTTCCTGTCCTACCTTTTCTTCCACATACACAATAAAACCCAAGAGAACAGAATAGAATGGAATAAAGAATTTAGACCAAAGGCCACGCGCTGGGACCTTCGAGGTCATTCAGTAAAAAGGTTTGAAAGGTGTAACAGGAGGAAAACCTCGCAGTTGCACTATGAATCAACTGTTAGGAGAGGGTGGAAAGTACAAGATTGAAGAAAGAGAATACGAACGGAGGTACAGTAAAACGAATGAGAGATTGCAGCTAGGGCCCGAAGGGACGTTTCAAAGAACCTTAAAATATGCCTACAGTGCACCGCATGAGGAGCACTGATGGCACTACCCCTCTACGGAGAAATAACAGAAAACTAGTAAAAAATGCGCCAATCGAGTTTTCTGTACAGCATTTAATGCTTATGCTGTATGAAACTCTCGATGTGCTGCAGTATAAAACTCTCAGCTCGACCTGGCAGCGCTCAGTTGATCCCCAGATGGAATCAAGTGAAGATCCGTCAGAGGCTGGCACCTCTAGCGGTGCCAGACGCAAGATCCATGGCTAACCTTAACCTTAAATAAAATCAAACACTACTGAGGTTAGAGGGTTGTAATTTGGTATGTTTGATGATTGGAGGGTGGATGATCAACATACCAATTTGCAGCCCTCTACCTCAGTACTCTTCAAGATCTGAGGGCGGACAGAAAAAGTGCGGACGGACAAAGTCATCTCAATAGTTTTCTTCTACAGAATATCTTTCAAAGTTAATTACCGTGAGATTCCCTGTCCGACCTTTTCTTCCACATACACAATAAAACCCAAGAGGGACCATCTTCAGTTATATGCTTTGATAATAATGACCTCATAAAACTGCCTCCAGATATGGCGCTGAAATCATTAAAACATTTCACGCTCTCCGACACCTTCGTTTTCGGGTTCTTTTCCTACAACTCGAGGTGGTCCTCATTCGATCCAGAATCACAGCTTCTGCTAAAGTTAATGGAATGGATTAATCTACATTCTCCTTCGCCTCTCCCCGAGAACTTTGCTACGACCATTCCTCTCTCTCTCTCTCTCTCTCTCTCTCTCTCTCTCTCTCTGTACTTTAGGCACTTAACTTTTTTTATCTGTCAGAGGCCCCTCGTCCTAATCAATACTTTTTTATATCAACTCATCTACGCCACACAACGCCTCCCTCTGTCATTCTCATCTCTAACCCTATATATATTTGGGCGGGGCGGGGAGGGCGCTACGTCCCTTTTCTATGTCCCTTTACCGTCGTAGTGTCACTTAAGTGATTCCCTTTTTCCTTTGCGCTCCCAATTTCCATGTGGGTTATCGTACACTCAAATGCTGTCAATTCTTATGCGTTACGCCTTTTTCCTTATCGTTTCCTAATGCTGATCGCGTTCCTTGTGTTCTGCCTCATATCCTTTACCTTAAGTGCTATCTGTTTATCCAGGCGTTATCCTTTTCATTATGTTATCTTTCCCTTACGTTATCCATTTACTTATCCACCCCGCCCTACAGAAAGGTAATTAAAGGGCCTTAGGGAACTATTAACCGAACAAGGGCTGCGTATTTAAGAGCGCAGATACGGGGAGGAGTTATAAGACGGCCTTCTTCCCCTCCACCCCCAACCCCACATTCCCTCTGCTCTCATACAAACGCCTAACTCACCCCCATCCCCCCCAACCCCTTGTCACTCGAGTCACTGAGAGCCTCACATGATCTGCCCTACAATTCAAAATACAAAAACAACCAAACGGCACACAGAAGGGGGTGTGAGCAGTGTCACAACCGTATTACAAGTGGGACAACCCAGTGTCTGTTGGGAAAGAAAAAGATATTTGCGCCTGAACAAAAGCGTTTTAGTTTCTGTGAAAGAAAGCCCTTCTGTAACTCTTTGCTGACCGTCCACACTTTATTCTGTTCAAAAACTTTTTCTGTCCGCTCAGCTTTAAACTACTAGCTCTAGGCTGCAAATTAGTAGGGGATCATCCACTCTCAATCATTAATTACCAAATTGCAGCCCTTCTAGCTCAGTAGTTTCTATTTTATTTATGATTAATTTAATGTTCAAAACGTCTTAGTGTGTGTGTAAAAATTCATACAGATATGCTGCATCGGGCCGTGGTTACAGTTTCATGGGATGCGGCTCATACACCATTATACCAGGACCACCACTGCTGTAAAGAAAACTCGATTGGGCCGAAGAAACTTCGGCGCATTTTTCACTTGTTATAATTTACTGAAGAAAGTCTCCTGAGAGTACCGTCAATGTAAGAGTTTCCTCGGTCATAGAGATTAGAATTTTACAGAGGAAAGATCAGCTAAAGTTATTTATATAGATTTGTTATTCATCCTTCCACAGTTAGCTATCCCTAACGTTGCTACACAAATACATTTTAATGAAAGATATTTTTCCCCAGATTTGTTTTATTTACCATTCCACAGTTAGCTATTTAAACAGAATAGCTATTTACCCTTCACAGTCGAAGTTATTTAAATAGAATTGCTATTTACCCTTGCACAGTTAGCTATCAAACGGAATAATGATTTGCCTTTCATGCCGAGCGTTACTGGAACCTTCCATAAACCTTGACACCCTTGAGCTAGGGACAATGGGTCATAATGAAGCCCGAATAAGATAGAATAGAATATAGAATTAGGCCAGCAAGCCTTGTTGAAAGCCTGCGAGGTCATTCCGAACTGAAACGGAAAGTGACAGTAAGAAGGTCTGAAAGGTGTAACAGGAGGAAAACCTCGCAGTTGCACTACGAAACAATTGTTAGAGAGGGTGGAAAGTCAGACTGAAGAAAGATAATATGAATGGAGGTACAGTAAAAGGAATGAAAGAGGGTGCAGCTAGGGGCCTAGGGGACACTGAAAAGACCCTTAAGTAATGACTACAGTGCACCACGTGAGGTTCACTGACGGCACTGCCCACCTACGGGGAATGAGACCTGAAGGCGAATTAATCAAGGATGTAAGTAAAGATAAAGATGAAGATACAGGGTACAAAACCAGTAAATTCAAAGGTAGCGTTCTCAAAGATAACAGACATTTTTGAAAAAATATTATTAATACCCATAACACGATTCTGGTAAACTCCATAAGAATGACACTGGAAAATACGGAAACTTGATATAGCAAAGGGCAGAGAGTCTTGACCTAAGGGCGGCCTACTTGCCTTTCTTGCCCTCTGGGTAAGAGCTGGGTAAGAGGCAGGTTTCCTTTCCCGAGGAATAGTTCAACCACCTACTGTGCCCGTTAACATGTTTTCATCTATTACTTTCTCGTGCACTAACTGTTACTTGACTGCGATCTCTATCTTTCTATCTATCCAGTCGCCTCTTTCCTCTAGAAATCTTCTTTGATAGAGCATGTTCTTCATGTCTATGAACAGAACAGAACATAGAATTTAGGCCAAAGGCCAAGCGCTGGGACCCATGAAGTCATTCAGCGCTGAGAGGACAACTGAGAGGAAAGGAGGTTTGAAAGGTGTAGCAGGAGGATAACCTCGCAGTTGCGCTATGTAACAATTGTTTGAGAGGGGGTGGAGAGTCAGATGGGAGAAAGAGAATACGAACGGAGGTAAAGTAAAAGGAATGCAAGAGTTTGCAGCTAGGGGCCGAAGGGACGCTGCAAAGACCCTGAAGTAATGCCTACAGTGCACCACGTGAGGTTCACTAACGGCACTACCCCCTTACGGGGACTTCATATTTAAAGGCATCTATGGCCTTTGGTGTCAGGAAATCGATCATTCTCGATCACTCTCTGGGCATGGGCAACTGCCAATTCCAAGCTTTGAAAGGACCTTACTAAATTCTATTATTCCATTCCCCTCATATGAAGAAATCCAAATAAAATACCTTTTCTACCGAAGGGTCATAAAGAAGATAAACTTCATGAAAAACAGATCAGCTGATAAAAGGGCGTGAGAATGAATAAAATGAAAAATTTCAGGTGACAATAAAATAATAAAAAAAAAGTCTCAACACGCCAATACCCGTACTCACCTAATGCTCACTGCCATCCCCACTGGGTTCCAGGTCTCACTTGCCTCACGTCCCATTTGTCCCTTATCCTCCTCTTTATATATATTATATATATACTTTATATATATATATATATATATATATATATATATATATATATAGGCCTATATATATATATATATGTCATCTGTCATAATCTGAGTAGTTATCTGTACAGTCACCTCACTTCTCTTCTTTCATACATACATCATATATATACATATATATATATATATATATATATATATATATATATATATATATATATATATATATATATATATATTATATAGATAGATAGACAGATAGATAGATAGACAGATAGATAGATATAGATAGATATACACACCAATTTTATATATATATATATATATATATATATATATATAATGTATGTATGTATATATATATATGTATGTATGTATATATATATGTATGTATGTGTGTGTATATATATATATATATATATATATATATATATATAATATGAAAGAAAGCTTAAAAAGCATAAAGTCGGAAGATTTGAGCATTCCAAATGTAAAGATTAATTATAAATTAATGAAGAGTTATGTGCTGTCGGTTATCGAGTTCGGGTGCAAAGCGGTTTCTCCTGGAATCGGCAGATAAAGGGTAAGTGGCGCAATGGCAGCTTTCGAAAGCCACACCCTTTCTTGAAGAAGATATTTACTTTACAGAAGATTCTTGATTTTAAACCAGTTCGTTTTGACTGAAACTGAGCAAAATTATTTACAATGAATGTAAGGCCGAAAGCTTTTAAGTAAAACCTCTCAGAGAACTTATGAAATAACATACGAGTCGAAAGTGTTATTATTATTATTATTATTATTATTATTATTATTATTATTATTATTATTATTATTATTATTATTATTATTATTATTCAAAAGATGAACCCTGTTCATATGGAACAAGCCCACCACAGGGGCCACTGACTTGAAATTCAAGCTTCCAAAGAATATGGTGCTCATTAAAAAAAAAAAGGGTAACAGAAGTTAATGGAAAATACAGAAAGAAAGAAAGATCACTTATTAAAAATTTTTAAAAATTAACAAATCAATAAACAGATGAACATCAGATAAGTATCAGATAAACAAAGATAAATCAAGAAACAGATAAAACTAACAAAACTTTACCTGCTACTTAAAAAAATAAATAAATAAACAAAAAAAGAAAAGGCAATGGTGCATGTCTGTTTTAGAGACTGTAATAAAGACCGGCTCTATTATTAGACTTATTTACGGGCGTCAGCAGACTCATTTCACCTATTTCACCTGATTAACGGCTCCGCCATTTCACCGGTGCTGGAACGATGAAACATAAAATCGGCAATTTTCGGGAGCACTCTACCTTTCGGCTCATCAAGAAACATCATAAAATTAACATTTTAGTTTTCTGTAAAAGAAAATTACTGAGACGGCTGTTCGTCTGTCCGTCAGC